>NC_141138.1:144229648-144552981 GCF_053477565.2 Lygodium microphyllum
AGAGTAGTAATAATAGTGGCAATGCCAATATGAATATATTGTGCACCAACAACATTAACTTGCAATTGCAAAAAATGACAATCATTGGTATACCATTATTCATTGTTGAATTATGGGCTATTATAATGCATCCTAACTACCATCAACTCCAGCCCCTTGTTCTAGGCTGCCCCATAGATGACCTTAGAAGCCGTGCACAAAAGCCGATCTGCTTGTTCATCTGTGCATTCATGATTCAATAGGCGTAATCTGCTCAATCAGTAGCACAATCAGCAATATCTGCGCAGTCAACCAGAGTCATGCATCTGATTCGACGGCCCAATTATAAGATTTTAGCTTATATTTTCTATTGAGCTTAAACCTTCATATTATAATGCTTTAGGCCCCCATTCACGTTGAATCAATCCATTCGTAGTTCATATGCTTATTAAGTCTATACATTTGTACTCACATTTGGGCTAGCATTTGTTTGTACTAAGCTCTCTTTAAGCCTTGTACTCACACAAGGACATACACATTGCATTGTCTATAATTCCAATAAGGAAGAGGATCATCGTTTATCAAAGAAGACATAAATAAGAAGCCTTAAGAAGTACTTTCCAAACTAGGCAAAGATAAGGAAAGGCTTGGATACCCATGAACAATAGCTTCTCATAAGCCCATACACAATGGAATAGATACTTGAGGAGTTGTGGAGAAATATTGACATAAAGAAACACTTATCAATTTTTGTAATAATCTTTTACATAATAGAATACATCTCATTTTTTTGAAAAATATTGTTTCTTGGTCAATTGATAGTACAACACTAAAGCTCACTCCTCTACTCATGGCCTCTTTGAAGATGGCCCAACTTCAACATGTAATTGTTGCTCTAGCTCCTTCAAAGCTTGTTCATCAATTCTTGGAATTGATCTAGTTCTAAGTAGGTGCCATTTTTCATATTTTAGAAGCATATTTGGATAATTGATCATGTTCATCTAGCACCTCATCAACCGCTTTTTCAATAAATTGTTTCATATTTTTTGGGTTAGGCTCTTTTACTTCATCCCCTAGTAACATATGTAAAAAGCAAACAAATCCATGAAAGTACTCCATGACAAGGCACTTTTGATTGTGTGTAGGACACTATAAATTTGCCTTCTTCATGCCCTTGGGAACTCGCAACACTTCCCTAACCTTTTCCTTAGTGGCTTTTTAGGAAAGACATTGTTCATATGAACATACCAAAAGTCCTCAATATGAACTTCTCTTGCATGTGTCTACTCCAAAAGTGGCCTCCTGCTCCTTGAGGTACACTCAATCCATTACTCCATAAAGACAGTAATGAAAAACACTTTGGATACATGTGGTAGTAGATGCACTTATCCCACTCAAGTAAGAAAATCTAAAAGCATGTTGCTAAGGGTGCCTTCACTTCTCCTAGGCTCTTGTGGATGAACATTAGAATTCTCTTTACTCCTACAAGCTCTTGAGTCTCCTCTACAATTTACACCTTAGTAGTATTCGTCTACAAATACATGACTGCTTAAGAAACTCGAATGGGCATTGGGTTCGAGGGTAGACCCACACAATGGGAGAAGGGGGTGGGGACCCACACAACATGCCTAAGGGGGGGGGGGGGATGTGGTGTATGCAAATATCTTGGGTCCCCCTCTACATTATGTGGGTCCGGAGCACTGATCCACACAACACAAGGGGGAGAAATGTATACACAAAATCTTGACACCCCCCCCTTGCAGTGTGTGGGTCACTCCCCAAGCCTTGGGGCCCACACAACATGAGGTGGGGGTACAAAAATATTGGGCTACCCTTGCAAATTGTGTGGGTCCTGGGGGTGATCTACATAATGCAAGGGGGGGGGGGGGGGTGCAAAAATCTTAATGCCTCCCCCTCATGTTGTATGGGTCACCCCTTGAGACTTGTACAACACAAGGGGGAGGGAAATCTCTAGGCTACCACCTCAGTCGTGCAGGTCACACCATGCTATACAACACCAAGGGGTGCCTCCCAAAAGCCTAAAGGGCACTCCCTCACGTTGCATAGGTCTGGGGGGACAAGGAAATTTGGAAAAAAAAGAGTAGAATGAGAGATGCACCTTTGGAGAGAAGGAGGACCTTTGATGGGTCTAAATAGGCCAAATAGGGCCCCCTCTCTAATAGTTAGGACAAGCTACCCTATTAGCTATTATAGCAAGATGCAAGAATTAGAACACCAATAACGAATATGTTCCTTATAGGGGAACGGGGGGAGAGATTTATGATGCCTCATAATACAGATGAGAGGAACACCTCTAATAATTATTGCAAGAGAGTTGGCACGCACCATGAGTCGAGGGTAGAGATAGACAGAGAGGAGAGGAGAGAGAAAGAGAGGGGGAGAGAAAGGGATCACGAAAATGAGAGAGAGAGAGAGAGAGAGAGAGAGAGAGAGAGAGAGAGAGAGAGAGAGAGAGAGAGAGAGAGAGAGAGAGAGAGAGAGAGAGAGAGAGAGAGAGACCCATTACTTGCGACCAATTGATCAGCCTCTACGAGTGTTTTTTGAGCATGTCAGGTATAAATGGACATGAACATTTGTCCATTGATCTATTCTAGAAGTGCTTCCCACTTAATATGCTATAGATCATGCAAATGAATCAAAAATTGTCTTCGTTGTTCCCATGCATCGTCGCACTCGATCGATCATAGACTCGGACGGCCACTTCGGGCCGAGCCCTAGAATTGGCCCTCAGCCCGCTTACATTCGGCCCACTCTGCCTCACCCACTCGAACTACCATATTCGGCCCGTCTGAATCAGACGTTGACACTTGGTCCACCTTGCCACATGGCATTCAGCTCAGGCATTTGGACACATCATTCGGCCATTCGACCCAGTTTTCACTTGCCCCACTCAGGGCTGAATCTAATACTCAAACCTTGCAATTCGGACCTACTTGGTGGCCGAATTTAGATTTTACATGAATTGACACTTTTTGCCCGTGTTGAGTGACCTAGACCATAGCCAGACAAACCTCCGAGAGCAATACAGACGAACAAAACACCTTTCTAGTGCAAGAAGTAAGATAACATGTGAATTGCAGATCTAGCAACGATGCTAGCCAACTTGCTAGCTGTCCACCTCACTAAGAGTGCCAAAATGAATTGTAGACCCTCAATTCGACCTTGGCTGAGCAGAAGGACACATCATAGACCCTAGAGACCAATGATAGTGACCAGCAAGAGCAAGCTTAAAGCCCTATTAGGCCGAGAATGTAAACGGGAGTATTGAAGCTGCATTTACCATTTTGCATTGCACCCCACATTGTTTTTTGACTTTTGAAGTGTACCTAAAGAAAAGCTGAAAGCTTGATTTCGCATAATGCACAGAAAAGAGCACACACACATGCACACACACATGCTGAGTGACGGTTAATGGAGGATTGTCTGTAAATAACAAGGAACTCACTCAAACTTAAGAAACTAAATGAACCCACTAGTAAGAGAAGACCCTGAGACTTAGATGGAGTCAGACCGACATAATTGGAGAAGTGAATCTACCTGACTTGATCAACCTCATCGACAACTTGGTGGAACAAGAGACCACAAACATGGTAGAGACCAGCTCGAAGAACCGCAGATGCAATGAAGAGCTCGATTTGGGGGATTTCGTGGATGAAATCAAACAAACTGTAACCAAGTACGATTTACAAACCTGGATGGACCATCATGGTAGGCCATTTGATGATATCTTAGAAGATCTCGAAGAGGAGAGGAAACTCCTAGGGAGGTCAGTAATAAATATATGTATGTATCACATGGGTTCAACATAAAAGATTTTTAAAATATAAATTTTACACTTTCTTTTTTTACATACAGAAGGGTTCCATATAAAAGGATTACTTACAAATTGAATAGAAAAGGGTAATGTTTTTTAAAGGAAAAATTTACAAATAAGGATATTTATAAATAAGCCTTGAACACACATGATATAGAGGATATACATATAGTGAATTACCTGGGAGGAAACTAGTGCGGGAAGCTTTGCAAGGCATAATGACATACAATTAAGAACAACAAGCTAAAAGCTTGCGATAGAATGTAGAAATGTGGGAGATCCAGCAAGTTTTAGCCTTAGTAAACAAAAATCGAATAGGACTCGATGCACAGAGAGAGAGAGAGAGAGAGAGAGAGAGAGAGAGAGAGAGAGAGAGAGAGAGAGAGAGAGAGAGAGAGAGAGAGAGAGAGAGAGAGAGAGAGAGAGAGAGAGAGAGAGAGAGAGAGAGAGAGAGAGAGAGAGAGAGAGAGAGAGAGAGAGAGAGAGAGAGAGAGAGAGAGCAAGAAGGAGAACTTACGCTGACCGAGCTTCTCATGAAGTGACTATTAGATAATACGTTAGCAGAGCAAAGCGCAACAGCAGTGGCAAACTCATTGCTCGCAAGATTAGGAGTCAACCAGGGCTCCAAGAGCCAGTCAAAATTCCATGTTGTTGCTAAGCACTTAGACAAGTGCCAGCCAAATGATGATCCCTATAGCTTTGTAGAGTAGTTCGAGCAGGCCTGTGAGGCCAATGGCCTCACCGATCTCACCCAGCACTCACAAGCCTTTGGCCTATGCTTAAGCAATAAGGGAAGGACTTGCTACACCAATTTAGATGCTGCAAAACGTAACAATTTCAACCATCTCAAGAACCTCTTCATTAAGAGATTCTCGGAGGCTGGGTACTCAGACAATCTGATTGTACGGCTCATGAATGTGAAGCAAAGAGATAAGGAATATATCAGGGATTATGTGACCCATGTGAGGAGTCTCTTTAAGAGAATCTCGACAAAAAAATGACCCATGGAAAGAGTAGTGTCCACCACGGTCTTTATCAACGAAATACGAAGTGAGGAACTCTACAAGGCCTTGGCAGGAAAATCAAGGTTGCAGTGAGACACACTAACTAGGGTCTTTGAAGAGGCCACAAGAGTGGATGACCAGATCAAGGAGAGGAGATCTAGGAGCTCAAGCTATGACAAGACTAGCTCTAGAACCTTAGATTGGGCAACCATATCTAGTGAAGGGTCGGTCCCAAGTAGCCAAGATAAGGAAAAGAAAATTGACCAAAACCAAGAGCAAGCGGAGATAAAGCTGGAGCTAGCAAAACTACAAGAGATGATGAGGAGACCTACATGCCCACATGTTGAGTGTGTGTATTGTGGTAGAAACCACCTGCCAACTGAGTGCTAGGACCCTAGGTCCTGACCCTATGCCAATTGTGGTAGTTTCTATCATGATTCTATGCATTGCAGACTACCGATGAGACTCCCATACTCGCAGCCTTACAACCAGCCTTACCTAGGGAATAGGCCACCGAATTTCTTCAGGAGGGGAGCCCCATTGGCTCTCTCGACACATAATGATGCTAAACCAGCCATTCCTAGGATGGAGATAAATCCCACAGGCATACCCCGACCACCTAGACCTTATGTAACCCATTCACCGAGCAACACTCTAGTCTACTATGTGGAGGTGCCGAACAATGACGAGCCTTACGTGAACCCTTACATCTCATACGACGAAGAGGGAAATCCAATCCTCATGGATTATTAACCAGTATCGGTGATGGTGCTAGGTAGAGGTAGAGGCTTAGGAGGGCAGACCCAAGATCCAATCTCATGTTCGATATGTGGTCACCCAGGACACATCTCCTCATGTTGCCCTGAAAGGGAACAAGCCAATCGAGACAAGATTGATCTTAGATGCACTGAGTGTGAAATCACACATCTCTTTGCTGATTGCCCTAGACGGAAGCCATCCACTAGCTCGGCAATCATGCCATTAGTCCTGTTGTTTGGTGTCAAAACACTTGACAGTGAGGCCATGCCCATCCCATTGCATGTCATGACCCGAGTGCACACAAAATAGGCCAACATATCACTGCCATGGCCTAGCAACTTAAATGTAGACTCAATCAGAAAGAAGAGCCGTGGGCAAAGAAAAAAGAAAATTGATGCAAAGGTCACACTTAAAACCGAGAGTGCCACAACACTGCCTATTGGAAAGAAGGTCATAGACGTAGAGGCAAAGACATCAGCTCCAAAGACTATTGAGAAGGGGAGTTCTAAGGTAGGGGAGTACCCCAACTCGAAACGCCAACTAGAAGCCATAGAAAAAGTGAAGGAGTGGGTGAAAGAAGCCTAGGAACACCTAAATGACACTGAGCCCATCTTGGAGGATGAGATTGATGATCTCTCAAGTGTAAGCAGACCAATTTCACCTCCATGACAAAAATTGAGAGACGTAACTGCACCACAAGCCATGCCACTTAGATGGAGTTTAAACACTACAGGCCATCAAATTAGCCAAGGCCATTGGCCAAGAAATGCAGAATTAGGAGAGAAGCAAGCAGCTAGCAATCTCCTCACAACGTTATTGACCACTCCGGTGACTCTAAACTTAGGAGACTGCTTAGGCAGCATCTGATGCTATGGCAAGAACTGAACAAGTGGGTGGAAGGATCGATAGAGCAAGTTGCTACTACTAACATGCACGAGCATGATGCTATGACGCAGATCCTAAGTTTGACATTGCACTCAGTGCCCAAGTTCTTGCAGGTTAATGCTTTCTAGGAAGGCATTGAAATGCATGTAATCTTACTAGCGATACCACAAGAAAGGGAATTGTAGATACGTGGGCCGGAGTAAATGTGCTTAGCCACATAGTGCTCTAGGCTTGGGGTAACCTGCCTATCATGAATTCTATATTTAATGTCACACTTGCTAATAGAATGAAAGTAAAGCCATTCGAAGTACTAAAGAATTGGCCATTGAAGATCACGGGAGTCCAGTTCTCCATAGACTTCATAATCACGAAAGGAGTGGAGTACGGCATCCTATTAGGCCGACCCCTGGATGCACAATGCACAAGTCATAGAAGACTAGGGCAATTGTCTGATCTTCCTAGGCAATCAAACAGAAGCGATAAGGGTAGAGATGGATACTTGGAAGACTACATGCCAATTGACTTAGATGCCATCTCAGCCATGCTAAAGGGTAATGTGCAAGTTAGAAAATCGTACGGGCCGCTCACCAAGTATATCCCTTGTCCTAAGGATGAGCGAGATTGGATGCACGTGCTAGCCATGATCAATCTACCATTCTCGGATAATTAGGAGTACGAGCAAGCTGCTAAGGCAATTGGTAAGCCTGGTGACATGCCCTCAGTCCAACGTGCATGATGGCTAGGAGCTTGCATGGACAATCCAACCCTGTCATATTTGATGTACTGAACAACAAGTGAGAACTCCTTGAGATCTTAGAGTATCTGACAAAGAAGCTACCTGGCAAACCAACAGCCAATCTCAAGTTGCTCAAGGATCTTTTGGATGAACCCAAGTGGTGGTGGACTAAGGTGCACGACCTGAACTTAATGTACAATTGGGCCTTAGGCACTGATGAAAAGGAAACACCGTATCAAGACTTAGGAGATGATGAGCAATCGGATGAGGATAGTTCTAACAACGAATATAAGGATTACTACTCCTTCGGTGATGAGAGCAAAGGAGAGATTGATATGATAGAATACGACACTGAGGGACATGTAATTGAGCAAATACGGGTAGACTCCAAACCTCAAGAATAATACTTTTAGAATTGAGAGGGAAGTCATGTGCATGGATTGTGATCGCACGTGGTAGGAGCATATAGGAGCAATTGACTATGAGCAAGCTAGCTCAGTCCAACAGAGTGCTGCACCATTATTCAGGATAGATTTACCCTATGAGAGCTAGGATTGCTAGGAGAGACCCCCTCTTCTAGCAAAGGTGAAGAGTTTGATTTTGAGTTGGAAGTAAGCTCAGATAGTGATCCTGAAATACCTCGACTACCTAAGACCAAACGCACCAAAGGAGACTTACCAGTCCACCTAAGGCATCGAAAGTTGAAGGAAGAACAAAAGAAACAGCCTAAGGAATTGCAAGTTGAGGAGCAAAGAAAGTCGCACGACCTGCCGAAACGATTCATGAAGTTTAAGAAAGGTGATGGGGTAGTGATCTTGCTAGGAGCCAAACGACAAGGGCAAGTGAGTGAACCAATAAAAGGGCTAGCCAAAGTCAAGGAGGTTAATCTAGCCAAGAAAGGGGAGACGCCTCGACATGTCTTTATAGCCAATGACTTGACTGGAGGAGGAAGCCAGTCTCATTGCTCTCTTACAAGAGTATATAGATGTCTTTATTGGTCCCTTGATGAGCTAAAAGGGGTAGATCTGAGTGTAGTGACTCACAATATACCCATGACACCCGATGCAATGCCAGTCAAGCAATGAGTGTATCCTATGAATCCCGAGCATGCTCACGTTGTCAAAGAAGAAATTAATTAACTATTGAGAGCAGGATTCATTTACAAGATTGAGCACACGGACTGGGTCTCACCTATAGTGACCATACTAAAGAAAAACAGAAAGATCAGAGTGTGTGCCAACTATAAGAAAGTCAACACTACTACCAAGAGAGACAATTACCCATTGCCATACATTGAGCATATGCTTGAGCGAGTAGCTGGTAAAGAGGCCTACAGTTTTTTGGATGACTTCTCAGGGTATAATCAGGTGCAAGTGCAACCTAACGATAGGCACAAGACTACATTCACCACTGAGTGGGGGGTGTTTTTCTACATGGTCATGCCCTTTGGGTTGACAAATGCACTAGCCACATTCCAAAGGCTCATGTGTGCCATATTCAAAGACATGCTTAGGAAAGAGTTAGAAGTATTTGTTGATGATCTATGTGTTCATTGTAATTGGAAGGAACATGTAGATAAACTCCGAGCGGTCTTTGAACGATGTTAATTGTATCATCTCTCGTTGAACCCCTTGAAGTGCAAGTTCTGGGTAAAACATGGATGCATCCTAGGGCACGTGGTGTCAAAGAATGGCATTACCACAAACTTTTCAAAATTCAGGATTTTTGTTGATCTACCACCACCATCTGATTACAAGAGAGTTCAATGCTTCCTAGGCCATATGGGGTATTATCAAAGGTTTGTACTGAACTATGCATTGATTGTTAAACCTATATACAAGTTGCTGATAATATTCGAATGGACCAAGGAGTGCCAATGCACAGATGAAGAGTTGAAAAAGACTCTAACCACCGCATAGATTCTAAGAGCTCTTGACTGGACCATAACCTTTCACGTTCACATTGATGCCTCAAAGTTTGCCATGGGAGTTATGTTGTGCCAGCCTGGTGAACTTAATCTTGACTATCTAGTGAGCTTTGCTAGTAGACAACTCATGGATATGGAAATGAACTACTCAACAACAAAGAGAGAGGGCATAGCCATGTTGGTTGTTGTAAAGAAATTTCGGCATTATCTTTTGGCTACGCCTTTTACCTCCTTTGTTGACCATCAAGCCTTGTTGTATCTCGTTAGCAAACCTTACGCTATAGGATGCATTGCTTGATGGTTACTTCTGCTTTTAGAATTCGAATTCTCTGTGACTGTACGCAAAGGGAAGCAACATTACATGACTGACCATATGTCTCACATACCCACAGGAGAAGCCACTGGACAAGGCATTACGGTCGAATTGCCAAACACACATCTGTTTAACCTGTCTAGCAAACAAGATATGTTTCTTAAAGTCCCAACCTACAGTTGATATAGCAGGCCAACTCTATAGGCTAGGGCAAGACGGGTTGCTGCAAAGATGCATGTGTAAGCAAGAGATGCATGATGCACTTTGCAGAGGCACACGGTGGAATTGCAAGAGGACACTTAAGTGGAGATATGACAACAGCCCGCAAACTGATGTAGTCTCAATTGTGGTGGCCTACTCTTTTCCAAGATGCAGCACGATTCGTAAAAGGATTGCAACAAGTGGCAACGGACCAAGGTTCCTATTCACAAAGACAAAATGGAGTTAAGTCCAATCATTGCAAGAAAAACAATCAAGAAATGGGGAATTGACTTCCTTGGGCCGATCAATCCTGTAGCACAGTACTCATAGGACAAGTACATTATCGTTGCCATAGATTATCTCATAAAATGGACAAAGACACGGTAAAACAACACTAGGATCACTACTAAGTTTCTATGGGAGTAAGTGATCTCACAATTTGGCAGGCCCATTGAACTAGTAAGTGATCAAGGCATGCACTTCATCAATGAAGTGATTGCTCACCTCTTGTCCACCTTTCTGATCATCCATAGAAAATCCTCACCATACTACGCTCAAGTGAATGGCAAGGTTGAGTCCACAAACATGTTTCTAGTAAACGTCTTGACCAAAGTAGTCTTTGCTTTTTGCACAGTGAGCGGGATAACAAACTAATGGCATCCTTATGGGCCTACCAAATAGCCTATAAAACATCTGTAGGATAGACTCCTTTTAGGTTAACCTACGGAACTAAAGTAATTGTACTAGTAGAGTTCTTGGTTCCTAGCTTGAGAATAGCTCTTCAAGAGTGATGGGATGGAAAGGAAACATGGATGCAGTGCCTAATTGAGCTAGGACGCTTATCGAAGACTCAACTTCTAGCCACCCATGTGTTGATATGTGAGAAGGCACAACGCAAGAGTTGGTTTGACAAGCACATCAAGCAAGAAGATTTCAAACACGGTGACTTAGTACTATTGTTCTCAGTCAAAGGCCATAAGCAAAAAATGAAGTTTCGAGGGCTAGGACCTTTCAGAGTTTGCACCATCAGCTAAACTAGTAATGTAGAACTAGAAACCCTAGAGGGTGAGCACATAGGCTTCTTCAATGGCAACTGCATAAAGAAGTACTACCCTCCTATACACCCACTACGCGAGCCTCCATTGCTAGAATCCCTTGTCAAGGTACAAGTGGCCACTATTACGGAAATTAAAGATGAAGATAAGGAAGACTGTCAATGCCAAGCAAACATATACATTTGATGCATTGATTGATGAGGGTGCTGATTTTAATAACTTGACTCATGATCATTGGGTTCAAATTGGCAAACCACAATTACAGCCCACTAACGCCAAACTCAGCCCATATGGAGGCCGATCATATGCACTTCTGGGAAAGTGCAAGGTCGCTATCTCTATCATGTCTGAAAGCATGCCCATGATCTTTTATGTATTGCCAAATACGAAGGATGCCGATACGGAATCACTGTTAGAATGTACATTTAAGAAGAAAGCACTATGCAACGTCGACTACTAGTCACAGTGCATTCACCTAGCCATCAGCAACGTATGTATAGTCACGGTTTTCAGCAAGGGTTGCATGTCTCCATCAAAGTCCTGCCAAGCCACCGATAGAGAAACTCACCATAAAGCCTTAGGAGGGGGGTCATGACTTGTCACAACCCGCCAAACCTCAATGCCAAGAAACCGCAAAAATCAGAGCTAAAGCCCAGGAACCACAACTCAAATGGATGCCTAAACGTCAAGGGCCACCACCTAGAAGCACACAATCATGATCTTGCAAGGCTAAGAGCTTATATTTGAAATCTAAGAGGCACATAAGAACCTATAGGTATCGATGAACTGTCAAGCTACGATGGGTCCCCAAGACCTTATTACAAGCGCAAGGCTACTACGAGGGTATTACCTAAATTTGGGTACCTAAAGCCAAGATGGCCAAGGGCACTACTCAAACGCTGCCCTCAAACTTGACCACACCAAGCCATGTGACAGAAAAAACACCAATGCCACAAATGACTCAAGCTGTGAAACCCATAGAGCCTCAAATGCATAGGCCAGCAGAGCCTAAATAGATCCATCGACCAAAACCATAGCTTGCTATTAATAAACTGCCTCAACCTAGTCCTACTAGTGCCCCTAAGACCTCATAAGCATCTAGTAGCATGACACCCGCAACTCAACCAAGCCGATCACACAAGAAGCCCAACCACACCCTTAGGAGCAACCAAAGCCACAACGATCAGCTGTTGAATTATCTAGTTCAATCAAACCCCAACCACCTGCAGGCCTTAGACCCTCTTACAAGCAAAGATCAATTCTCACTTTGGCCACAGATTTAGTGGAGAATATGGGGGATGCCTTGGTTGCCTGCCTTCGATGGTTGGATGCCATATTTACCACACTTGCTAAAAGCTATGATCGACTAGACCTCGGACTTAAGGACGAGCCTTTAGCAATGGAACTACATACGCTGCCTTGCTCATGGGAAGAATGCGTATTCGTTAAAGATCCCTAGGCAGCTGAGGAACTAATTGCCACTAATATTTCCTGAGACCAAGCATGCAAACAATGCCTCATTACGTCTTACGACAAGAACACGATCCTTTCTTCCCAACCAAGAAATTGAGAAGTTGAAGCAGCTTGCTAATAGTGACTCCTCTTTCTTGAGGAAATGGTATGCTCTCCGACTTCAATGGGAGCAAGAGGGCTACCAAATCATGACCAACACTGAGAAACTACATGCAATCAAAACCTCAGAGTATGACCCCACTTACATATCTCCGACCTCCTATAGGGTGTTGACCACCATTCGTAACCGACCCCTAGAAGAGCACATGATCCATCCATATGTAGATCGAATTCTGACTGAAGAAGAGCTACACATTGCTTGCAGAATAGACTCTGGTGACTTCCTAATGGATGTTCTCACACCTACATCACTCAAGTAGGCATCCTTCCTTTCAACATGAACCACTATGCTAATCTAGAATACAATCCAAACTTCTATGCTTGTCTCATGCGAAAGTAAAATACTTAGAGTATGCATAATGCCCTTGACCTTGCAACCCTTAATCCTAGGAAGGATTATTCTCGATTCCAAAGGGGAGGGAGTAAGGTGAATCAAACATGTAAGGTGAATGAAATATGCAAGGAAAAACAAAGCCTCAATCAATGTCCAAAAGCGGAAAAGAATGGATAAAAATCAACTTGTAACAACTTGTGATTGAGGAAAAGTGTCATAAATCTTTTGGAATGATGATCTACTTGAAGGAAATTTCTCTTTTTGTACTTAAGCATTTTATTCTCTCCGTAAAAGCATAATCAATTCCTACTTACCTCTTTCAACAAGAAATTATCTTAAGGATACTAATGGTGAACTATGGTATCATGGCAAGAACTCAAAATGGCAAGACAACAGGATCAGGCCTATCATCGACTTCCATTTACGGAAGAAGAAAGGGCAAAATACCACATCTCCCTCGAGAATCGTGCCTATAACCAACTAAAGTTCAAAACTATCCTCAACATTGAAGGAGTCGTGGCCATGGAGGAGGCTGCCAAAAGAGTTGTGGAATAGTGCAATCTTGCTAAATATGTCAAGAAATTTGGGCAAGAGACCGTGACCACACTAAGTGCGTAGAGTTCTTGAGAACCTATGATCGCGACAGAGAATGTGGCACTGTGACAGTCAAAAGAGGAGAAGGTTCCAAGCAGGTGTAGGTCTAGTTGAGTAAAGCCTTGGTGGAGAAGGCACTAGGGCTAGAGCAACATCTCAGGTCCAAAAGTAAGGCTTCAGGAAAAAGTTATCCACTCCTTGTTCTTTAGCCGAAGGTATAATTTGCTTATGCACAGAATCAACATGCCCATGTTGGAGAGCTTGGTAGCCCATTCATTGGATGAGGTTGATTAGGATGGGTATGTGAGAAAAATGAATGACCAGTCAACCAAGGCACTAGCCCTAGGGAGCAAGTCGGCTAGCGGGGAATCCCTAGTGTCAAAGGTAGGAGCTAAAAGAAAGAAACCATAATCAAAAGTCTCGTTCATTGGATACGGTGGTGTGTTGATTGCTCTTATCCAAGAGGAGGCAGTGAAAGAGGCGTAGAATGAAGAAGGAGAAGGAGTTGATGAAACACCAAATATATCACCTTCCCACCATGAATAAGAGCAACCAATGAAAGAACTATAAGTGATAAAGGGGAGGAACAAGAAACCCAATCTAGCCATGGAGGGGCTGAGAAAGCAAAGAAGAAGACCACACAGGAGAAGCAAGAAGAAGAAAGGAGAAAAAATGAGAAAGTAGCTCTCCAAAAGGCTCAAAGAGAGTATAAAAAAGAAGAGGAAGAAAGGAAGAAAAAATAAAAAGAAGAGTCTCAAAGATTAAATGAGGAATCAAAAAGAGCCGAAGAGGAGAGAAGAAGAAAAGTAGTTGAAAAAGAGAAAGAATTGAAGAGGAAGGAAGAAGAGGACATTGCACTAGCAACGCGCATGTCAATAGAACAACAATGCAGATAGGACAAGCTGAATGCTATGAGCCCACCACGAGATGAAGGCCCTAGCTCAAGTGCCCAAGTTCCAGAGATCACGTCCCCTCCAATGAAATAAGGCAAGGGCAAGGGCCTAATTGAACCCATCTCTACTCTCCTAGTGCCCACTTTCCTAACAACCAAACCGCCCAAGGCTCAATGCCTAAAGTTGATGCTAGCAACATGTTGGCCTAGGTGCAATTCTTGTTTAATAAAGAAATGGCCTATGGGACATGTGAAGGTACCCCTGTAGTAGGAACCAAGCAACTGGCAACAACAGCAGATGCCGAGTCGAGATAGGACCCTAAGAGGCAGAGGGTGGAAACCTCCACAACCTCCATTCCCTCAACGATGATGCCACCTACAAACTATGATGAGTACGTCAAAAGCTTCTATTGTAGTTAGAGAAAGCAAAGAAGGATAAGAAGGTGATAATGGTTGAGTTAGAAGCCGAAAAGGAGTCCATGGCAGCATTCCAATTAGAGAAGACTTACCTAGTAGCTATGTGCTAGAAAGAAATACATGAGCTAAAGGTAAAGCTTGAAGCTAAGGAAGGTGAAGAAGGAAAGTGGGAGGCAAGGCTAGCTAAGGAGAAATAGGGCCTAATGAGGATGCAACAACGCATCAAGGAGTTGGCAAGGTTGTATGAAGAGTTGCAAGAAGAAATGAAGAATGTCCAAGACACCACAAAAATGCTAAAAGTAGCAAGAGAGGAAAGGGCACACAAGTATCAAGAGGAGATAGAAAACTTGAAAAAGGAGGTAGCCTTGGGGCCGGAGGAGCAAAAGAGGTTGGAGAGATAGATTGAAGATCAAGAGCAAAGATTGATGGTCCTGCCTCAAAGGCAAGGGGAGAACCTTGAAGAAATGAAAAAGAGAGTAGAAGATTGGGTTAATCATAATGAAAGAAGGGTCAAGGACTTGGCGCACAGTTTGGCCCTTGTGGAAGCAGACAAAGTGCTAGCAGAGGGAAGGGCAGAGGCCGCTCAAGTGACCCTAAAGACCCAACAATGTGCCTTCCTTAAGACAATCCTAGATATTACTCAAACAGAAGAAGGAGAGGTCATTGAACCATTGAAGAGGAAGCTGGATATTACCCACAGGGCCCTAAGAGCAGGATTGCATATGCGAGCACAACCAGTGGGTGTCAGCCTTAGCCTCGAAGAACAGAGGAGTTATCTACTAAGGGCAGGCTTGACCCCACAAGAAGTGGATGCCCTAGGGTTTTGTGGGAGCTTTCGCTTAACTGCCAAGACCCATGAACCACTTCTTACTTCAAGCGTTCCAAGCCGAGCACTAATGGCTACATTAGGGGAGTTTTGAGGTCTCGAAAATGCCCTATAAGAGATCATAGAGAGAGAAATTTTTTAAAGAAATAAAATCATTTTATAGAATTTTTAAAAGGTTTATATTTTGGTAAGTTAAAATATCAAAATTCATTAATAAGTCATTGTCATGATATTCTCATGGTCACATCAAACCTAGAAATCTAGGTCGCCATAAAGTTGGCAAGGTTGTCATAATGAAGATCTTACCTCTCCTCATTAAAGTGAAAAGTAATATTCAATTTGAATTTTGGTGGATACTCGATTGCCTCCCTCCATCGTTTCTCTCTTCTTTTTTTCTCCTCCTTGGTAGTCTCTTCTTTGTTTTCGTTCTTGCTTCTAATCATATCCTTAGCTATGGATCAATCACCCAATGATCTCTGTAACTCAGCTATGCATCAATCATCCAATGATCTATGTAGCTCTCATAAAAGACCTCTCTATCATCTTCATATTGAGTTGGATAGTGAGTATGAACCAATAAGAAAGAGAACAAAATCTATCACGATTACAGAGTCTATGAAACATATACTGAGGTTTGAAGGAAAGAATAATATTGATCTTTGGTTAGATGGAAAGCTATATCCCAAAGATCCTAGCAGAAATAGCACTCCTCCTTTCTATAATAGCTCATCATTAATGAGGTTTATTGGTGATGGCTACAATGGATTTTTAGGTTATACACTTAACCTTGTTGCAGAAAAGGATATCCTTGGACTAGAGAATCATCTTTTGATGAAACACAATAAAGAGTTGTTGCAGAAGCTAGAGGATTGTCAACAAAAAATTCATTCATTGGAAAAGCATATCAAAGCTTATCAACGAAAGCAAACTTTATTAGGCCTTCGAAATCGACAAAGAGCTCTTAAAAATATTGATAATCTCAAACGAGGAGAAGGAGACTGTGGTAAAAGAATCCAAGCAGCAATGTATATTTTTTTCACTTGAAAAATCTTAAATATGGCTTTATTTAAATTACTTGCATTGATTTGTGATGTTAATTTTGCTTAGATCTCTTCTACAACCAAATACAAGTGAAAGAGATTCTTTAAAAGCAGCTCAATTTTATTATCATCTTCTTCCTTCAGTAGTTTCAAAGAATATTTTGGAGAAGAAGAAATTTAAAAAGGCAAAGAAACAATGCTTGGAGTCATTTGTAAAGGATCATTCTTTGGATTCTGAGTTAGTACAGAAGACACTGGATAGTATTGGTATCAATCGAGATGCTTATATGCAACTTTTCCAGCTTTTACAATCAAATATGAAGCAAGGACAGGTACGCAATTGTATAGTTCCGAAGCCATTTGTGGTTAGGACTATCAGACAGAGAGTTAATAAGTGAGCCTTTTCATATCAAGGCTAGCTTCAAGGGCAAGAAAAAGGAGGTTACATTCAATGAATTTAACAATATTTTCCTTGACTTGCCCACCCTACAATGCTTAATGATCAAATTTTATGACTTGTCAGTAGCAGAGGCACACGAGTGGCTAGATTTGTGATTAAACTTGATGAAAGTGAGATTTTGAAATGTAAAAAATTGGAGAGAATCTCTATCACCTTGATGAATAGAGCACTTTCGTTAGGTCATTGCAATCACTCAACATCATTTAGTGTTCAATCTGAATATAACATTTGGTGGCTAGGAGCATTTGGGGTAGATATTGAGAATTTTGATATATTATATTGGGTTTTTCATCAAACATCAATACCTAATGTTATTCAAAGGCAACAAGCAGGAGAAGAGATATTTGTTGAAGGATTTGGGAACTACAGGATTGAGTGGCACATAGCTGGTGACCTAAAGACACTCAAATGTATATATAATGTATCAAAGGGAGCCAACTCGAGATCTCCTTGCTTATACTGCATGTCACCAGCTACAGAGTTAAACTCAAGCAATTGGAATAGAGCTCCCTCTAGGCACAATAAGGATCCACAATTTAAACCAGTCTTGGACATTCCTTTAGCGAATGCCCATATTTGTACACTTCATGCACTTTGCAGGATAATTGAAAAGCTTGTTCACCTCTATATAGGATTTGCATGGAAGTTGAAGCCATTATCAACTAGAACAGATGCTATAACAAAGGTTGAAAAAGTTCTCTCTGCAATTGGTTTGCATGGTGGCAATGTTGTTATTGAACCAGATCTTCAGAAGTCTAAGGATGGTAATTGTGTCCCAAAAAAACCATCCATTGGTGGAGTGAAGGCTAGAAGGTTTCTAGGCTTTCATGGGAGACTTGGCAAGATAAACTTGAGAAATGGTGGCTCAACTATTAAATTTAATCAATGGAAATCCCTACATAATGCAGTTAAGGATCACACTGATAATGGACAAGCTCGGAATAGAAAAGCTAAAGTTTGGGAAACACTAGACAAAGTGTTTTTTAATTGTGATAAGACTGAATGGAATCATGATGATCTCAAAGACTTTAAAAACCAATTGAACCTTTTCAAAAAGGCGATGACAAAAGCTTGGGGTGATCAACACTTTACTCACTATATGGTAAGAAGTTTGTATATGTTTGTTTCTTCATTGTCAAACTCATATAATGTTTTTTAATAACTTTCTTTATTTGTTGACTATGCAGCATATTCTATACAACCATGCTCCATACCTTATTAAAAAATATGGATCTCTATCTATCTGGTCAACCCAAGGTATGGAAAAAGCACATTATCAAGCGAAAACATAATATTTCAGACACACAAGACATGGAGGTGGAAGACACAAAGCCAACAATTTATTAGAGGTCTTTCAATGGTTCTATCGACAAATCTGGCATAAATTCAAGCTTAAAGATACAACCACATCAAGCAATACATCATCTTTAGCAAGGACTATACAAACTGTTACCCAAAGAAGCAAAGATAGATATTTAAATTCTTGTGCAAAGCAAAGATTTACAGAATGGTTACAAACCAAACAAAGAGTTGGGAAAACATGGGTTTCAAGAAACCCTTAATCTTTGGCATCTTCTAGTCTGATTGTGTTACAGAAGAGTCCTTAGTTTCAGGCACCTCGACAGGGGCTCCAGAGGAGTCCTTAGTTTTAGGCACCTCAACAGGGCCTTCAGAGGAGTCCTTGGTTTCAGGTAGCTTGACAGGGCCTCTAGAGGAATCTTTTGTTTCATCCCACTCAATAAGGCCTCTATATTTCAAAAACTCCTATTTCCGATAGCCTAGAAGAAGCTTCAAATTCTTACTATCTCCTACATAAGAGAGCAAATGGGAGCCAAGAACTCCAAAATATCCAGCTCTAGACCCACTATATCCAGGCACGAAGCCAAAAACTCTTATGGCTTCTTCCTTCTCCACTAAAATGATCTTGTCCAAACCTTTGCTGAAAACTTGAGATCCAATTACCTTTGAGATAGCTCTCAAAGCCATCATTGGTAGACTTGGAGAGCTTGACAATCTACTATGATATATTACAATTGTTTGATTGTTTAAGTTTCTAATATAATGGCCAAGGCTTTGATTTTTTCCAAGCTTCATTGGCCCAAAGCCCTTGGCCCTTCCAAGAAAGTTGTTGAGATCTTCAATATCAATCTACACAACAAACCACAACAGTATAAGATATAATATATTTATCTATAATGTATAATAAAGTCTAACATAAACTCAATGGGTAACTTCAACTTATATTTCATACCTTAGGATGTTCGTCTTCTTCGAGAAGACTATCATCATAAATATTATTGAACTCTTGGGTTTCTCATCTGATGGAGACTTCAATCTCTCTTCATACCCTACATCATCAATATGAAGTTTCTTCTGGACCTGCAAGAACTCTTCTTCTGTAGGTAGCCCCCCCTTTTCGTATTCTACGATCTGATTAATACATGTATGTAAGGCTATAGAGCTGTCTTGGAAATTCTCTCCCTCAACATCAAGACTTGCTAGTGGTTCTTGTTCATAACCTATAAAATTCATGTCATTTTTGCCCCAACCTACAAGGATTGCTAAGCAATAATCTTCTCTAAGATCAAAAAGATGTTGAATATCATTTAGCAACACATATCTCTTCTTGTTGATAAGATAAGTGGGAAATGTTGGAACACATGCAAGAGGACCTTCTTCATCAACCTGTGCACTTGGCTCGATCTTCTTTTCTTCCACCATTGTGATATTGTCACTCTTGAACAAACCTACATCAAAACCTTGGACAAGTTGATTCTCAATATCTTCTTGGAACATCTCCTCCTTCTCTTCAACCTCCTTATCCATACTTGCAATATCCTCTAGCTTTCCCTGTTGGTCTATATCTGGAGAAGAATTTTCCATGTACTGAAGATACACAATAAATCCAACGTCCTTGTGGATCGGAAGGCATTGCTGTTGATACCTGTGGAAAGGGCAACATGTTTCTCTCTTTCTGAATTCCTCATCAATGAGATTGAACCTGCCTAGCAAAGTTGACCTGGATGTACTGGTGGCTCCCATGACATCATATAATGAACAAATCCATTGACTTTCAAACCTTGAACATGTCTATCATAAAAACATCTGTACTCCTTAAGTTTATCTTCAAGATCCTCCAATAACTCCTTCAAATCAAAAGGAACATTGAAAATTTCCTTGATATAGCTAAACTTGGAAGAATTTCCAGTGGTGTGTAAGAAATCAAAGAGCCTATCATCAGAAGTCTCCACTAGCTCCTCCTCATCCCTTCCTTCCAAAGATAGCTTTCTCTTTGTCATCTTGACCAACAAAAAATTTGTCCCTGAAAACAAAGCACAATGGCAACAATGTCTAATAAAACAAGATGGAACCATGGAAAGAGGCCCCAAAATTGCATTCTTCAAGACAAAAAATCAAAAAAATGAGAATTTTTTTTAATTGACCAGTGAAATGCGAAAACAAGGTGTTCAATGCAAATTCCGGTGAAGAAATCGCATTTCACCGGACAACAATTGAAGACAAAAGTTATTTGAATATCTCACTGGTGAAACGCGATAGTTAGCAAAATATCACTAACCAGAGACACTATTTCGCGTTTCACCAGTCAAAAGGTGCAAAACAAGAAAAGAAACATGAACTATGAATTAATTCTATTAAAACACAGAAATTTGTGATAAGATCCTTTCTGGAAGTGCTGCGCTCTTTTTAAAAGATAAAAGCACATAACATCTGTAATTTTTCAAGTGTTATAAAAAATTCTTTCTATACTAATCAAATTGATTTTGTTCAAATACTTGTACTAACAGAATTTTGTTACCTATCAGAAATTGTTGAGTTGCTCTTCAAACAGGAAAAGAAGATCTTGAAGGGAAGTCCGAACAAAATTTCGGAGAAAGGAAGACAATATCGGAGAGAATGGCTTTGAAAAGCTTTTATATTGATCGTCAAACGTGTGTTGATAGTTCCAACGAAAAAGTTTGTGTAATGATGAAAAATAAATGCGACCGCAAATTTGGATGAAATTTCCAATATTTTTGCACGCTCGAAATACCTCAGAATACGTGCACACGTGTCTCACTTAACACACCGTATCAAATTTCTCAGAAGATGTGCGCAGTCCCTTTTTTCAAGAATACGTCGCACGTGTTTTACTTAACACTTTGCCAAGTAATGCATGTACCATCGAAATCCCCCAATAAAGGGAAGCAACGGCTAAATTCATTTCATATTTTTATGGTCATGGAGCACATTTTCGTGGTCATGCAGTAGGGCCTTCGAACACATTTTCGTGGTTATGAAGAACGTATTCGCATTTCACCAATCCATTAACAAAATTCGTTCTAAACGGATTTTTCCCAGCAAAGCGTGAAAGAAGGTATGGTTTTCTGCATTTTACTTCTCTTCTGCATCCCCGTTCTCTATGCCCAGGTGTCCATTCATTGCATTTTTTTGATAATTTTCCTTAATTTTTTCTATTATTACGAGCTTATGAGCACTATAAACAACTTCTTTCCATAGTGTGAGCATTCCTTAATGGTGTGGAGATTTAAGGTAATCCTTCAAACTTTTTCCTTAATTCTGTGGATATTTTAGGTAATTTTAATGGCATTCCTTAGATCAAAGCTTTGTTTTTGTTCGTTTTGTTGATTACTTTGGTATTTATGAGATGTCCGGTGAAACGCGAAAACAACATGTTGCAAGGAGACATCTTCTATGAAACTCGTGTTTCACTGGACACACTGGACAAGAATCCGGTGAAACGCGAAAACAAAATGCTGCAAGGAGGCCTGATATCTGAAATCACGTTTCACTGGACACACTGGACAAGAATCCGGTGAAACGCGAAAACAACATGCTGCAAGGAGGTGCCTTGTCTGAAACTCGCGTTTCACTGGACATATTGGACAATAAGTCCGGTGAAACGCGAAAACAACATGTTGTATGGAGGCCTCTTGTCTGAAACTCATGTTTCACTGGACACACTGGATAGGAAGTAACATCTTTTTTTTTTGCAGATGGCTAGGACTAAAGCAACATCAAGGAAGGGAAAGATTGATCCTAGGGGTCTCACATCAAAGATTCATGAATCTTCAAAGCCTCCAAAGCCCTCTAGAAAGTCAAAGCCAAGGAGAAAGTTTTCTCAGAATGTCAGGTGCTTAAGGGAGATTAGGAAGGCCATAAAGGCTCTTGACAATGCAATTCCAAAGTTGTCTTTTCAGAGGCTTGTCAGGGAGATTTGTGACAAATATAGTTTGGATAGTTTTAGATGGACAAGAACAGCCCTTAATTGTATACAAGAAGCCACAGAGGATTTTTTAATTGAGTTTTTTCAAGATGCCTATATTTGTGCTGCTTATGCTCATAGGCTCACACTCATGGACAAGGACATGGTAATTCTTAGGAGGCTAAGATATAGATTTTCAAAGGTCCTTGAGCCAATTCCCCTCATTGATGAGAAGACATTTAATATCCTTAATGTGCCCCCAGCTAGGAGAAAGAAAGATGATTCTGGTCCCAAGGTTGAGGATGTCACCCATGAGAGGGATACAAGGCAACATGAAAAAGAGGAGAAAGCTAAAGAGGAACAGGCAGACAAATGGAGAGAGTATAGGAGGCAAAGGGTTGAAGAAACGGAAGCAGAGCTGGCCACCCTTCTTGAAGTAGCTAATCCAAAAGGATTCAATGTCTCTTGTTTCTTACTTGGTGACTTAGGCAAAAGAACTGAGATTATCTCCTTTGATGCTGCATGTGTTCAGATTCTTAAAGATAAAAGAAGAGAAATAAATGACAGTATTATTCTTGTTGGCCTAAGGTATATCCACCCATAATTACTCTACTTTTTGATCTTTTTTCAACAATAAGTTTTTTCTTGTTTATACTCACTATTTCTATGCCTTTTCTAGATGTGTAATGCATGAGTTTCCTTTGGATATACAACAAAAAATTGAGGTTCTTGATCCATCTATCTCATTCTTCATGAGGAACGAGCTTGATACAAGTTTTGTTGAGCAGTGGTTCAATCTGATTGACTTCGATACTTTGGAGCTCCTTATAATTCCATATAATGAAAAGTAAGTGATGATGCCCATGGATGCTCAAAATCTAGCACCCTAACACATCTGAATCAAACATATAATATATCAATATAGCCTTATTATATTTTGTAAAATGATAGATTTCTAAAAGAGGGGCATAACTTTTGAAGGCCCGAAAGCAATGGTGGCTAAGGCCAATGTATATTTAAAAATATTATTAATCAATAAACTATTACACGAAGGGGTGCATGTGGGAAAAGATTGGGGTGTGCTTCTTCAATATACCCCTCTCTCTCTCGCATGTACTTCAAGAGCATTTGATGTGAAAAATTATATATATATATATATATATATATATATATATATATCGCATGGAAATAGAGAGTGATGAAGAAGGAGAGGACGCTGATTCAGATGAATGTTTCTCTTTAGTTATATTCCACGAGCGAGAGATGAAATCTCAGCATAGACTTTGCTCTTGTTGTGTTCCCGGGAGAGTTGTTATTTCCTTGGTTCATTTTTGGTGCACTGGCCGGGAATACAATCGCTCGTGCAGGAGATATTTAGCAAAAGATATTCATGAAATGGATGGCAGGGTACTATTTAATCCAGAAAAGGGAGGAGGAGATGAGTCGGGGGGAGAGGGAGAGCAGCAACATCAGCCGCAACAGCAAGAAGCCAATATTCATGAGGTCGAGGGCTCTACTGATTTCTTGGAGGTGATGTTGATATTGGCACAGGGCCTCAAGGACATGGGCATGTTCTAGACTGGGAGCATGAGCGCCTACGTGATGGTGTGGATTGACCCCAACCGCAAGCACCACACATGGGTGGCCCCCAGCCCGCGGGCTCCTCTTCCGTGTGGGATCACCAAGTGTGCATACCCCCTCCCAGACACCGACACATGCCAGCGCCTGAACATGTGCATCTGGATGTACAAGCACAACGCCGTCTTGGACACCTTGGTGGGCAGCATCCACATCGCGCTCTCTGAGGCCATGCACAACCTCAGCTGTTGCTACATGTTGGTGTGCCCTCTGGTTGCATCCAGGACCTCGTCAATCCGTCATTGAACCTCTCACTATAGCACCACTTGCAGCTCGACTGCACAACTCCTGGTTTTTCCCCACCCTCGCCGTTGTTGATCACGACCCCCTGCCACGCCACCAATGGATCATGATCGTTCCTATTAGAAAGCGTAGCAACTGTCAATTATCACCAATTAATTATCCTTATTGGGAGCCTTTCATTGTCACTATTCATTATTCCTTATAATTTCCAATAATCCTATATGTACACAACTAAAAGGGTTTATTGATAGAGAATGTTTCTATGCAAAAGCATTCTCTACACACTATTGACTGAAGCATCCTCACTAGCATGAAGAAGATGGTGTTCGTTTGCTTTTGAAGTGTGCAAGCTCATGGCAAAGCAAGGGATAGCATCCTTGATGTGGTGGTCCCTAGGTGGTCTCCTACGGCTCGGCTTCGTCATCGATGCTAAAGACATGTTCAATGGTGTTGAGGTTCTTTTTCTTTGTGCTTGCCGAGGATGGCTTCGCAATTGTGTTTGGGGAGAATGATGATGCCCATGGATGCTCAAAATCTAGCACCCTAACACATCTGAATCAAACATATAATATATCAATATAGCCTTATTATATTTTGTAAAATGATAGATTTCTAAAAGAGGGGCATAACTTTTGAAGGCCTAAAAGCAATGGTGGCTAAGGCCAATGTATATTTAAAAATATTATTAATCAATAAACTATTGGACGAAGGGGTGCATGTGGGGAAAGATTGGGGTGTGCTTCTTCAATATACCCCTCTCTCTCTCGCATGTACTTCGAGAGCATTTGATGTGAAAAATTATATATATATATATATATATATATATATATATCTCGCATGGAAATAGAGAGTGATAAAGAAGGAGAGGACGCTGATTCAGATGAATGTTTCTCTTTAGTTATATTCCACGAGCGAGAGATGAAATCTCAACATAGACTTTACTATTGTTGTGTTCCCGTGAGAGTTGTTATTTCCTTGGTTCAGTAAGTGATTCAATATTCTATTAGAGTTTTTGAGATTTTATCCTTCTAATTTGTTGAGATATGATTGCTTTCAATTCTCATTGGAGCTTGATTGCAATAGACGGTGTAGATAAGCAATGTTTTTTAATCAACTCTATGAAAGGAAGCCATGGAAATGCTAAATTGTAAGTTATATTATCCAAGGGCTCCTTGATATTTCAATTCTTTTTTTTTGTAAGTACTCTAAATTTCAATATATTTTATATATAGAGGTGCAAAAATATTAATTGAAGAGCTAGAGAAAAGACCCCCTATGCCGTCTGATTTGCTTGCAACAATGCAATATAGACAAGTTGCGGTAAGTTATTGATTAAAATAATTGAAACATAAGTTTATTCTATGAACTGCCGTCTGTCCTCTTTATAGTTTTACTTTGTGTTGGTGGTTGCAGTGTCCTCATCAGGACGATAGCCATTCTTGTGGGGCTGGAGGGCGATTGCAAATGCTAGAAGAATGGTTAACTTTGTTTATCTTAATGATGATAAACATGTAAAGGTAATATGAAAGATGCTAAATTTTAAGATAGATATTCATTGCAAATAGTCCATTGATGATAAAAATATAGTCTATTGTAAGAACAATAATGAACTAAAACTCTTTTTTCTATAAATGTGTGACAGTTTTCGAAGGATTGCTATGCATCTGAGCATGTTTGGTATGTCAGAGCAAAGCTCTTGAAGTATATAATGGTCAATTGTATACAACCAACAAAAGAGATTGGTGGAGATTTGCACCATGAAGGAGATGTGGTGCCTATAACCACGGAAGGTGAAGCCACAACTTCAACACCTTTACCCACATCTTCTATACCCAAGACATCAGAGAAAGGCAAAAGGACTTCTAGAAAGGATAGTTCTCCAAAAAAGAAATAGCTTTGCTATATCGCCTTGTAAGCCTTCATATATAGAAATTTGCCCTTCGGTCCTTGTATATCTCATAGAGATGGCAGATAGACATCTGCTACAAAATTTGTACATATATTTTATATTGATAGTAAAGATATCTTTTCTTGAATGTCCTTGCAGTGTATATTATTTTCTCTCCTTTTCGATATCTGCAAAAAATAAATTACAAATGTTTGTTAGTTAGGAAGTGAGATCTTGATATACACCTAAATAGATATAATATGATGTGAAAACTTACTCGTTTCTTGTCAAGTTGGAATACAAAGGAGCATGGTAGTTCAATGTCTTCATTTTGTAAATCCATCCTCACTTGATGTAGTGTACATGATTTTCTGATCTTTAAGATTGCAATAATATCCTCGTTGAACCAAATATCAAGATCCACTATAGGATCTTTGCTGAAATCATTAAGATTCTGGTCTAAAGCAACTAGACTACTACCAACCAAATGCCATCGACTATAGTAAAAGCTAAGGATAAAATTTTGAGTAGCAATCATATATTTACACGCTATAGAGTCTTGATCTATCTTACATATAATTTTTCCTTCTGTCCTTGTATCCCATCCTTCATCAAAAAATTGTATGATATGATCATATGTTAGTCTCTTCACTGAAAGCATGGTTTTTGTTATTCTTATCTCCATATTAGAGAAGAAATCAATAAATATATTAATAGGCATAAACAAAGTAAATTTGCTTAGCCTACTTGAGATATTAGATTTTAGTGCTTTTTGGATCTCAGAAAATATCTTACATCTATAGCCCTCACTAGTAGCTGGACTTGGCAAGGGCCACTCAAAGCTTGAAAAATCTGGCAAAGGAAGGAGGTTTATTGATCCCCATTGGCAACGCCGCATAGGAATAACATAAGAATGGTCATAAAAGAATATTCCATTCTCCGCAAGCTCTGTCTTCTTTCTGCCTCTATACATTTCTTCTCCAATTGAACCATGTATAACATCAATAATAGACTCCACTGGTTGCCATTCCTCAAGATTAGAGGGATAGACATCTACAAGACAAACAAATATTATAATGGAAAAACCTAAACCATGTTTAAGAAAGGAAAAACTTTAAGAATCAAATTCTTACAATTTGGTCTATGCATTGGAAGCTTTGAAGATCTAGGTTTCAAACACAACTCTCTATGCATGAACACATGTTGCACTAGTACCTCTTTGATGCTATTCTTATTTGCTCCAAGCTTAAAATCTCAGATTCTGCCCTTCCAAGCAGAGATAAATGAGCTCTCGTGTCTTTGCCTTTTTCCACATTTTGCTTGTTGCATGGTGATCCAACTACCTTTGCTAATGATAGTAGGAATCCATCTTCCATCAGTTTGGAATGAGTTAAACACTGATATGGATGTGATTTGGGAGCTTGGACGTCTTGTTGAAGGTCGAATTTTTGTATCCATAGTAGAAGAGAGAGAGACATGCACACACAGAGAGAGAGAGAGAGAGAGAGAGAGAGAGAGAGAGAGAGAGAGAGAGAGAGAGAGGACTAGGCTACCATAACAGAGGGAAAAACAATAGAGGAATAAAAGAAAGAAGGGAAAAAATTGAGCGCCATGCTTTTCACTAATTTGAATTTCAATTATATCAGTCATTATCATTAATCTAGAAACATCATTAAATAAAAGTAGCCGAGACTCTATGCCATTAATGCAAAAGATGTCATAATCACGAATATGAGAGACTAAAAATAGATAATAAAAATACAAATTTATAATATTATTATATTTATATATTTTTGTTAAATGATTTTTTATTTTTTTAAAAATAGAAGTTCAGTTACAGAGGCTTTGCTCTTATTGGTCTAGAGCACTCTCTCTCCACATCCTAAAAGGCATTTTCGAGACCTCAAAACTCCCCTAATGACCTCTCACATAGCCGACGCGCTACCTATCCATGAGTGTAGTGAGCTTACCTCCATGCCGATCTAGTTACCTCCTCTCCCGCACACTCTGGTAGCTCCACGATCCAAGTGCAAGCTTCAAGCAAGCTCCATCCTCAAGCTCCACGCTCTAAGCTCCATTGCCACGAGCAAGATAAGAGAAGAGAAGAAGAGAGGAGAAGATGGAGAGCTTCTCCTCTCCGGTCCCTCACCCTCACACACTCACTCCCTCACACTCTCACACTCCCTCTCTCAAGCACAAGCTCAAGCTAGCAAGAACAAAAAGAAGAAGAAGAAGAAGAAGAAGAAGAAGAGATCCACTTTTTGCCACACACAAGAATGGGCTTCTCAGTCACTTTTCAACTTTATATACAAAACCCTAAATCCCTTTTGGGCGGTCATTCCCTTATCCCCTTTTTTACATGGTTGGTCATGGCCTAGGCCCTTTTTCCTATTGTCCTCCTACCTTCCTAGCTTCCTTCCTACCGCCCATCTACCTTTACAAATTGCACGGGTGAGAGCCCGGCGCTCTTTAAATTAAATCATGATGCGCTTGCCCTCTTTTACAAAAGTATTGACTTGCGCTTTTTCTTATGCGCATTTTTTCTTTATTTAGGACTTTTCTGTACTTCTTGTGTTTCCATATTTTTCTTAGCGCGCCTTTGTCTTCCGTTTCACTTTTGCCTTGGCTTTTGTCTTATGCTTTAGATTTTCTGGATTTTCCACCTTGTTCGTCTAAGGGTTAACATGTTTGTTGAGGGGGCACAACAGGAGTACAGACAAGAGGAAGAGGCAAGAATAAGTTTTGAGATGGGACCTCAAGAGAAAGAACTCATCCCACAACCCCCTTTCCCTCAACCTAAAGTACAGCAAGAGGTGGACACCTCTATGGAAAGAAAAGCAGAGCTTAAGAAGAAGTGACAACAGATGGTAGAGCAAGCACGAAGAAGAATAAATGCCCAACCAGCAGTAGTGCCAACAACACCTATCCCACGAAGCCAAGATAACTTCCCAGCAAGCTTTAATGCTAAACTCATGACCTGGGAGCAACAAGAGATTGCTCGTGAGCCCTTCGACTTTAATTTTTGATTTCCCACAAACTTGCATAGAGTACTACTAGTCAAGGTGGTGGAAGAGGTAAGTAATCTTGAAAGCAGACTAGGAGACAAGTAGATATCCGAGAGGGCACAGAACCCTACCTTATGGGGGACAGAGGACAGATTTTTGGTAGAACAAAGTTTTTGAAGTACCCAGAGCAATAAAGGGCTATGAATGCCCCAACGTGGAGAAGGCACATTTTTTTAGAAAAACATGAATGCCTAGATGGCATTTTGCAACACCCTACCCTTTGAAAGGAATAACTCAACTTTCATGCCATATCCAAGAAGGATAGGAGTGGATTTTAATCCAAGCATCCACCACTACATATATGACTTTGCATTGATCTATGATGCAAATGTTACTATACGACTCAATAGTTTGCTTCATTGATGAATTCTCTTCTTGCCCCGATCCCACCTTCATCACAACATGTAACTATCTTAGATTGCTTAGGACACTACTGAGATAGGATCCGACACCACAAGAACATCGCCTCCCAACACTCTTTTTTGATCCCAATGGCATAGACAACTACGCTATGGCTAGATTAATGATGCAAGAAGCTACTCTACTCCCCTCATTTTTCTTAGTCCTCTTAGAAGATATGAATGATAGCGCTTCACCTGCTACAATCATCCATTTCTTTCCACCACCACTCTCGAAGTACGTCTGAACCTCAAGGGGTACATGTAGAGGCTAGAAATTCCTTGAAAAATCTCTTAAGCCCCCAGAATCACCCTCTCACGACTCAAATGATGAAGACTAGATTCTCGTCATATTTATATAATTCAAAAAAAAAGGAGGAGAAGAAGAATAAAAAGAAAAAGAGACAAAAAACAAAGGAATATAAAAGAAAATAGAAGAAAATCACAAGAAAAAGTAGTCAAATCACCTCACTACACGTACGCCACAGTCACTCCACCTAGGGGTTATTAAGTTAGGTGCATCCAATGGCTTCGATCGCAATTGGCTCCATCCCTAATCCCCTAGCCTATTTTGATTCCCCACATCACGCTTAGGGCACATCAATAGGCCATTCCTAGGGAGGTCACACTCATCTATGGTCAGACCTGTCTCCCTAAGCCGCACCCACTGCACCTCCCTTACGTACGAACTAGGTCCTCAAGTGTGGGACAATACCCAAGCTTTGTTGCATGTGGTCCAGACCTACTAGGTCCTCAAGTGTGGGACAATACCCAAGCTTTGTTGCATGTGGTCCAGACCTAGCTCCCAATTCCACTAGCACAAGCACAATGCACCACATAGTAAGGTAGACACTCCCCCTAGGTAGTGCACTTCTTTTCTTTTCAGGTACATACAAGGGCTACAAACCACCCACTTCGAAGGCCCTGTCATCACTCCAACCATTCTTGGCCTCCACTACCTCAATATTTTGATCAACTTCTCTCCAACAACCAATCCCCAAGAGCCTCATCATCATCCACTCTCCTACTACCCTTCAAATCACGAACCCTCGTCAACACAAACCCGTAAATGCCATGGGACTAGCACTTGTTTAGGAGGGGGTAATGCTAACCCCAATTCGAGACGGAGAAAAAAAGTCCAAGAAAACTCCAAATGCGGACACAACAAAAGAAGTAGGAAGGGAAATGCCCAAAAGTGCAAGGGCAGTCTCAAAAGCTAAGTCAAAGGCAAAGGCACATTTTTTAAATGCAGAGCCCCCCTAAAACTCTTGTAAAAGAGCCCCAAACTCCCTCCTGTGCAAATTGTAAAAGGTAGAAGGTCATAGGTAAAGAGAAAGGGCAATTAGAGGAGAATGGGAAAAGAGGACCTTGCTACAATGATCAGTCATGTAAAAAAGGGGATGGGTGCCCAAAGTGGACTCTTCTTCTTCCCTTCTTCTCTCCTTCTTGCTTACTTGTGTGTGCTTGAGAGAGGGAGTGTGAGAGTGTGAGGGTGAGGGATCTTGGAGAAGAAGCTCTCCATCATCTCCTCTCTTCTTCTTCTTCTTCTTCTCTTCTCTTCTCTTCTCTCACGCGCGGCTATGGAGGATGGAGCTTGGAGGTGGAGGCTTGAGGATGCTTGAGCTTGCATCATGAATCATGGAGCTACCAACTTGCTTGACAGAGGAGGCTACTCATTTGGGCATCAAGGTAAGCTCACTGTACCCCGATAGGATTGAAGGCATGTCGGCTAGGTGAGAGATAGCCATTTGTGCTCACTTGAAATGCTTGAAGCAATAAGCAATCCATGGGTCTTGGCGGTTGAGCATGAGCTCCCTCTACACCTACAACATAATAACACCCATATGAACTTAAAATTTTGTGGGGCTATATAATGCTAGGGGCGAGGGAGGGGGGGTTCCAAAAATTTGATAACCCCCCTCATGTTGTATGGGTCCCTTCCACTAGGGGTGTAACCCACACAATGCAAGGGAAGGGGGATCCAAAATCTTGATGACCCTCCCTTATGTTGTTCGAGTCTAGGGAATATGTCACAACACGAGGGGGATGCATCGAGTTTTTTGGACCCGCCTCCTTGCATTGTTTGGGTCTAGGGGTATTACACAATGTAAGGGGAATACATTGAGTTTTTTGGAAGTCCCCCTCTTATTGTTCAAGTTTGAGGGGCATCACACAATGCGAGGAGGGTGTCTCAAGTTTTTCAAACCCTCCCCCTGCCTCGTGTTATTCAGGTTCGAGGGGTAGTGCACAATGCAACGGGGCACCTCAAGACTCTGCGCTCCTCGCATTGCTCGAGTCCGGGGGGTACCACACAATGGGAGGAGGTGCCTCAAGTATTTTGACAACCCCCCCATCTCATTGTTTGAGATTGAGAGGCGTACCACACAATGCATTGCAGGTGCCTTGAGTTTTTCACCTACCCTTGTTGTCAAGGTCAAATTTGTTGTATATTGTGATTGCTTTGATCGAAAGTAAGGATGCTGAGGATGTGATGCTTCCATTGAAATAGAAGATAAAGTAGTAGAAGACATTGGGCCAAAAAGAGAGAATAGCAAATCTTGTGCAAAAATGAAGGGATGGCATGCACTTTGTTGAACTATTTGATATTTTTGAGAAAAAGAGAGTAATACTACAATGGAGGGAATACATTTGGGTGTATTATTCAAGAATTCTGAGAAAACAACTTGGAGACTACAAGGTTATATGGGATTAACAAGAAATATCTCTATCCATAGTATTTAATTGTACTAATATGTCTTGTATTTTGTATCTCCACAAATCTATGCTCCAAAAATACCTCAAAATGCTTATTTTTAAAAATCTTTAAATATGAGATAAACTTCAAAATTGGGAAACCCCTATTTTATTGTAATGGTAGCCCTTGCCCTATTAATTGAGAGATTTTCTCTATTTAAAACTAGAAGGCCCAAACTTGGATCCAAATCTCCCCTAATGGTTGGAAAAAGAGGATTTAATGGGAGGTAGGTGGCCAACTTGCATCCATGATTAACTATCTCATTGATTTTAAATTCTTAGTTAAATTGATTAAGGGTATGGAATAAGTGTGGTGCATTAAATTTCTTGGTGTCTATGAATCCACTTTAGCGGACAATGCATAGTGCATATGTATATTGGCATTCACAAACACATGCTTTGTGTTCATGATATTCATATTTCATTGCACTTTGGAGAGACACACTTGGTCAAAGAATTCTCAAGAATCAATTAGCTTTAGTGTCTTTTATGATATGCTATGGTTCCTTTTTGTGGCCTTTTTGGGTGCTTTCTGTTGCTTGTTGTGGCCTTTTTAAAATTTGTATTGGTTTCCATGTGGATATTTGTAATGTTTTGATTGAAATGTGGTAGGCAAGTCATCCAATAGCTTTACATATGCCTGCACTAGACCAACTTGAATCTAAAATGATGATTTAACTGAAATAAGATTTGCCTTTTGTGCCATATTTTATTTTTAGAATTTTGATTATGATTATTTTTAAGGTAAAATTGTTAGTAAAAGTTAATAAGTTGCAAAGAAATCGTCATCAACATGATTTATGTGGCAAAAATTCACTAAAAATTTAGACTTGATCCTACCTTAGAATGAGCACTAGTGATATTCCTAACACATGTAAGTTGGATGTTATTTCTATTCCAATTTTATTGAATAACTGAAAAAGAACTAGCAAACAAGTGCATAACATGTAGGAATCTACACAAATATTTTTAGTTATAATCATTATCCATTTACATTAATAAGTTTCAATCAATAGAACTATGTTCATACATCTCGCATGTGCTAATTACATGCACACCACCTAATGCATACAGAGGTTTATACGAGATCTTCATTCCTCTTTTCTTTGATTGCCTAATGTTTCCCTATTTGCAAGGGGGAATAAGAGGAAAAAGAAGAAAAGAAAGTGACATCTAAAAGTGCTCAACCCTATGCACCACATTCATGCATAGTGCATAGTGCATGCATGCACATGTACACTACACCCTTGCACACACTAACTTTGCACTGAGCATAGTAAAACCTTTGTGCACTTGTTAGCTCTCTCCCACTTTTCTCTCCTCCCCTAACTATGCCTTGTTTGCAAGGGAGGAGCAAGGGGAAGAGGAAGAAGGAAGGAGGTGCCTTAGAGTACACTCGCATCATTGCACAGTATACAATGAATATGGATTGGTATATAGTACACCTTGCATACATGCACTACACCCTACACTAGGACACACCATCAAACTCACTTAGCATAGTAAGTCGTGTCTTGCATTGTATTAATTCACTTGGGCACACATGCATGTATATGTGTATCTCCATACATGTACACTAATATACTCATCGTGTGTCCTCTCCAATTTTGTATTTGCACAATGCCCACCTTGTTCACAAGGGGGGATTTGATGCGTAGGAGAAAGAGAGAACAAGGCAGCCTGAAGTGCCCTATGTACCATCCTAGAACCTTGCACATAACTACTTGTTCAAGGATTCCATCTCAGTGCACATACCCTATGCACCAAGCCTACCATGGTGCATGCCACCTAGTGCACTACATCCTCACATACCCATGTGCATGTAGTTCACCACTAGATTCCCTACACCTAGAACACACAAGTCCATTGTTGCATTGAGCACTTCATTATTCACCAATGCACTAGTAGACAATGCACTAGTGCACCCAGAAATGCACAATGCACATATACTAGTACACATGTACTAGTGTATACGTTCACTAGCACATCCATGTAGAAGTGACCATTAGTGCATCTCCCTACCTACACGTAGATTACCCACATCTTAGTGTACACATTCTCTAGGCCATTTAGACATTAGCTTCCTTGAATAACACCTCTCTAAGCATGAGCTCCCGCTCAGTGCTTGCACAGTGAACAATGCATGGCCTAGGGTGCATAGTTGAAGCGAAGCTACAGAGCTCTACCCTGAGACCTACGGACTGCTTATTGATCAATCGTTTCAAGCTAAGCGGCCATGGCTACCTCTCACATAGCCGATGCGCAATGCCTACCTTACGGCTGTAGTGAGCTTACCTTGACGCTCGATAGAGTTCCCTCCTCTCTCTTGCACTCCGGTAGCTCCACGATCCTTGCGGCAAGCTCAAGCAACCTCAAGCCCTCTCCGTCAAGCTCCATCCTCCATAACCGTGCGAGAAAAGAGAAGAGAAGAGAAGAAGAGAATATGAAGAGAGAAGATGGGGAGCTTCTTCTCCACGATCCCTCACTCTCACACACTCACTCCCTCACTTCCTCACACTCCCTCAATCCCTCAATCCCTCACTCAAGCACAAGCAAGAAGGCAAGAAACAAGAGAAGAAGAAGAAGAAGCTTTGGCCACACACAAGAATGAGCTTCTCATTCACTTTTCAACTTTATATACAAAACTCTAAATCCCTTTTGGGCGGTCATCCCCTTATCCCCTTTTTTACATGGCCGACGGGCCCTTTTTCCCATTGTCCTCCTATCTTCCTAGCTTCCTTCCTACCGCCCATCTACCTTTACAAATTGCACGGGTGAGAGCCTGGTGCTCCTTAATTAAATCATGATGCGCTTGTGCTCTTTTATAAAAGTATTGACTTGCGCTTTTCCTTGTGCATCTTTCTCCCTTATTTGGGACTTTTCTGTGTTTCTTGTGTTTCTAGATTTTCCTTGTGCGCCTTTGTCTTCCGTTTCACTTTTCCTTGGCCTTTTTCTTCTGCTTTAGCTTTTCCAGATTTTCCACCTTGTTCGTTTGACAGTTAACAATAGTGTATACGTGCATGTATACTAACGCACACCATCTCAGTGTACGGAAAACAAATGCATGTTCATGTATCTACTCATCATCTCCTCATTCTCTCTTACTTGCCCTATTTACAAGGGGGACCCAAGGGAAACAAGGAAAGAAAAATGGGCAACTCACAATGCAATGGCAAATGCCCTCACACAACATGTAGGTAACCCACTGTAGTAGTCCCTTGCATCTATCTTAGAGCACCGCTCCTGATTAACCTAATCCACTTTTGTTGAAGCACAAGTAGAAGCAAGAAGAGATGCAAGAGCTGTGGAGATTCAAGAAAGAAGAAAGAGACTGGTGTGTGGGAACTTCAACAGTCACAATGTGTGTTAAAAAATAAAGAATAGAGTAATAGAGATAAGTATCCACCACCTGCAGGTGTATAGCTATGCAAGTACAGTGTACATGTAAATCTAGGAGGCTAGACACATGCAGTCTTTAATCCCCAACAACCTTTCTCTTAAAGACAAATGTGCGCAAGTGTGGAGAAAACAAGAAAAAAGCGACAATGTACAAAGAGTACATAGAAGTATAGTGAGATGGGGAATAGGTGTCATCTCATCCTACACCCATCATCTTTCTAAGGAAGGAACAATGTTCCACTAAGAGGCTTTTACTAACAAGATTTGCAAGATTCATATCTATAGGGATTTTGATAAGCTCAATGGACTTTTCCTCTACCACCTCTCTAATGAAGTAATAGTGTATCTTAATGTGCTTTCTCTTCGTATGAAGACCAAATTATGGGTCAACTAAATGGTACTCATCAAACCCAAATGTAGTGTAAGATTCATAGTCATAGCAAGGTTTACAATCAGATGACCTAGCTATAGGGTCTCCTTGTAAGTCGCAATTGGTCTACAATGTACTCGACCTCCATGTTGGTAGTAGATAAGGCCATGTATTTCTGCACCTTGGACATCCAAGAGATAGCACATCTAACAAAGGAAAAGACATACCTAGAGGTGGACTTCCTACTATTTGCATGTCCTACATAATCTGAGTTGTTGTAATCCATGACTCCTATATCTTAGCTACCATAGCAAATGAATATACTCAACTTATACACCCACTAGCATGGTAATGTACACTTTCCATCAGGAAAGGAACTAAGTCCCATGTATGATTTTTCTCATCAAATCAAACTCAAACTACATCACCCTCTCCCAAGAAGGATAATCACCTCTGCATATAGCCTTCTTATAGGTAAATGTCTTAGCAAAGTCTATCACAATAGCATAGTCCATAGAGGGCTTATGATGATTAGGAGAAAGTGAGGATCTAGTGGAGCATCTCAAGATTGATTGTGGATCTTGTATGCTCTATCTTCTCTATCCAACATCATGATCCTATATAACAAGTACATCATAGGCCACTACATCATCAACATATGCAACAGGCTATCTCACCGGGGCTAGATGTTCTATGATAGGAAGCTCCTCCTAAAAGATCACCCTACGCACCTTAATCACCTAGTCTAGTCTTATATGCATATTTTTCTTATGGAAGATAATATCATGGCTACAAATAACCTTTCAAAATTATAAATTACAAATTCCAAAGGTGATATCCGATCTCATTTGCATTTCCATATCCAAGAAAGATGCATTGGATGGACTTTGGATCCAAATAATATACACGGCGATAGTAACTACCTTAGTCCAAAAGTATTATGGTAAGTTGCCTGACTAAGCATACTATGGAATCTTTCTTGAATAGTCCTGTATATATGCTTTGTAGCACTATTCCAAGGTGGAATGTATGGGGTGGTCAATTGATGCTTGATACCCCTCTCATTACAAAGCTACTCAAAAGCCTTACCTCCATTGCAGATCATAGGTATTTTAGCCTATACCCAAACTAGTTCTCAACCATGGTAAGAAAGTGCTAAAATACAAATAAAACATCTGATTTTTACTTAATAGGATAAGTCCAAACCTTATGTGAATAATCATCTATGAATGTAATGAAGTACTTCGTACTACTCAATGACTAATAGAGCACGGGGCAAGAGCTAAAATCTCACCCACATGCATAGAGCTAAACTTCTTATGCGAGTTAAAGTCTAGCTAACATATAAAAAACGATCACATAAATCAAAATGAACAATCAAGAGGCGAAAGATACTAAAAATAAGCAAGAATTTTCATTCCTTTCAAAGACATGTGCCCAAGACAGTGATGCCAGAGAGATACATGTGGAAGATTGGTCACTACTAAAACATGGTCAATAAACCCAAAGACAAGAAAGGATAGAGGCTGCCAACTTTGGCACATCTAGCAACAACAAGAATGCCATATGTGATCTTCCATGAAGAACCGCCTAAAGATACATGGTACCTATCATCATCCAACTATCTAACTGAAATAAGGCTTTTAGTCAAAGCTAGGACATGACATACATTATGAATCACAAAGAAGCACCACTATCAAATTGCAATCTAGCATCACCTATCCTAATGATATCCAATACAATGTTATCTCCCAATCTAATAGAACCCATAATAGTATAGTAGCTATGAAATCAATGATGATGTGGGGTAGTATGGAATGAAACCCCCAAATCAAGAAGCCAATACTAAGAGCAAGAAGGCATAGCATCAGTCAATTGAGTAGCATCAAGTGATGAAGCAGCAAGAATATAGTTATTGAAACTATAATCCAAGATATTAGTCTCCTCTATCTTCACAGAGGACTTAGGTACAATCTCAATGGACTTTGCATTTTCTTACTTTTTTCCCTACCTTTCTCATTGCACCTATCATTTTTCATTTTATGGCACTACGGCCTAATGCAACCCTACTACCCACAATAATGATATGTCAAAGAGGACTTACAAACCACAAGACTTACTATGTGATTGCCCATGATACTAAAAATTTCTATTCTTATTGGGTTGTAAGTCTCTATTATGATAAGTATTTCCATTTCCACCATTTTTGCCGCTAACTATAAGTGCATAAGAAGTGTAGATTGCATCAAGATTCTTTTAGTTTACTTCTTCTATAAGTAAATCATTCTCTACATCACTGCATTTAAAACCAATATCAAGAGGATTAGCACTCATAGCAATATAAAATGTACCCCATTACTTTGGTAGTATAACAAGCAAGAACAAAGTCTTTATGTTATCCTCAAATTGAATGCCTTACAAGATAAGTTGGCTGAAAATAGAGTGAGACTCATTTAAATGAGTAGACATAGGAGTGTCCTTCTTCATGCAAAGTTCCACAAGCTTCTTCAACTAATAAAATTGAGATGCAAAACTAAATCATATCTAGCACTATCAATAGAAATAACATTGAAGTACACATGCTTAAATAAATAGCAAATGATAGTGGACTTGCATAACTCATCAAACTCATCCCAATCATTTCTATTCTAATTTTTTGGCTTTCAATGTCCTAACCTACTTCTTCCACACAAAACCTACCATATTTGTGTCTTCCAATATTGGAAGTTGTTATCATCCAACTTTTTTATGTTAAAAATAGCACTATCATTTGATGCATTGGAAGTACATGCCACTATGTTTCCAAGGGATTACAAAGTATAAGAGTGTGGATTGTTGTAATTATAGCAAAATAACCCCAAAAATAAGCCAAAAGTAAGAGCAAGAGATGGGGAACACAAGAGTATATAGCTGTCCATAAACTATAAGCACTAGAGTACTCAAACAAGGCATTTTCTCTCAAAGAAACTGCTCATAAATAGTATTCAACATTACTGCCCATAAAACTATAATAAATGACTATACATTTGTAGGAAAATAACCAAATGAGTAAGCTCCCACTAGTAGGAATATCTAAATAGCAACCAGGATATATAAAATGCAATTAGTAGTGTAGCAACCAAGTACCAAGAACCATCAATACATACAGGGGTGTTAGATACATAGATGCACACAACAATGCATATCAAGCATGCACCCACCATTGACAACCCATTGACAATAATAGGTACAAGGTATCCAAGTGCTCAAAAGCAAATCAACATACAAGAGTTACTATTTGCAAGATTAGTGTATGCATAGATCAACTAAGTATGTACATAAACAAGACAGCTCCCACTATCTCTAAAGAATCAAGCTTCCACTAGAGACTTCCATTATCTCTAAAGAACCAAGCTCTGGAGAGAAAGTGCAAGTGCCTTCCACTAGGAGTGAATTAAAAATATAAAGTGAGCAAGAAAAGCTCAAGACATAAGTGTCATAACATCTCAGAATCCCAAGTGCATCATAAATGTTTTCGAGAGCATATACATCCAATATGTCGTCAACCTATAAGTGAAGAATCACTAAAACAAATGTCCCAATGTCAAAATACATCCAATGGAGCTCAAATACAAAGCTCAAAGCACATCATAATTATATATGGGTACATATATTAACATCAAGCATCCATATAAGCATTTGACATCCCCAAATGTCTTGTAGACATTCAAAGCATAAAGCTCCACTATGTATGCTTGCCATCCAAATAGTATTGTAGAAATTACACATCACAACAGATAGAATCTGAGCAAGGAGTAGAGAACACATAGCAAATATGAGAATAATAAAAATTACTTTAATTTCAAATAAACTTATACAAAAATGGCTCATCCACATGTGCGCTTCCATTGTGAAGCTGAGATGGCAATCCAACTGAAGAGCTTATGGGTAGTTGGAAGAGCTCTGATTGGGTGAAAGATAGATTAATGATGGCTTTGGAGAGGTCTTCTTTTATAGCCTGAGAAGGTAGTCTGGTAAGCCGGGCATCCACTAACTATATTATTAACCTTCCCCAATCAGCTAGGGAATATTCCCTTTATTATTGGGTCCTTGATAAATTCCACACCCCATAACTCAATGCATTGTGCCTTGAGTTACTACCAACATAACTACTCTATCTAATCCAAAGGCTAGATCCACAAAGGTCACCATTTTGCCATCCAGTCACATATACCTCATCTGACATACAAGTCAGGACCCAACCAATGTTTGTGCCCACACATGGCTTCTCCTCATAATGGAGGCCTTACAACTTAGAGCACCATGGATCATTGATGGCACCTTACAAGGGTGGGGCATTGAGCATATCTAACACCCCCCTTAATGTCCACTCGGCCCACACCGAATCTCTAAAGATGAACTTGAAGGAGATCCTTCATAAGAGCTTTGGTGAAGATATCTACTCCATTCTCCTCTATTGAATAGTAGACTAGCTCTATTATCCCATCCTTGACCAAGTCACATATATAGTGATCCTAGATCTTAATGTGCTTGGTGCGTACATGAAAAAAGTATATTTTTGGCAATGGCAATGCAACTCTGATTGTCACAGCTTAGCACGGTTATATCTTCATCTTGTACTCCCATATACCATAGGATTCTTTTTAACCATACTGCTTCACATGCAGCAAAACAAGTTGCCTTGTACTCTGATTTGATAGAATACACATGCCATAGTTGGTTGCTTCTTACTGATCCAAGAGAAACAATATACAAAAATTGATTTTCTGGTATCATTGTCACTTGCCAAATCTCAGTCACAATTCCCCATAAGAGCACTTTCGTAATTGTATATGATACCATAGTCAAGAGTTCCCTTCAAGTATCTGAGCACCCACATCCCAGCTTTCCAATGACTTTCTCATGGTTCATTTGAGAAATTACCCAAAACACCAACAACAAAATGGATATTTGGCCTAGCGCTACACAAGTATATGAGCAACCTCCTATACCTCCTAATGTCTACTAGTGTTGATGTATCCTCAATGAATAACTTCACATTGACCTCCATAGGTATAGCTATCTCCTTACACTCGGTCATGCCAATGCTTTTAAGATCTCCCATGCATACTTCTTTGAGAGATGAAGACTTCACCATGACTTTAATCCCCAAACAATAGTATAACAAGCCCAAGTCTATCATTTTAAACTCAAAGCTCAAAGCCTTTTGAGTCTGATGGATCATATCATCATAATCACCTATAATAAGAAGGTCATCCATATATAGGACAATTACTATAGAATTTTTACCATCCCTATAAACATACAAGTCAGCATTTGAGACACATCTTTTGAAATTCAAGCCTAAAAAGAATTTATCTAAGTGCTAGTACCATGCTCTAGGGGCTTGTTTGACCTTCTTTAACTTGCAAACTTTGTTCTCAAAATGGCAGGCCTCAAACCCCAATGGTTAAGCCATGTACACCTCCTCCTTGAGGTATCTATTCAAGAATATTAATTTAGTATACATTTGGTAAATTGGCCATGTGTTATGAGCAATCACTCAAAAGTACTATGCAAATAGTGGTCATTCTAGCAATTAAAGCAAATGATTAAGAAAATCAAATCAATGTGTGAAAATTCCTTTGCAACTAATCTGGCTTTGTACTTTTCTAAGCTTCCATCAACCTTGTACTTTACCTTCCAAACCCACTTGGTGCCAATAATCTTCCTCTTTTTTGGCTGATCCACTAGCTCCCAAGTATTATTCTTCATTATGCTATCATACTCAGCTCCATAGCCACTCTCCATGCTCATTTGGCAAGTGCTTCTTCCAAGTCTATTGGCTCCTTTACTTCTCTCATAATCTCAGCATCAAGGCCATATTGATATGTCAGTACAAGCCTTTTTTTCCTCTATTCTCAGAGACCTCCTTGGGCCATCTGGCTTTTCCTCAACTGTTATAGGCATAGGATTACTACAATCATAGAGCTACTTCAACCATCGCAGCAATAGCTTTTTTGGTGGCATGACTACAGTTACTGGCTACTACAAAAAATTTTATTATCATCCAAAGATTATGCTTTCTCCTCCTCGAGGGTAGGGACAACTCTTGGGATAGGTTCGTAGTAGACTACTTCTTCACTGGATGATACAATGAAAGAACTTATATTCTCCTCCTCCACTGTATATGGCTACTCCTTAAACACCACATCACGGCTCATTATGATCTTCTTTGCCTCTTGATTATACAATTTGTAAGCCTTTTGCTAATCACTATAACCCAATAAGATACATTTTGTGCTTTTTGGATTTTACTTTTCCTTTATCCTTTGGAACATGTGCATAACATTCATATCCAAAAGTTCTAAAATGTAAGGTAGATGGTTTTATACGAGAATAGGCCTTATAAGGATTTTTTCCCTTAAGAGCCTTTGTATAATGCTAATTGAGAATGTAGACTATAGTATTAACAGCTTCTACCAAAACTAGTTAGGCAATCCCTTGCTCTTAAGCATGCACCTTTCCATTTCCAAAATGGTGCAATTTCATCATTCAATAATGCCATTTTGCTAAGGTGTATGAGACATTGTCAATTGATGCTTAATCCCTTTGCTCTTGCAAAAGTCTTAAAACTCTTTTGAGTTGAACTCACCGCCACCATTTGTTCTAAAATTCTTCACACTTTGCTTTGTTTCATTCTCAACAAATTTTGGCCATTCTTTAAACTAACCAAAAGCCTAAGCCATATCATGAAGGAAGTACATCCATATCTTCCTATTATAGTCATCGACCAATCAATATAAAACAAAAATATCTTCCCAAGGCTTATGTAGGCATTTTACCATACAAGTCAGCATGCACCAACTCTACAGAAGCCTTCAGTCTATTCTTACTTTCTTGTGGAAATGCCTTTCTCTATTGCTTACCTATCATACAAGCTTCACATGGTTTCTTCATTTCAATTACTACATGTAGGTGAGCAAGCATACCTTGTTTATGTATCTTCTTTAACACTGCAAAACCAATTTGACCAAATCTTTCATGCCAAAGTTTACTTATGCCCATACCAGTGGTGGCTATAAGAGCACTTAGTTGATACATATTGTTCCTTCTTTTTTCTTTGTCGACAACTTTGCTAGCACTATTTTTGTCAATGATTTCTAAACTTCTCTTAGTGAACCTCACCTCATGGCCAAGGTCAACTATAAAAGCAACTAATAGCATATTTCTCTTAATGTTTGGAATGTACAACAAATTTGAAAGAATTTTTAGTTCACAATTTGGAGCAACAAATGAAATAGTGCATTTTCCCTCAGCAGAGCATTTGGCATGATTCCCAACCGATACAATGATGGATTCTTTTAAAGGCTTCATAGACCTTTCTTATTGGTCATGTACTATCCAATATCCATGAGTCAATGGTAGATATTTATTGCATCAAGAACCACACTTTCTTAATGGTTGCCATGAATAACTCTAACTCTGCTTCAGTCGTATTGGCTATCTCCTGGATGAGCTTTCGAAAGAACACCAAGGAAACACAGATCTTACTGCAAGAAAATCTATATTGTATTCATCAATAAACTCGTTTTTATCCTTTATGTAACCACAACAAGGAAAAAAACACCATCCATAATTAATCTTCATGCAACATCATAGAAATAATCTCCCATAGCTTTATCTTTAACAAAATTGATCACATTCTTCATATTCTTTCCAGAATCCACCAAAGAACTACAAAAACATTTAAAAAAAACCCCACTTTGAGTGGAATTTCATCAGATTGTATTCATCTTCAATGTCTTCGTAGTCTTCTCTCAATCTCTAATGTAGATACAATGTTTTTCAACACCACAGAAATGATTATCTCTCATACTCAAGCTCTCTCGTACATATCCTTACTCAATAGTACATTGAAATTACAATGAATAATCCACAATAACCCTCTCTTGGTTGTGGATACCCCTCCCAAGGGGTATGTCTGATATGAAGAGTCACCAAAGCCACTATAGTGTCCCTTGAGAGCTCACTACTATCACTATCACTGTAGTCTTCACTTCAAGTCTTCTTCAATTACTTCTTTTGCTTCTTCAAGATATTTTGAGCTTGTATTATTCCTCTTCCAAGATTGCAAAACATTCCTAGGCTAGACATCCATCCATCAAAACATTCATAGAAGAAAACAAAAGAAAAACAAAATAGAGACAAAGGCTTTACAGAACACTACAAGGGTCAACAAAATATATAAAAATCATACATATCAAAACAAAACCCCTTCAAACCATCCAACACACTCCCAATCATTCCTCAAAAGACTTATTCACAATCTCAACCTCACAAACAGAAAGTATTTAGATCAAAACAAAGGCAAAACAGACCCTTTCAGAACCAAACAAACACATTACAGAACCTATCAAAACATCATATCTTAACCAAAACCATCACGAGCTTCTCAAACATACTCTACCCATCCCAACACATTCCAAAACACTTTCAACTCAACAAAAAATCAATCAATAAACCCTCAAAATCAATCATTCAGCTCACAAAAACAACAAAAAATCAGCTCAGAAAAACAAGTTAGTTCAACCCTCAACATATCCCCACACTTAATTAGGGAGCATCCTCCCGACCTTAGAAAAAGATAATAAAAGCTCAAAATACTAGCTCATCACTTTATCTTCATCAACAATCATCCGATAGACAGCAACCAATCACGACTCCATCCATTCTCTAAAATAACTGGGATCTAAATAAAAATATATGAAAGGAAAATCCATACTAACATGAACAAATCCTTATCTAACCAAAAAATAAACTAAATATTAAAGGATATGAGAGGTTATTCATTTGTCCACTTGCAAAGCTTCATAAACAATCAATCCACCACTAAGCAACATCTTGTCCAATTATCTTCATCGTCATCTCCAACTCCCCATGACACGGATAATACACTCATACCACATAACACACATCAACACAAAATATAGAATATAACATTCACAATCACGAATACAATATAGTCTGAAAGACAACTTCCCTCAACAATGAAAAAGAAGAAGATACATCTCAAAACTAGTTTGCCTATTTGGTAGGACGAAGATACTTCTTCTTGAACTGCATACTAAGTTTGAGGCATTCTAGAGTTTTGCTTTCATCCACAAAATGGAGAGGTACATCTTGAAGGAATTGCAAACAACATATCCTTTCCAACAATATAATGAATTTGGTGGGAAAGGCTTGGGCAAAATAATAGAGCACATCCGTTTGAGCAATTGGAACATCTTCATTAGGATTTATTATAAAACTTGGTATAGACTTCCTTGTGTTCAAATGTGACTGTTGATGCATAAAGGATAAGTACCAACAAAAATGTGATGCCAAGTGGATGGATATATTCTCTAACTAAGCATGCACATGAGCAAATTGAAGATAAGAATTCGAACAGGTCAAAAGGAGTGCATCATGACCCTGAAATGAGAGGCCAATTAAATACATGTAGTATCTGAGAATCATGTAAAGTCCATTGTTGTTGATGGAGGATGTCATTATCAAATCCAAGAGTGTCCAATACATACTAAGATGGAAGATTGATATGTTTTATAGGCAGCGGAATAGGAATGAGGGTAGAACATTGAAGAGGTGGATATGATAGATCATAGAAAGGGAAAAGTGTAAGGATAATGATGTTGGAAATGGAGGAAATAATACTAAAAGGACTCTAAGTGATTCTAAATAGAGAGTGGAAAGAATAGGAGGAACAATAGGAGAAGGATTTGTAGGAGGAGAGGAGGTAGTAGGATCAACAAAAGAGCATGAAGTAAAAAGTGGAATATGAGAGAATAAAGCAAGGGTAAAAGATAAAATAGGAATGGAATCAGGATTAGTAGTAAGAAGATGAATATAATTTATATATGCATGTTCTAAACTCTTGTACCTTCAAATACACAAACACATAGTTATAGCTACCTAACCAAAAAAATGGCTATGAATTCTTACATGAATACATATACTTAAATTGCAAATACATGTAGGGGTACATAGTACATATATGTCATTAAAGTACTCATAAACATACACTCCAATATGCATGCACACTTTTATAGATGTATACATGTATGTGCACTTTACATAGATATAGATTTTGAAAGACATGTACTATAAAGTCTTTTTCAAAGTTAAAAAATATTCATTAACGAATTATTGATGTTGATAGTGATGATTGTTGATGATAAATTTGAGTTCTCTCTCTCTCTCTCTCTCTCTCTCTCTCTCTCTCTCTCTCTCTCTCTCTCTCTCTCTCTCTCTCTCTCTCTCTCTCTCTCTATGTACATCCAAGCCTCTTTACTTACCTTGAGTGTAGCTACTACAATGCCTAGTACGACTACAAATTGACCTAGAGTATGATGGACAATGTTCCCAATTGACCCTTTTATAATATTACAAGTGTAGATAATACAATTAATTATAAATATAAATGAAAAAACTATTAATGTTTCGAATAAGAGATGATAGTGCCTTGGGAATGGGAGTGGGAGAGCAAGGGAACTATATGAAGGCCGACAAAGTTTGAGAAACTAATCCTCTTCTAACTATGTTAACTGTGTATCATCAATCTCCAACTATGAGATTAGTTTCCCATTTTTCAAGTGTAGGCAAATAAGCTATCTTTGCCTAAGAAAACCATTATCTTCTCAGTTTCACTAATAATCTACATGAGTTCTCATATATCCCAATGTATGCTGCCAACTTAGTAAATATTAACAAAAATTGGCCTTGAGGAAATGTTGTGCACTAGACATAAAGTGCACAAATATATTGTTTCTTTGTGCATTTACTATTTGATATTTACGCATTTGCTTTGGATGCTTCTGAAAGAGACATGAAGGTTTGCAACCACAATACCATGGTTGAAACCTGTAATAGTGATAATCTAGAGGTAGTTATGTCAATGCTAGAAAGGTAGATTAATGTGAGAAGGGCCAAGCAAATGGCCAAGGGTAAAGCCATCAAGGGATGTCAAGTTATTTGTTGCTTTTATTCTAATTGGAAATTTTTTTTGGTTGACTATATTGTTAAAATTTTATTTATACATGTGTGCGCACACACACTTAGTGTATATAAAAATATACTCACACAATCTTATCCATGTATTTTGGTCTTTCATATTTGTGTTATTCTTTTGTAATTGTAAGTTATTTTGTGTGACAAGTGTGTTGAAATAATATAAACCTCTCTTTTTTTTGTAAAATATATAAACCTCTCTCTCTCTCTCTCTCTCTCTCTCTCTCTCTCTCTCTCTCTCTCTCTCTCTCTCTCTCTCTCTCTCTCTCTCTCTCTCTCTCTCTCTCTCTCTCTCTGTGTATACTTAGTGCATGCTAAAATATAGGCATACAATCTTATGCATGTATTTTGGTTTTTCATATTTGTGTTATGGTTTTTGTAAATGTAAGCATTTTGTGTGAATTGTTTGTTGAAATAAAATAAAGCTCTCTCTCTCTCTCTCTCTCTCTCTCTCTCTCTCTCTCTCTCTCTCTCTCTCTCTCTCTCTCTCTCTCTCTCTCTCTCTCTCTCTCTCTCTCTCTCTCTCTCTCTCTCTCCACCACATTATGTAGGTACTTCATATGAATTATTTACACCATTCGATTGCTTCTAGATGAGCTATTAGGTATCAAGTTTGTGAAAGAATAATAGAATAATGGTGATATTGCTTGTCTTTTCACATTTTTGATATAGATCTTGCAAGAAATGCACATTGTAGATTCAATTAGCACATGCAGTAAGATAGACAAGTTGCCTATAGTTGTTGCATGCTCTGTTTCAATGCTCATATAACACCCATCATCAAAGTACATCTTGTAAGAATTGTATGCATAAATTTGATCAATACAAAGGGCAGTATGTGACTTTGATTGCTACTGACAGTTAAATTGCTACTATAATTATAGATTAGAAGAAAAAGATAAGGAGAAAGAGACAATCAGTACAATCAAGAATTTCTTCATCTTCTTTTGGCTTCTTCATAGGTCGACAATTTAGTGGCTAGAAAATTTAAATGTCTCTTGGATTGCCTATGTGTATATGCAAGCATGCATTTGTGCCTGAAACTATATGTGTAAACCTCTCTCTCTTTTCTTCAATTGTATGTCTTTTCCTATCTTTGACAAATTGTATTTGTTATTGGTGTATAGAGCTATTTTTGGCTTTGTTTCCAAACATGGCTTTAGCTATATGTATGTTATAAAGAGAGCCCATACTAGATATATTTCAACCATGGTTGAATTCAACTAGACTTAGTCAAAGGCATAATGCTAGAGTTCGTACCCAAATGCAAAATTTTCATTTAGGTCTTACATCATTGCATCATGGAAATTATAATGATAGGTTTCTTTGTTTTCCTTCTTCATATTGTTCTTTGCCTATCTTAGACCATGATCATGTTTGTGTTCACAATCCCTAGTAATGGAATTTCTAGTGAACCTATTGATTTTCAACTATTAGATACATCTATGCATAATTTTCCCCCATTACATTTCCAAGATTTCGGCCCACAAAGTTTTGAAAGGCCACTTGGCGCCCAATATCTCCCTCAATCAAGATTTTATCTTGAAAATAGAGGAGCCATTTCTCTTCTCCACAAGATCGCTCAATTCATCTCACTACGTCTTTACTACTTTATTGTGACCCTAGACATCACAAGCTTGTAGAAATGAATAAGATATGTAACAATGCCTACAAGGATTTGGACCAGTGATTCTAAGATTGTTGATGGGCTAACTATAGGGAAGAATTGTTGTTGAAATGAATAGATTTCATTGCCTCCCCTTCGAGAACCACTAGAGTCTTTGTGGAGTGTGTTGGATGGTGAAATGCATGGTGATAAATATTTTAGGAAAAATGTATGTGCATATAATGCTACACTTGCTTTTGTATTGCTAGGTGTTGAGATTGATGATTCATTGCTTGTTTTTCTAGTCGAAATGGTTATATTTTTTCTGTCCATGGTTCCATATATCATCATATTGGTTCTATGTTACCAAATATTTGTGGTAGCACAAGATCATGGTTCCCAATTGCATGTATATAATTACTAAGCACAAACTTCAAAACAATATGTCTATTATGCCAAATCTTAATTTAGGGACCTTGGTTTCGTTGCAAGAGATGATCCATGGTCACAATGTTTATAGGATAAAGGCCAATGGCATGTAACCTAGCATGCACCCTTTGTATATGTAGACAATGTATAGTCATATATAAGTAAAGATAACAAAGATTGAGAATACTATTCATTTTGTACCCACATAACTCTCTTGTGTTCTTTTCTCTCTCAACCCTCTTGCACTTCATAGCTTTTACCCCACATCCCACCATTGGTTGCCTCTGAATTGGTATTAGTGTGGCATTCGGTGTTCATGGAAGCTCATGCTTGGACCAAGGAGTGTGAGGCATGAAGATCAAGGATTCAAGCTTCTTCTTTGACATAGGTGTTTCATGTCCAAGATAATATTCTTATCGCAAAGCTCTACATCTAAGGCAAACAAGTGCTTTGGTATGAGAAGTCATTGACGCTTGATTTGGCAACTTCAATGGCCCAATTTGGTTGCATTTAGCTAGCCATTCATGGCTAGAATTGATGCAAAATAGCTTGGCTTTGGATACTCAGAAAGAGGTTTTGGATACTCAAAGAGATTAAGCAAAATTGAAGCTTTTCAAGAGAAGAGATATCAGCTTATGTTCCATTTTCTTTCTCTCAAATGTATATACAGCTCCAATGCACTTATGGTGAGAGGAATGCTAAATGCCAAGGGGAACTCTTGTGAGAGATTTAAGTCAAGAAGCATGTCACGTAGCAAAAAGGATGTAGAATGCTACTTCTGTAACAAGAAAGAGCACATTTTTAAACATTTTCTTCAAATGGAAGAATAAGAAAAAAGTAAACGAGGATGACACAAAGAGAGAAGCAAGTCAAATATTAAAGAAATTAATGCTCGTGTAGCAATGATGGTGATGTTTTATTTGTATCCTCTTTTGGTGATGAATTCTTAGTTGCCATCTATAATGGATATCCCAAAACTAGATTATGGATTTTGGGGCAATGTTTGATGTTACCCCACATAGGGAGTAGTTCTCTAATTATGATGTTGGAAAGAGAGGATGCATTCATCTTGGTAATTATTATGCATGCATCATTATTGGCATTGGAGACACACTTGTTACTACCAAATGGCTCTTGTTTTATATTATGGAATGTACGACATGTCCCAAACTTGGCAAAAAGTTTGATCAATATATGATAGCTTGATGATTGTGGCCATGAACCGCTTGGTGGTGACCCTCAAAGGTAAAAGACACTAGATGAGGGTCACTACCAAAGCGATAGATCCTACCCCATGCCAAAGGGTTGCCATGAACCACTTGGTGGTGACCCTCGAAGACCAAAACAATGTACGAGGGTTGCAATCCAACAATAGAGGCTTGCCCCTAGGTAAAGGGTTGCCACAAACCATTTGGTGGTGACCCTCAAAGACTGAAACACTAGACAAGGGTCACCATCCAATGATAGAGGCTACCCCTAGGCAAAGGGTTGCCACGAACCACTTGGTGGTGATCCTTGAAGACCAAAACATTAGACAAGGGTCGCTACCAACAAGTGATAGATATTGCCCCATTGGAAAAGGGTAGCCTCAAAGACAAGAACATTGAACATGCAGTGAAGAGGTCATGAAAAAATAAAACAAAACAAGGTTTTACTAGTCAATAGGTCATGAGAAGATTGGCAAAGTCACAAGGTAGATTCTTTTGAGGGTAGACTTGCAGTATCGATAGTGTCGATGGTGCAATAGAGGACATGAATGCTCCTAGCTGGGTGAGACTTAGAATATGAGAGCAAGAAGGTAGCTAAATGCTTGCAAAGTCCATTTTAATGGAAGAGCTTATGCATTAACTGATTTTGGAGATGGAGCTGTGGAGTATTCAATGCCTTTGTGTTCATTAGTTAAGGGTATGGCCCTATAGGGATTGAGTATGAAGCTCTTTTGGATTAATAGGAGATATTACACTCAACTAGCCTTATCCCCTCCAACATATGCTTACACTCTCAACACCCCCCCTCAATGCCAAATGACATTGGATTACAAAGCATGACAGTATGCCCCCCCTTAATCCACAATGAGATGCCTTTATAAATCAAGCTACAAAGATGGCTATAGGTAGAGAGTTTACAAGACTCAAAAGAGTTTATCTTTAGTTGATTTAGAGGCAAAGTTAACCTCCAATTCCTTAGGTGGTTCTAGAACACTAGGACACTTATTGGTAATATGCCAGTCTTCTTGCATTTATTGCATTTCATTTTTTTAAGGTACTTCTTCTAGCAATTACTTACAATATGTCCTTTTTTATGACAACAAGAACAATTTGTGGAAACTCTATGAACTAGCACTTGCTCATAGGAAGTATATGCTGAAGTGCCCTCCTTAAGGTTCCTCTTCTCTTCATCCATGCATGACTAGATGGTACCTTCCAAGCTGGGATTTGGGATATTTGTTAATGAGGATGCAACGAAGAGAAGCCATTGTTGCTAACATGGTGATGTGACAGGAGTAAGAGAGCATGTGGATTTACCACATGTCGAGGAATGAAATTTAATAAAAAGTATTACATGCTGAGATAATCCCAAGCCCCTCCCTAAAGACAATGCGCATGCGAGCGCGCACACACACACTCATACATACAAAGAGAGAATCCTAGAAAAGTGTCCCTTTTTATTAATTCCAAACACCAAATAGTTCAAAAAGGAACGTTGGGACTAGCAACATAACTGAAAGGGATAATAGCATTATATCCTAGAGCGACAACTAATAATTGTACAAGTATATATTGCACTACTAGGGATCGCTCAAAAAGACTTTAGTGTTCAGAACTTTGGTAGAACACCATCTCCTACTACACATACTCTCTCAATCTCCTTTGGTCAAGCAAGCTCTCTTGCTCTCTCTTGCATCTGCTCTCAATTAGACCTTTGCACTCTTCATCTCCTTTGATCACAGTGGCTCTCTTGCTCTATCTTGTGTTTGCTCTTGATTGGCTCTTGCTTCATCCTTGCACTCTTGTCATCATGAGTAAAGGCATACAAGATCAAGGATCTCTAATCTAGCAAATGCCATCTCTTCATGCTAGGTGTCATTCAACAGTGTAATGTGTGGACTATTTTTAACATCGGCTAATTCTAACCAAACTAGATAGGAACTTTATAAATCTAGAAGCTCATTAAAGGGATGTGTAGTTTCCTAAAGGGGATGCCCTCAACAACTTGTTCATGACCCTCATGTGGTGTAAATCCCCAATGGGTCACCACCAAGTGAGAGGTGCCTCTACTCAATAGAGAGTTATCATATCACTCTTTGATGACCCTAGTATGGGTTGAAACCCAAACTGGCCATTATGAAATTTGGGAAGCCCCTCCCAGTTTTGCGAGGGTATCTGTATCCATTTGTGGAGGGCCTCACATGTGGAGAGCACCCATATCCAATTGTGGAGGCCCTCATATTACTTGGTGGTGACCTTCGTGTGTGATGAAGCCTGCATGGGTCACCACCAAGTGAGGGAGGGCACCCATATCTAGTTGTAGAGAGTCTCTATCACTGGTGGAAACCCTCATGCAATCCCGCATGGGTCACCACCAAGTGAGGGATGGCCCTCCAGTTATGGAGGGTTGCCCTATCCCTTGGTGGTGACCCTTATGTATGCTGAAGCCTGCATGGGTCACCACCAAGTGCTAGAGGCCCCTCGCACTTGCGAAGAGACCCCTTATCACTTAGTACTGGCCCTCATTACTACATGAGTCACCACAAAGCAAAGGAGGCCCCTCCCACTTTATAGAGAGGCCCCGCATATCTTGGTAGCGGCCCTCGTGTGTTGTGAAGCCCACCCAAGTCACCATCAAGTGAGGGAGGACCCTTCCACTTGTGAAAATACCCATTACAGCTTGGTAGTGATCCTCATGTACCATGAATCCCACATGGGTCACCACCAAGCAAGGAAGGACCTTCCATTTGTGGAGAGACCATATCGCTTCATATTCATGTGTACTAACGCTTTCTTGGGTCACCATTAAGTATCATGTATGCTTACTTTGCCACTTCTTATAGAGAGTGTTTTGCATTCCTGTAGGAATGTGCTGAGCCTCCACATGGAGGAATTCTGAATAATGACTTCAAGTGGCACAATGAACTAAAGACATGGGAATATGTTTACACCCATGACTTTGCAACCAACAAAGTTGTGAAGAGAAAGCTAGTTAGGGTGGTGGATAAATTACCTAGCAATGCACACAAGGACATAGAGACCTACTCAATACACTCAAAGAGATGTTGTCTTCTGTGATCCCCCTTTGCATGCCTTTGCTATTTGAATCTCCTAAGGGATGAGAATGACTCAATAAGGGCTTCACAAGGAGTGCATGTTGAGGATAGAAAGCAACCTGCCATAACCATTAGAGAGTTTGAAGAGGCAGATGAGATCGATACCCTTCGACGTACAAGAGGAGAGAGTGGAGGTTGCCCTACAAAGTTTTGATTGAGCCCTTGAGCTGTCCTTGACAATCTAGAGAATATGCAATCACTTGATGCATGTGAGAAAGGAAGCCTACCCATCTCATACCTACCTGCATTTACTACATCAGATGACATTACTATCTCTTATTGGCTGGTATAATGGATTCACTAAACATCCATGAGGACTATAGTCTCACCACCCTAGTGACGTTTAGTGATGCTGACTTAGGGTTGGAAGTGGATGAGACATATGTGCATATCTTGGTCGATTCTATGATTGAGGATGCAAAGTTTGTACGAGCAAGTAGATACTCGAAAGTATTGAAGCAGAGCTCAAGGCTTATGAGAGTGGTGGCAATTGCTTGTTGAAGAAAAAAGAGTTGCAATAATTAAAAGGCTTGGCCTCACCAACATGAGAAAGTATGAGGTGTCAATAGTTAGACATGAGGATAGGTGTGGCACAATCTCGTTGTGGACACCACATTTTCTTGAAAGCAATGAAAAAAATGGTATTTAGTTGATGCTCTCCTTATTCTAGGTGAATGGAAATTATTGGTTTTCTTTTCTAAAAATTCATCCTTGGAGGTAGGTCCTCGTGTGCAATGATGACTTCCTTTCTCTTGGAGGGGGCTCAAGGACATTGGCCATCAGTAGCTCCAAGTCAACATAGCATAGAAAAGATGTAGCTCTTTCACATTACATTGGCAAAAATAGGATCATAGAAAGGTAGATGACATGCATACATGCAAATAATATGTCCTATGATCCATTGCATAGAAAGGTTATATTAATTTGATGAACATTATGTTCGTCATTACATATTATAATTTTTCACAATTTCCCATGACAATGCAAGATTCCCCCTTTTTGTGCTAAAGGTACTTACCAGGTTTCATGGAGGCTATCCCCTTCCAAAAAATGTAAAGAAAATAATTTTGATCAAAAAGAGATGTACATTGCAAGTGTTTGGCATCATGTATGGATGCCAATATTTAAGGGCTCCTTACTACATATCATATGCTACTCATGCCATTGTAATGGGGGCCAAGCACGTGCACAATTTGCATGCTTAGTCAAAGAGAGAAATTTTGTAGTGGATGAAAGGTAGGGTTCTTATGGAGTCACTACCTCCAACAGTGCCAACACCACATACACACACAGCTGCCAACTCCATAGGATGAGGGCGATGAAGACAATGAAATGCAGTAAAGAAGATGAAATGGTCCTCTTTGAGGCCACATAGGGAGGAATAAAAGCTTGTATTATCCACTCTTTGAGCCCCATTTCCGGCCTTGCCTCTCCCTAGAGGCCAAGCATTGTAAAAACTTCTCATTTGCATGTGAATTATAATAAGCTTCTTATCTATTTTGTTTTATCATTTGTAATGAAGGGCTATGTATGAGTTTTGGCATCTCCTTTGTGCTTCTTCTACTCTCCTTATGTACCAAATCACTCTGTAAAACCACTAAAAAACTTCTCGTGGTTGTTTGCTTTTTGTGCACCATTGCCGTGTCTTATATGTCTAAAGTACTTGGTCTTTGCACGGTAATAGGACTTCTCCATTCCATGGGTGGACCAAATCGACAAACATCTATATTATTGCATAAACCATGGATCGTGACTATAAATAATATGATGTTCACAAGAAATGAAATATGGGGTTACTTAAGAGTTAAGCAATAAGTTCAAGGCATAGAAACCACTTATGATGTTCCTTTACTATATAGTGTGTGAGATTATGTACTCTCCAAGTAACCTTCATGGAGGCTTTGAATTTGTCAACAAGGGCCTTCTTAAAGCTTGGGAGATCCTCCTTGGACAACCAAGGGATTTTGTCACAATACATAAATACTATGTCTAATGCCTCCCAAATTTCGACCTTCCTACTCCTTGCGCTTCCATCATTCTCATGGTCTTTGATTGCATTGTGTAGATTTTTCCATTGGTTGTAATGAATATGAGAAAAACTTGTTGTGGATTTCATTTTTTTAGGCTTACCATGGAAGCCCAAAAGCCTTTTGGCCTGAACTCCACCTGTTGTCCACAAAATTGAACCACCATACAAGGTAAAAACATATTGTGTGGTTGACTTTTGTTATCAACATTCCCTACACAATCTATATCTTTGTACCCATGTGCACCACTACTAATTCTTCCAAAGCATGTGCACATATTGCTTATACCATTGCTTCCCAATGCTTCTTACCAGGCTTTGACATGTATTTGCTCCCATTGCAAATGCAACATCCAAGTGAGTAGCAATCATAGCATACATGAGACTGCTCGCACATGATGATAATGGAACCTTGGCCATTTTAGCCTTCTTCTCATCAGATTTGGGACAATCATCTTAGCATTAAGTTTCACATATGGGGCCAATGGTGTACTTAGTGCCTCCCCCCTACATATTGAAACATTGCAACACTTTGTTGACATATTCCTTTTGGGACAAATAGAGAAATCTCTTTATCCTATCATTGATTATGCACATACTAAGAATGTGATTTGCATGTCCCAAGTCCTTCATTTCAAAGGTTTTTATTAACCTTTTCTTCAAGGTATCAATATCATACTTATTTTTTCCAAGTATCAACATCGTATCCCCTTAACAGATTAACACTATCAAGCTACCATCTTTAGCCTTTCTTCTGTATTAGGAGTGGTTTGTCTCACTTCTCTTACAGCCATGAGACTATATAAACACATCAAACTTATTGTACCATTCCCTTTGGGGCCATTTTAATCCATAGAGACTCTTTTTTAGCTTACAAACAAGCTTTTCTTTGCCATGTTTACAAAACCCTCTGGTTATAATATATAGATCCTATCATGAAGATCACCACGTAGAAATATTGTCTTGAGATCCAATTATACAAAGTCCGTATAATTTTTACCACCAAGGCAAGCAATGTGTGAAGAAGAGTCAATTTCACCACAAGTGAATAAATCCTATCAAAATCCACACCTTTTTCTTGCTTAAAACCTTTGGCCTCTAACTTGGCCTTGTACTTTGGTTTGGCATCACCTATAAGCTTCAACCGTTAGATCCACTTCGATGGAAAATCATTTTTTCCCTTTGGTAAAGGAAACAACTCCCAAGTCTAATTCTTTATAATGGAATCATTTTCAAACTACATATCTAGCTCCCACTTAAGGTTATCATCACATGAAATCATGACCTCTTTATAGTGGAATCATTTTCAGACTACATATCTAGCTCCCACTTAAGGTTACCATCACACGAATCATGACCTTTTTATAACAAGATGATTCCCCACAATATGTAAACATCACATAGTCAACCCCAAGTTATAATCTCTTAGAGGGATGAGAGATACGAATAGATGTATGTAACACAATGGTATGACTTAGAGTGAGAATTTTAGCCTCCACTCTTTCTTCATAAGGCACCATAAGGTTCTCAATCTACTACTTAATAAATCTCCATGCTCTCTACTCACTAGGTGAAGCATCACTTGTGCCCTTTATCTACACATTTGGTGCACTAGCACTTGCCCTATGTGGCAAAATAATAGGTGGTACTGCATCCTAGAAAGTACATTTCTTGTTTTCACTTCCTTAAGAGGCTACTTATGCATCTTGTTCTCATTGAAGATCACATAATTACCAAGGACAATTTTTCTACCTTCTAGATCCCAAAGGTGTTAACCCATCTCACCACTCTCTACATAGCTCAAAAAGATGTACTTGGTGGATTTTCGATCTAACTTACCATGCTTTTTCTTTGGCACATGCACATAAGCTTCACAACCAAATACTCTTAATCATAAGAGGGCTGCTTGCTTGACCATGCTTCTTTAGGAATGCCACCATCCAAAGTAGTATTAGGTGACTTATTTATCAAATGTATAGCAATCACCATAGCCTCAATCCAAAATCATTAAGTAAGACGAGCATTAGACAACATACTCAATATCCTTTCATTTATTGTCTTGTTGATATACTCTACAACATCATTTTGGGTAGGGATTACCATGTGCTATGAGTTTCTTTTTTATCCCATGTGCTTCATAAAAAACTATGAACACATGAGAGACATATTCTCAGCCATGATAATTCTAAGACAAGTCTCTTGCCAAACTAATTTTTTGCATTGTAAATTTTTGAAAACAAGATAAAGCCTCATGTTTTGTACCCATAGTGAAAGCCCACACTTTCCTAGTTGTATTGTCAATGAATGCGATAATATAGGATGCCCCTTACTACAAACTTTGTAAGGATAGGCTCACATATATCACTATACACTAAGTCAAGCAGCTCACTTTTTTCCATTTTCAAGTTTTTCTTACAAGTTGAACGTACATGCTTTCAATTTATACAATGCTCTCACAAATAAAAATATTTTTAAAAATGAAGAGAAGGCAAGCAACCTAAATGAGATAGAATTTCCATTCCTTTTCTAGACATATGTACCAAAACTAACAATGCCACAAAGGTATATTTGGCAACTCAAATACTACAATTATATGATTTTTGACATAAGATACATGAAAGGGATACAAAGTGCCACATTTTGCTCCTTTAGCAACAACAATTGATTCCTTGTGGACTTTCCATGACTGACTCCCTAAAATAGTAGTCTTCCAAGTCATCCAATTTACCAGTAGATATCAAGCCCTTAGCTTAGGTACATGGCACACATTCTATAGAGTAAAGGTAGATCCATTTAGAAAAACAAATTGCACATTACCTACACCAACTATATCACATACATAGTCATTTCCAAGATGGATTAATCCATGTGTTACTATCATATAAAGATAAACACTCTTTATGAGGAGTCATATGAAAATGTGTGCTAGAATCAAGTATCCAATCTTAAGCCGATTGACTATTTGTTGCAATTAGCACATGTGTAAAATGAGTAGAAATAAATAGCACTTCACCATCATCATTTTGCATAGTCACTACATTGATTTCCTTAATCTTTACCTTTTTCCTAGTCAGCATCCTTATCCTCCTTCAACCTAAAATTGCTTGTTTGTGTAGCAATATGTTAATGGTTACTAATGCCTAGTAAAATATATACAATGTCTCTACGATGGATATTGTAATCCTTGATCTATATTGTAGTTCTAAACAACCAATACAGAATTGAAAAAAAAGATGAAGGGGCATGTGCAACACTTAGAGGTCAAAGACCATCTTACTCACTTCTCCTAACTATATATGTATATACTCATTATTTATTCGTTGGCCTTCACCTCGACAACAAGGACAAGCAAGATAACATGAAAATGTGATAAGCATGATGAAGAGTGGGGAAGGAGAAGCCTTCACAAATACACCTCCCCCCCAATAGTTTAGAAGAATAAGATAAAAAGGTTATAAGGTTACCTTATTTTTGATACAGACAAAGTAACTCTCTATTGCTTTCTTAAACGTTAAATACATTGGGTACCCTTTTGGTCCTCTTGTGTCTCATGTCTAGACTTTTGGTCTATTTACAATGCCCATAGGTTTTTGCAACTTGTTCCCTAAGCAAGGAATGCTCATGGATGTAAATTGATTCGTGCAATTGAGTTGTAATTTGCATGGGACTAAGGCTAGAGCTCAAATTTTACAAAATCTTACATTTACATGTTGTAAGACCTTTAAAATATTATACGGCTTCATATTTTGAGAGACATCAAAGCCCTAAATCAATTCAAATTTTATTTTTAATATTTTTAGGGTCGCAAATCCTTTGCTTTTTGCTCTTTTTTTTTTGCTTTTGATGATCAACTATTATTTTTAGCAGACTTACTTTTTTTAGAAGCTTCTATTTTTGGCAACTATTATTTTTAGTAGTTTGCTGCTATTTCCTTTGATCGTTGGTATTTGTTGCTTATTGTCAACCTTCTTTGACTAGCTTTGACTTTTTATTTGACCACTTTTTACTTTCTATTTTTAGCCTTCCTAGTTAGGGTTAACACTTCTTCATAAGCCTTGTTCTATTATGATATCATTTCCATGATATGGCTGGTACACACAAAAAATAAGAAATTGGGCCAAGGCAATGCACTTTTGTTAAATTGAATATGCACACAATAACTTCTTTGGCTTTAAGAATAGTTTACAAACTATTTACTTTCCTCACAACATATACTAGCTAAAAAGCTTTGGGATATTTATAGGAAGTTCATCATGCCACTTGAGAAAAACCCCAATTATTGGTTGTATAATGCAAATAGTGACATTGTCTTTCACTCCTCTCAATTTAAAAAGACATATATCACGTAACAAGAATTAAGGGTGTAAGGACACGTGTTAATAACAACATGACCCTCTAGAACTAAGTCAAAACTGGGTAGCTGAAGGCTTTGCCATATATAATGAGCACTAGATAATTAATCTTAGTAGCACACGATTTTTGCAAACCTTTGTTGACATTTGATAAAACATTTGTGTAGAAGTTAGGAACTTTCAAAAAGCAAATATACTTTTTAGGATACTATGTCTTAAACTTTAGGTGTAAAAATGTTACATATTGCCAATCATTACATGGATTACATAATACACAAGATTAGCTAAGCTAGTGAAAAAGATAGGGACAACAAAGTTTGCACACAACACACATTATAGCTTAATAATTGGAAATGATTATCACTCACACATTGTAACTTTTAGAAGTTTTTGGTGTTTGCCAATGTAAGCATTAACAAGAATATACGCTTTTTTACAAACACATAAAAGCTTATGCAGGGTGGCATATTCTTATTTTTAAATCGACAACTAGCTCTAATATCATGTCAAATTTATTCAATATTTGAAGAAAAAGAAGGTAGTAGCATTACTTGCAAGAAGACAACGTGAAGACCCAAAGGGTTAGGGAGGAGCATATTTAGATTTGAAGTTCCTCCAATCATATGTAACTTTAGTGGCATTGTGTGGAGTGCCACATGGATACCACATGACATCCTCCACTTGACATGTTTGACTCTCATATTAGTTGTTACTTAAACGTTAATATTTTTCAAATAGTGTCTTACATTTCTTGATTGGTGCATCTTTTCGCCTAAAGTTAAGAGTTGTTTTTTTTCCCCTAGTATGTGTAAGCATGCACACACTTGCTCGTAGGGGTATGCAGGTACAACATGAAAAGAATATCTATAGACATAAAGTTTTAAGAAAAACATGAAGTTAGCTCATGTATACTAAAAAACTCGCTTACAATTGCGCATGCTAAACCATAGCACCAAAACATACTAATTAAGATAGGGCTTAAATAACATAGGCTTGCTCCCTCCTCATGAGCCCTAATTGGGTCGTTGAGTCCATAATCGAGCTCCTACCCCTTGCATTGTATCAAGTCTTTTGTACCATAGGGATTTGGATTGATGTAAGACATGAATGGTGCATGGCTAGCAATAGGAGTGGCAACATATTTTAACAAATAAATGTTGGAACAACAAAGTGTTGAAAGGGTTTATTGAATGGCGAGATGTGATTGGGTCGAAGAAGAGGGATCCAAGTTTAGTTCAAGCTAGCGATCTCCTTATCATGACCTGTATTACGGTAAGGGGTGAGAATATTTTATAACATACTCGAAAAGTGACATTGTTAGTCAACATGGATGAAAACGGGTGAACAACGATTTGTTAGCCCTATAAGTGCCCCGTTAGCACCTAGTATTCTGAGGGGGTTTGTGGGGTGATGGTGGGGGGAAGCAACCCCCACACACCCTACTAACCCTGGGTGCAACCTGGGGCTAATGGGGGGAGTAAGGTTCCCCTCCCCCTGTTACGATGGGTGTGACCAACTCTAAGTTATATGGATTTTACACTTCTATCCACAATTCAATGTGTTAATAAATTTAGCCAAATGATGTGATTTATGTCACCACGATTTCACCATCAAAGGAGAGACATTTGTCTAGAACTTAAAATCTACCTCGAGTCAACCCAGCAAGTTACAAAGGAATCCACACTAGTGAGGAGAAAGGGAGGGTGGGGGCCAGGACATGTCCATTGTCAGGTATATGCCCAGAAGACTCTAGGAGTCCCTAGGCCCTAGGGTGTGGGGGTTGAAGTCCCAAATATCTTTCGCATCTCCTATTATGTTGAATATCGATAAAATGATGAAATGTTTGCAATCGGCGGGGTACTGCAAAAGGTAATAATAATGTCAACTTCTTTTGTAGCAACGTTTTAAAAATTGTCGGTTGCTTTAAAACACGCACAAAATGGCCGAAAGGAAGGTTTTGAAAGGCAGAAAGAAGCCACGATGTCCACGAAACGGTCAAACAAAACCAACAATATGTTTATTGGTATCGTACTCCTGTTGCTTCGCATTTTTTATATTTATTATTAGTGTTACTAATATTGTTGGGTTACTATTATGCATTCGAGAATATTTATTCTTTCGCGGGCCGTGTGAATCTACCGAACATATCATCAGACAGAAAATCTCCTCAGGCCAAGCTCTCTACCATAGCTCAAGAAGCAGCGGTCTGCCATAGAACAAAAGCAGCAGCAAAAGAAGAAGAAGAAGAAGAAGAAGCAGCAGCAGCAGATCAGAAGAAGAAATCGACAGCAACCACCAGCTTTCCTCTGCTTTCACCTCCATTGTATCGGTCCTCCACTAATCCTCCGCGCTTTGCATTCGTAGCCGCAGAAGAAGAAGGAGAACAATACCTTGATTGACTTCCTAGGAGTTTCAAGAAGCAGCTAATATTTGCAAATAGCTGCAGAAGACGACGAAGAAGAAGCATTGTAACCGTAAACAACCGCAACAAACTTCTTTCTGCCTCCTCCTTCATGACTCTCTCTGAGTAAGTCTACGATCGAATTACACGTCCGAGCATCTCACATTCTTGTGTATGAGAAAGCTGAGTATCTGTGTCTCATACCACTGTTCTACCATCTGTTGCCACTAATGCTCCTTGTAATAATCCATGATTAAATCCTCATCCGAGTGGATGTCGATAGGACAGGTGCTCCATGAAAGCAATTGGTACTTGTGCGACATGCTTCCCTGTGCAAGCTCCCGCTGAATGATAAATTTTCTATAACACCACAGATTATACTCAAAAGATTATTTCCCTAAATAAATGTAACATATTGCCAGTACGGAATCATTATAGATGTGCACACATTATTGACATGACCAGCGTCTGTCGCTTGGACAGGGTTATATCGCGAGATTCAGATCCTCTTCAGTTGGTGAATGTAGATCCACTGCAGCTGATAGACTGCCAGCTTTCAGTGGACAATTCCTCCCGGTATTCAGAATCAGAGGATGAACGACAGTCAGAAATTTCTACGGGTCAAGCAGAAAACCAAGGCGGTGTTTTGCACTGGTCAACAGAACAGGTTATAGCCTGGATGCAGGAAAACGTCCCGTTTGGCCATGATCGAATGCAAGGTATCCATGTGGTCACGAACCACTTGTGTCTGTATCTGCATAAAACTCTGGATTATATACTGCATTTTGGTCTAAATTGATTCATTCACCATTAGCTAGATTAGGTATAATGCTGAATGCCACAACCATTCCGTTTTGTTTATCACTTATCTGCACTACACACATGGTGATTGCTCCATTCTTCTTTATTTGTTGTAGTATATCTATGAAACCTTTAAAGCCATGCAAAGTGCTTGGTAAATGTTTTGACGGGTCAACTTGCACTTCAAGCTTTCTAACAAAGCTAAGGGAAAGCACAAATATGTGTTCCTTGTATCTGTTCGGGCATCAAGTATGCCCTTTGTGTAACAAAAGATGAATGTAACAGGCAGTCTTGGTAACCACAAGTAGACAGACAGCGTGTGACTGGCATATTACCCTTGAAGTCTCTAAATGAGAGTTGTCTTAATTTGCTTTGGCCCTAATTTTTCAACAAATAATACAGGTATCCTGCAACTAATGAATAAGAGACCTGAACAGTGATAGTACCTTAGATAAGAAGGAACATGATGGGAGATGTCAACTTTGAGGGAGTAATTCTACAATGGAGAGGGATATCTCTGGACTAGCAGAAAAGTTATAATCGTATATGCTAATGTGACCATTGTAGTCAGGATTATAACTGTTCAGGGAAAATTGAGAAGTAGCCAGCCCTACTGTTCCTTTGATTTTGTCGATGTTGCCTTGGTGATATATTGGACTTTGGCTGTTAGTGTTACACTTAAGAGTTGATAGGTTTCCATTAATATTTCCTTTAAAATGTTTTTGAAAAATAAGGTCCTGGACTGGGTTCTTTTTCATGCAGAGTGCTTGCATGTTTTCCAGACTAAGGGAGTGGATGGCCTTGGTCTTCTTACGCTCCAAAGGTCTCACAGGGCCTGCTTGGGAATGGCTGATTTTGAATGGATGCTTTTCAAGGTTATGTTTTATCACCTTTTTTCGGCACCCTAGATGCCATTTCCTTAGTGTCAGTTAAAACACTCACTCTTTTGTGATTCTTTAGGCAGCCAGAAGAAGATTGCTATCTGGTAGTGACAAGGCCGATCCACTTTCTGCAGAGAAATTTGAAGGAAAAAGTCCACTAAGTACTACATATTGGACACCTCCATGCACACCAAAAAAGCAAAGCTCTGAATACACCCCTCCACCATCACCTCGGTCGCTCAGGTTTTAACTCGCTGGCATTTGCAGTTATCATGGGTGGTTTACTATGACGAATCAGCTTGTGCAAGTATATTGTTAATACACAAGCACAGTATCCTCATTAGGATGATTTTGAAAACATTGGATCATTACTTGTACACATCCTTAAATGTGATGGACTGAAGTGGTTGACTTTGATGTAAATGTGTACTGTAATTTGACAACTTCTTGCAGAGAGTGTTAGTAATTATACTGAGTGTTTGATCTTTGGTAGCCATACCAAAATGTTATGCATCCCTTGGTTCATTAGATACTGGAAGAGTTAGCTCTGAGTATTTAGCTGACTATTTTTGCTGTTACATCTGAAGGTCGAACAGTAGCAGTGAATTAAAACGAGCCTATGGAGCATCTGTACTTTCTTCACCTCTGAGACTATTTGGATTTCCAAAATCGGCATGGAGCTCAGACAGTGCAAAAGATGAGCAGGTTGGACTGTAATGGTATGATTGCTTTGTTCTTGTGTTGGATATATCAACTGTTCATGGTGCAGAGGATCATGATGGTGTTTGAAGTAGTATCATGCTGCTTTTGCAGATTGAACAACTTGTGGCAGAAGTTCAATCTCTCAGAGGTGAAATCGTAAGTGCAGAGGAGCGGGAAACAACTCTTCAGGCTCAGTACAGTCTAGATCTTTTCTTGTGATGTTCGGTTTTCATATGGATGATTGTCCTATTATGTCCTCTATTGTTGGGTGTACATGCATTTTAATTAAGTCTGTCTTCAAGGACTGCCTTCAGAGCTTTATTTTGTGTATATTATTCACAATTCTTTGTACTGCTCTCTTGCTTTCTGTATGGCTGCAGATTGCACCATCTTGATAATGTTTTAAGGACGGCTTTTTTGGCTGGTTACTTATACACACGAACGGTATACCGAGAGCCCTCATGATTGCTGAGTTTTTTAGCTGTTCATTCACTAAAAAAACTAGAGCAAACTCATTTTCAAATCTTTATTGAACAGAGATGGATTCCACTGCTGGGTGAGCCATTGCTAGATGGTGCAGATGTTCATGACTGGCTTCAAAGGTTCTTGGTCTTCGAAGGGTCATCGATCTATTTTTATCTTAGAGCAACAGGTATGTGGAAATTCAAAGTTTGGTCTTTGGAAGGAGAAACATGTCACCTCACCAAGAGTCTGCTGTGTTGATATATTAATGTTTTATCGGAATATCTGTCTGGTGACAATCACATCCTTTCCTTGATGTATGACTTTTTGTGTTCTAGACTTGAGACCACAAGGAACCATATTACTTGATGATATAATTGAGGCTGGACCACTGCCTGCACATACTAATAACCAAAATGGCAGTCAGCGGTGGTTCTCATTCCACATCACTACTTGTCATGGACTGAAACTCGAGTGCTGTACACCTTGGAAATTTCAGGTATCTTTTGCACTTTGTATGATATTGAACTCTTGTTGGATGAAATGATTGATTTAGTGGTATTTTTCTTCAAAGGCTCTTTTCTGAGTCTCTCCACGTCTACACATTTTGGCAGATGGACTCTTGGCTCACACTCGTTGGAGTGGATCTTGAAAGCTGAAAATGCTGTGCAACAGAGACATAATGTATTGTTCTGATGTTTGTTGTGGTACCTCAACATCTTACAAGCTTGCTCCAATTGTTTCAAAGGTTTTGGTTGTAAACCTTCATTCTCTGCACATCTCTAGGTCTCCTATGTGTCCGGATCTGTTATCCAAATTTGTTTGTTCTTTGATGGCTGAATGTAACATCATCTCTAGGGCTTCTATGTTTCTCGATCTGTTTTTCAAATTTGTTTGTTCTTTGATGGCTGAATGTAACATCAGTGCTCAAAGAGAAGCTTCTGAAGCACAGTCTATTGTTTCATATTCCTTCTTAATTACTCTTTGTATAGTAAGGGGCCTATTTTTAGCCATGTATTTTGAGCCCCACATTTGTGTTATTGTGTCCCCTATTATTTTTATTTGGCATGTTTTGTGTGCTTTTGTCCTTTCATTTTAGATAGGTTTACCTAATTTGATCGCTTCTCCTTGTTGATTGTCTACGTCTTCAAAGAAAATCTACTTCTACTTGAATATCGATCAGAACTATTATTTGGTGGGACCCATTATTCCTGTCGAAGTGATGGCTTTTCTACAAGTGTCACTAAAGTCTTATCGATTGACATTAACATCATCATCTTCTTCATATACAATGTTATTCACGTGCCAAATCGAGCCCTCGTGAATTGAGATTGCATAGGAGCATGCCAATAAACATCACTTGTCTTTGTAACAAGCATTTAGAGTCTTTAAGTTGTGCCTTCAAAGAACTTGCATATCTTTGGTACTCTTGATCTATTTGAAGTGTTACTTAGGTACTTTGGATGTTAAATAATAAGGATGTTAAGAGAATCCTTGGTAATGATAGCAATAGCATGTTTGTAAAAGTTGGGTAGATTACTCTTGGGGATTACTTATGGATCCAATCACTCTTAGTAGGTGATTCTAAGGACTTGAAGCTTGAAATGCTACTTTCTAAGGACTTGAGATGGACTATAAGGCTTAAGTTGGTGGTGACAAGTACTAAACTAAGCATTCTTGAGAGAAGTCAAGTGGATTACTCATGGATCTTATCACTCTTATCAATGTGGTCATATAGGCCAATGTAATTATCGTGCTCGACGTTCTCATGCTCAATGTGTGGTCTTTTCCCAATAATCATTTGCTTGGGAAGATGGAAATTATATCCTATAGGTATACTTCTAAAGAGATCTTTAAGTTCTTGTGCTATTCAACATAGGTGACCTAAGTAGTTATGTGTTATTGGAAATTTGTTATCATGCAATAATCTTGTTCACTTAACAAGTACATCAAATGAGTCTTCATGGTACATTGTTGTCAAGGGTAGAACTATCATGGAACTGACAAATAATGTTGAGAAGATGAATGTTTGAAAATTGTAGCCCCATCCCATAGGCATGCTTTGTATCTTGGATATGGTATACCAATGCCTTGTTATTAATCCCTTGGTGATGAGGTCTTACGTGATGCCTAGGAAGAAATGATAGGTGAAATCATTGTGAGAGGGAGCTCACAATAACTAGAAAATTGGAATAGTCTTCCCATTTGATACTCTAATACGAAATGTTTAACATGTTTAGGATGTGCTTCTACAAGAGATCAATGTAACTTTTGATACAACTCGTATACAATGCATGGCCAAACATGCCTATAATTGGCTAACAATATTTCAAATATATGCATTGAGGAGTCCAAAGTTCAATAGTTTTGCATGGCGAAGCCCATGAATGCATGGTCATTGTTGACACGTTAGCAAAGCATTATCACCAACTTATGATGTCTCTAGACCTCTTTCTTTGCCTTGAAACACCTGCCCCAAAGCCAATAGATGTCTTAGAAAGGAGGTTATTAGATTGTGAGATGCTATCTCCTTACATTGTTGGCATGGACTCTATTATTCCTACTAATAACTATAGTTAAAGATCCAAGGTATACTCGAAATAGTTGAGCATAGGTCCCCACATGTAAGAAGCTCTTTGCACACCCGATTTTTCTCAATTTTCATGACTCAATGAGGCAAAATTAAGCAAACTTTTGATGAAATGGCAACATTAAAAATTCAAAGAACACTTTGAAAATTCCGCTTATAATGATAAATGTTGCCCCTATGCAAAGCCTCCCTAAGAGATGAAACAACGCCAGATGGTTGACGCGGCTTCCAAAGGATGATAAAAGGGCCTTAAACCCTTCATGGTTGTAGGGCTTTGGGTAGGTGAGGTAGGCGTTTGGGGCTTGTGAAGGAGGCTAGGAGGCAATCAATGCTAAGAGATTCCCTTCAATGCCATGTTGCTCCTCGCCATACTATAGGCATCCTACCACCATTGCATTCACACTTGTCAATCAGTGCTCATGAAAAACCAAGGTTTAATGTAAAATAAATTGCAAAATTTTGAAAACTGTCGTCAAAATTTGAAGTAGAAAGTTTAAGGCTTTCAACTTTAGAAAAATTTTACTTATAAAACTAGCAAATATGTACAATTTGACTCAAAAATCTCGCCAAAAATTTAAATTATAGGTTTTTGTATTTGTCACCAAAAATGTTTTTTGTGAACACTATTGTTAAGTTCTTTTAAGTTGGGACTCAACTATTGTAGCCATGTTTTGATCACTATTGTAGTCTTATTTTGACCAAGTATATGAGGCATGGCCATCGACCACCTCTATGCCTTCTCATGCCCATGGATTAGGAACAATACATGGTGCATACTTGGATCACCTAGATTATACCACATCGGATTGGCCATGTAGATACTTGTAGTTAATGAATTTAAATGCTTTTGACTACTTATCAAGTTGAGAGGGATTTAGAGCTCAACAAGGTGATGGAGGCATGGCATAATGGCATGATGGGGCATTAGAAGGCGTTGTGCCCTAGGAAGAGCTCTATAGTATGAGGTGAGAGAGACTACCTCACGAAGCGTGGATGACAAGGGTCAAGAAATGTTCACAGACACAAAGAAAGTAGCCTATTGGATGCGTGCAACTCTTTTGAAAATAATCTTCTTAGAAGAGAGAAATAAAGAAAAATAAAAGAAAAAGATAGTTTAAAAAATGTCCCATGGTTTCTTTCTGTTCACATGGTCCCTTTCTCAAATGCACAAAAGGCTATCCCACACAAAAATTGCACCATATCCTTGAATGCAAGCCTACCTTTATGCATTTCACAACTATAACTTTTGCTAATCAGCAAAGATTTAGAATGTTTTGATTTTCATTTGACTCATAGACTAGGCACTCCATGTTGCAACATTCTAGAAATGGAGTGCACTTCGCATCCTAAGCCACACCTTGGGCGAGCATATTGTTCACCATACACACTCCACATATACACATCATATTTTGTTGTTGTGATGTTACATACCTAGATTGTTGCTTTGCATCAAGATTATTAACAATTATGGTGCTTGCTCCCTAAGATATGCTTTACATAACAAGCTAAGTAAGATCACTATTAGACATTTGTGTTTTGCACATTGGCTTCTATTTTGTTTTTTTATGGCACATACATGGCATGCTTTACACACCATGTTTTGTGTCTCATCATTGTGCACATTCAAAATCAGCATCTGCATATCCAAGAATAGATGCATTCTTCCTTCTGAAGCATATGCATATAGATTCAATGTCATTCAAGTATCTCATGATACTCTTTATTATTGGCATCTAATGCTCCTTTGCCAAGGTTTGCCATTAACCACTCCCACTACATAGGCAATGTTTGGACATGTAGCAATCATGACATATATTAATCTATTGACTATGGATGCATAAAGGAACCTTGGCTATTTCTAGCACTTGAGAGAGAAAGAGGAAAAGAGACAAGTGTAGAGAAACAAGATCTAAGAGCATGTGGAGAGGCAAAGAGGCTAGAGGAAGCCATCGTCATCACAAAGACAAGAAGAGAAAGAACAAGTTAGGATGAGAGAAGGAAAATAAGTAGGAGAAACTTGGACCCATTACATGAGCATAACTAATTTCACACGAGTAGGAGGTTCCAAGCTCACCCCTAAATCACAAGTAATTCAAGCTCTCCTCTCATGCCTTGTGTGAGAATCTTGGACAAGTACCCACCTTGATAACCATTGTCAATTGCTATTAGACCATGGCATAAATCAAGCTACCAATTGTGGATGCATAAGGAACTTTGGCTATTTTAGCCACTCACTCATATGATTTAGGGTTGTCCTCTTGACCGAGTTTCAAATATGGAGGCAATAGAATATTGATAGCCTTTCCTCTCTCTATATTGAAACACTCTAATACCTTTCCAATGTATTCCTTTTGACATAAATAAAGTATCTTTTTGTCTCTATCCTACATAATGCGCATGCTAAGAATGTGACTAGCATTTCTCAACAAGTCCTTCATATCAAAGGTTTCATGTGTAAGCTTCTCTTAAGTGTGACCACATCCATGACTAATTGCCTAGCAATCCACATGTTATCCACATAGAGAATCAAAATCATAAGGCTACCAACTCTAGACTTTCTAGTGTACAAGTTATTAATAGTCGATCTCACATTTAGTATAGCCTTAACACCACATAAAGGTATGAAATTTATTATGCCATTCCTTGGGAGCCTATTTCAAACCATATAAGCTCTTAAGTAGCTTAATACCACCGTTTGTTGCCTTCCATGACTTTCTTAGTGGCCAATGTAAGTATCATGCAAAGGGTTGTCATCTTAAGCTCTTAAGTAGCTTTAACACCATTATTTGTTGCCTTCCAAGTTGACAAGAATTGTGTGGTGGGAGAACTTGCTTGAGCTGCTTCGCCAAACATACACCACACACAAGAGAAAGCTTACTCGAGAACATAAGAAGGGAGATGGATGCCAAAACATTTTATTGTTGGTTTCTTCTTCTTCTTCCACCCACAATACAATGTACACAAAGTATAGATAAGATACAACATAAAGGAAAAATGGCCTACTAAGTCAAACATTGCATAACTGACTATACTAATCGACTGGCACTATAACTGTCCCAACCGTAGGTAGGTGCAACAAAATAAATGTAATAAAAGAGATAAGTCAATGGCCATGTGAGGATCATAATGACCATCGATGTGCTAAATGTAGACATGCGGACCCATCTAGCTAGGTGGTCCATCATTAACTTCCACACGTGTTGAGCTTGCCATCTCAACACTCCCCCTCAAGCTCAATTGTATTTTTGTAACTCCAAGTAAGCTTCAAAACTTTTGAAGCTTCTCTATATCCAATGCCTTTATGAAAATGTCAGATATCTGATCCTATGTGTTGATATATATCAAGTCAATCTCTCCTGCAAGTACCTTCTCTCTCACAAAGTGGTAGTGCACCTCAATGTCTTTTGTCCTGATATGGAATGATAGGTTCCTAGCTAGCTATATGCTACTCATGTTGTCACAGTGAATGACAACTACATCGTCTTCCTGCACATCCAAATCACCCAATAACGTTTGCAACCATGCCAGCTTACATGTTGCCATAGCAACACCTCTATGCTTAGCCTTTGTACTCGATAAAGCAACTGTAGGTTACTTTTTGCTCCTCCATGTAACCTGCTGCACTACTAAGGGAAAACATGAATTTGTTGATAGATCTTCTATCTGACATGCTATGAGCCCAATCTGCATCTATATATCCAAACACATGGACATCCTTGCCTGCCTTATAAAAAATTCCATAATGTAAAGTGAAATTCATATACCTCAATGTGCATCTAACTGCATCCAAATGAGGCTTTCTAGGCATTTGCATAAATTGATTGACAAGGCCAACATCATACCTCAAGTTTGGCCTTGTGATAGGCATGTAAAATTAGACTCCCTACTATCCTCTTGAACATATTAGGGTCTTCTATTTCATCTCCCCAACATCATGCCTCAACTTCACATTTTGCTCCAATGGTACTGAAAGAGGCTTACATGCGTCATACCATACTTCGATCGCATATCCAAGTCATACTGCCTTTGGGATAGCCATATACCATCAACACATCTTATCACCTCAATACCAAGAAAGTACCTCAACTCACCCAAATCCTTCATCTCAAACTTCTTCTTCAAAAAGTTCTTAACATTAGCAATCCCACTGTCATTGTCATTTGTAATAATCAAGTCATCCACATAGATGACTATGATGACCAAGCTCGCATCTTCCTTTCTCACATAAAGTGAGTGGTCAATATAAAATACATAAAAGCCAATGTTGACAAGATACTCTCTTTAATCTTATCAGACCGTGCTCTAAGTGCTTGCTTCAACCCATAGAGTGCTTTTTTTAACCTGCACACATATGTGGGATGCTCTAAATCCTCATAACCTGTTGGTTGCTCCATATACACCTCTTCTTGCAATTCACCATGCAAGAAGGCATTCTTGACATCCATTTGCTACAAATTTCAACCTTTGGTTGTTGCCAAAGCAATCACACATCTAACAGTTTCCATCCTAGCAACTAGGCTGAATGTCTCTTCATAATCTCTACCATATGTTTGAGCATAGCCTTTTGCAACTAGCCTAGCCTTATACATGCTAACCAAACCATTTGCATTGTGCTTGATTTTTTAAACCCACTTACGGCTAATAGCTTTCTTACCCTTAGGCAAGGGTACCAAATCCCAAGTCTTATTAGCTTCTAATGTAGCCATCTCCTCATCCATTGATGCATTCCAATGCAGCTCATTTGGCATATGAACATATGTAATATAGCCCAAACACTATCAAGTGTGACACATCAAGCTTCTTGTCTGTAAAGCATTCTTCAGGGGTGATCCCATGAACTGTAGCTATGGGAGTTATGTTCATAATATGGATAGTAGTATGAATAGATTTAGACCAAAAATATTTTGGCATATTCTTTTTAGCCATCAATACCCGTGCAACTTCTGCAATATACCTATTTTTTCTTTCTGCAACCCGATTTTTCCATGGAATATACTTATAGCTAAATTGTCTTTTTATCCCATGAGACCTCAAGAAGGCACTAAACTCATTAGAGAGATACTCTCCCCCTCCATTTGATCTCAAGCACTTAGCTTTCAAGCCTATTTTGTTTTCAACAATAGCCTTGAAAGTTTTGAAGTGCTCAAATACATCACTCTTTTCCTTCACGAAATATACCCATAGCTTCCTTGAGCAATCATCAATAAACATGACAAAGTATTTGCTGCCACCAAGAGATACATTATGTGTAAATCCCTAAACATTTGTATGTACAACATCAAGTAAATTTCTACTCATATCTCTGTCATGTGAAAATGGTTGTCTTGTCTACTTACCAAACTAACATGCTTTACACACTTTGTAAAATTCTATAACTCTAAAAGTAGGCAATGTTGTAACCAATCCTTTGGATTGCATTAATTTCAGTCTTTCTAAATTTACATGTTCAATATGTTTATGCCATATTTCAATGTTTGCAACTGCTCCTTTCTCTTTAACATACATAGCAGCAATCATAGCAGGAATTCCAGCATCTAAAGTGAACATGTGACCAACTCTACTTTCTTTGTGACCAACTTGCACTTATCATTAAATTCTTCTACAAAATAATATTTTGCATTAAATTGAACTTGCAACCCTTGCTTTACCATTTGGCCAACAAACACTAAATTCTTTGTGATTAATGGCACATGTAATACATCTGACAACAACTCTTTGTCTAGCCATCATGCAAAGATAAGGGAGCCTTTCCAATGTGTAAAATTGGGTGGCATGAATCATTACCTATCTGCACATAACCTGGATTTTATAAATTTTGCATCTCTTTAAACCATTCAACATGATTGGTCATATGATTAGATGCACCTGAATCAACATACCATACATCATCATGTGTCCCCTTTCTTGTAACAACATTCATCATATGTTGCATAACAAATGTACACTCATTTTTTTCTTCATTTTGTCATGACAATGCATAGTTTCCTTTGCTCAATTTACCACTGCACATATCATCCTTCTTAGCATAACAATGGGCTGTAATATGATATGTTTTGCAATAATAATGGCAAACAATAGTTGAATTTCAAGAACATCTGTTCTACCATAGTTTCCATGGCCTCTTAAAACCTATATTTCACTGAATTTTTGATTTAACATGTTTTCTTGGTTATTACCAGCACATCCCATACCATGGCCTCTCGAAGAGGATTTGCCATGTCCCCTTTCTGAACTTAAGTAAAATGCTTGGACCTGCTCACAATTTCTTTTAGACGAGTCACCTCTGCATATTAATCTCTTCGATAATCATGAGAGAGACCAACTCATCAAAATCTGAAAATGACTTCCGTACATATATAGAAGTAAAAAATGATTTCCAAGTCTTCTCATTATTAAAGCCACCTAAAGTAGATAACGCTAAATCATGATCATCAAGCATTGCATCACTCACTACGAAAGCATCTGCAATGCTCCTCACCTTCAAAATATACTCATTGATATACATTTTCCATTTCTTCAGGGTATTCAACACTTAGTAGTATTTTTCACCAACTGCTCAACTGTACATGTAATTTGTAACCTATTTGCACATAAAACTTATGTTTGCTTCCTGGAAAATATCTCAAAACTTATAGATTTAAAATTTATAACCTATGCATCCACTTTTAACCAACACAGCTGAATTGCAGTATGCTTTCCGCAACCTTGTGTGTCTAAAATGAGATCCACAATGGCCTCAAATGACTAAAAAACATATAGCATAGTCTAAAGGTTAGATCTTTAGAATATACAGTGCTTTGTTCACACACCAAATCTCACAAGAATCTAAGATTTTTACTATGCCCTACTTCTAGTGCCTCCACAGGCACTATCTAAGAGAAAGAGTGAAAGAATGAAAGAGCTTCTTATCCATTGCTTGTGTGCTTGAATGCTTACTTCCTCTTCTTCATTTAAGCCTTCAAAACCATTCTCTCTCAATGGTGCTACTTTGATACCATGTCAAGAATCGCGTGGTGGGGGAACTTGCTTGAGCTGTTGTGCCAAACACACACCATGTATATGCAAGGAAACTCACTCAATAACATAAGAAGAGAGATGGAGGCTAAAAATCTTTCTTGTTGGTTTCTTCTTCTTTTTACATCCATAATACAATGTACACAAAGTATAGATACGATATAACATTTTAAAAAAATGGTCTACTAAGTCAAACATCACATAACCGATTATATTAATCGATTAATGCTATAACTATGCTAGCCTGTAGGTAGATGCAACAAACTAAATGTAATAAGTGATAAGTTAGTGGCCACGTGAAAATCATAATGACCACTTATGTGCTAAATGCAGACATGCGGACCCATCTAACCACCTATGCGGACCCATCTAGCCAGGTGGTCCACCATCAACGTCCACATGTGTTAGCTTGCCATCTCAACACATGTCTTTCTTGGCAGCCAATGCAAGTATCGTGTGAAGGGTTGTTATCTTAATTATTGGTGAGAATATTCAATCAAAGTCAATCTTGCTCTTTTACTTGAATCCCTCGCTATTAACCCTCAAACGAACAAAGGTGGAAAATCCACAAAAGCTGAAGCAGAAGACAAGGCCAAGGCAAAAGTGAAACAGAAGATGAAGGGGCACCAAGAAAAATATGGAAACACAAGAAGCGCAGAAAAGTCCTAAATAAGGGAAAAAGACGCACAAGGAAAAGCGTAAGTCAATACTTTTGTAAAAGAGCGCAAGCGTGTCATGATTTAATTTAAGGAGCACGGGGCTCTCACCTGTGCAATTTGTAAATGTAGACGAGCAGTGGAAAGGAAGCTAGGAAGATAGAAGGACAATGGGAAAAAGGGCCTAGGCCACGACCGGCCATATAAAAAAGGGGATAAGGGGATGACCACCCAAATGGGATTTAGGGTTTTGCATATAAAGTTGAAAAGTAAATGAGAAGCTCATTCTTGTGTGTGGCCAAAAGTGGCTCTCCTCTTCTTCTTCTTCTTCTTGTTCTTGCTTGCTTGAGCTTGTGCTTGAGAGAGGGAGTGTGAGAGTGTGAGAGAGTGAGTGTGTGAGGGCGAGGGACCAAGGAGAGAAACTCTCCATCTTCTCCCCTCTTCTTCTCTTCTCTTCTCTTCTCTTCTCTTCTCTTCTCTTCTCTTCTCTTCTCTTGCTCGCAGCTATGGAGCTTGCTTGAAGCTTGCACTTGGATCGTGGAGCTACCAGAGTGCACAGGAGAGCAGGTAACTCGATCGGCATGGAGGTAAGCTCACTACACCCATAGATATGGATGGCGCGTCGGCTATGTGAGAGATAGCCATTAGTGCTCGGCTTGGAACGCTTGAAACAATAAGTGGTCCGTGGGTCTTGGAGGTTGAGTGAAAGCTCCCACATTTTGATTTCGTTGCCGGGACCAATAGATTCAAGTCTTGAGCGCTTGCGCGCTTCGAATCGAGCATTGAAGTAGGGTTTTCCCCGAACCGGTGCTTGAGGTAGATAGGTAGGAAGCGAGGGAGTTTGAAGAGGTATTCGATCTCCTTAGCAAGTAGGTTTTTGTTATTTTGGACTTGGGAAAGTATGATGTAGTAGTGTAGGTATTTTCCTTATGATTTTTTCTTACATTTAGGAAGGATAGGAGCAAAACATTGGAGCAAACAGTAGGGTTTTCTGTTGCTGTGTAACAGGCTGAAACAGAAAAAATAAGGTCTAAAAATGAAATTTTGGGTTAAATGTTAGTAAGGGAGGCAAGACTAAGGTGAGTACATGCTTGGGTAGGGTGATAAGGGGCCGGGAGTGGCAAGAAAGGTCACATTGTGCATTGCAGGGTTTCAGGAGAGCAAGAGAGAGGGAGAAAGCTTCATTGCGTAGATCCACTTCGATTTGGCCATCCGGGAGTTATTTGCCTAGCCCAGGTAATTCTATACCTTCCCCTACATGAGTAGGTTGGATCTGGAGCTGCTCGACCAGTGGGAAGGCCTCCAACGCTCGGCGTGACGAATTTTATGAAGTCCGATGAAAAAAAGCGCAATGCTCGACATGTCCGAGTGACAGCGATTCTGGGCTAAGTCCTAGAATCACCCCTCGGACCGCTCGGCCATTCGGCCCTCGGCCCACTACCACTCGGACCACTTGACTCGGCCCACTCGACTCGGACACCCACTGCTCGGCCCGTCCGAATTGATCATTCGGACCAAATTTGAAATTCGGCCTCGGCCCACTTGACTCGGCCCACGTGACTCCGCCCTCGGCCCACTCGGCCCGCAGACCGCCAAACTCAGACTGGCCGAAATTGACATTCGGACCAATTACATTCGGCCCTTTATACTGGCCCTCGGATGGTCCAAATCGGACACTCGGCCCTTGCAATTTGAACCTGTTGGGCCGAATTTAGATTTTTTCAAATTTTAACCTGTAGACCCTGAAATTGACCGAGAGACCATATAGAGCCGAAACCATATCATAGATCGATCACTGGGCAGAAACTTAGAGTAAGTAGTTCAAAATTTGGCTATAAACGGTCTTTCAAATCACGTATGGCATTTACTATAATAGCCCTGCAGGCCAGGAGGGGCTGTCCCCCCCCCCGTAGACCCCCGCAGAGGTTGCCCCCTCTGCACCTTCCCTAAGTAGGTTGGAGAGAAAACATGCGTCGTGATAGGTCCTCCAAATTGGACCCTAGTGTAGTAATGGCTCTACACGATTATGGATTCTCACTTGCAAAAGAGCAACCAAAAGCCCATACCTGAACAGAGAGAAACAGAGACCCTAGAACCTCAATGGGCCAATCTAGCCAACAAGGGCAAAAATGCCACACTGCAAAAACACATACGTGTTGCATTTGGATTGCATCTAGTCAAAGTGGAGAGTAACAACATCAAGCTACAATAGTGAGAATGACTAGATATGACAGTCATGACGATAGATGCTCCTTGAATAGCACTGCACTAACGATCCAATACATTAGTGGAGAATCCACATTTGGTCGTGCAGTTGGGGACTCAAGGGCATTTGTTAGAAGGCTTAAATTTACAAGCCAAGACCCGAAAGACGAAGACATAATACCACCTGCTTATCTTAGGGTCAAATTCACCGTGAGAAGAGAGCATACTACCGATGCTCTGATTGATGAAGGAGCAGATTTTAATATCTTGACCTATGAATCATGGACCCTACTAGGCCAACCAGAGCTTACACCGACTAATGCAACTCTTAGCCCTTACAGGGGACACCCACAATCACTCATAGGGAAGTGCAAAATCCTTGCGAAAATTGAAACTGAAAGCTTGCCTATCCTATTTCATGTTTCTCCAAATAGTGCTAATTATGGGAAGAAAACCCTCCTAGGAAAGCCCTTCAAAAGGGCAACCAAGTGTGAGGCCAACTATGTAGCACAGAGGATACACCTGACACTACCGGGTGTGAGGATAGTCACCACCTTTAGCAACGGTGACCTCATCGAACCTCGAGGGAAAGGCAAGGAAGGTGCTGACATAACAATCAAGCCTACTAACGAGGGCAAGGACTTGTTTGAAGAGTTGATACAAGCACAGGTCGAACAACGAGAACTAGTGAGTGGGGCCATGTCTAAAACAAGAAGATCAGGAGACAATGCCAAGGACGGGCTTTGGACTTACAAATATCATAGAAGACCCCAAAAGAAGCCCAAGCCTTGTAGACGAAGGCATTGATGGAGGGTCAGCACAACGCCACGATAGATATCCAAAGCATTGCTACGTGCTCAAGGGTATTACGCAGGTAACCGATGGATTTGGGTGCCAAAACCCCATGCTAAACCTCCTTTGTTGACTGAAGGCCAGATTGTATCAAGAGCAAAGAAGCGTAGAAGGAGATCTAAACGAAAAACCAAGTCTCGAGTCAAAAGCATTGGAGTGACCAAGCCCCTCATGGTCGAAATCAGGAAACCAAACAGGACCAATTGGAGAGTAGATCCTCAGCCTAGCGTGCTTGACAAGCAGATATTAGATGTAATCGTTGAGGATACGCAAAAGCCACTAGTGCCCAAGGAGCCTTTGATTCCCCAAGAGGATAACAGGCATCATAGGCACAACATTGCTCATGGCAAGGTTAAATGCTCAACAAAGCAAATGGTAAAATCGTCTAACAGCCACAAGCAAATCTTCCAGCCAATGTCGGAGCCACTTAGGAGTCCCAAGTCTCCTACACCCTCTTTCCCTAAACAGACACATGAACCACAACAACAGTCATCAAGTGTAGCTGTTCAATCCCAATCTCTATCTCCATCTAAGCTTCCAAATGTCCAAGAGGTGGGACATGACACCATCCGTAGCTCTCGGCCCAAGGATATGCATGTGCAACCTAATGTGACTAGATCAACTCATGCTCGATCTACATAAATGAATGCTCAAAGGGCAACAAAAGATATGACCACTTCCGATCGCCGTAGGGACTTGACACCGCAATCCACCAAGAGTGGCAGCTCACTGGACTAGCTGCTACTACTTCTAATAAGGGATCACAACAGTCACAGCCCTTGGCCGTGACAACGCCCCTTGTGGAACATGTCCTTAGCAGTTCACCTGGGAAGGAGGTGCCGCAACCAGCATCCTTGACAACTCCAACACTTCTAAAGTGCTTAAAGCCTAGGCTGGAGGAGTTAAACATAAGGGAATTGGCTAAAGAGCTAGACTCTCCAAAAAGAGAGGCAGTTGTACCCTCACAACCTAGCAAGGCTATTTAGCAGGCCACGGCTATGCCCCATGAGGACACACTAGAGAAAGAGAATGTTGAGGCCCAACCAAGCACATCAACGCAACTGACCTAGTTCAAGGTCCCGAGTCTTCAAGGGATATACCTCAATTGCCTAAGAAAAAGAAGAGAAAAGAAAGAAAACAACAACGACAGTTGCAAGTGGTTGTAGGCCCCAAGAAGATTGAAACCAAGAGTGCCAAAGAGTTGAGGAATACAGTATCAAGACCATCCACCAATGAACCCATTGATGTCTCTCCTAATAGCGGTGAAACCTCAAACACATCCGTGTGCTTTGAAAAATCAAAGCAGCCATTACCATCAATGGTTGCTTTCAACACTCAATCCACCGACAATAGAACTCGCATTGACCAATCAAGAGTGGATACAATGTTGTCACAATAGGGTGACAAATTTATACCAATCACATCCAAGGAGAACCATGACACAATAACAAAGCCTCAGGAGAAACGTGGAAACCCCGAGAGCATAAGAAATCCTAGTGTTGACCAATATTACTCATTTAGACCTGAGCCCCCAGCTATGCTAAAGCCTAGGCAAACTCCTAGAACCTTGCATGAGATAGCAATTGAGCAAGCCCTCGTTGAACATAGAAGTGTCGCAGAATGCTTAACTGAGTTGGATGCTAAGCTCAAGGTGTTCGCACGTGTTTACGTCCTTGCGGACATGGGCACATTCCCTAAGGAGTAGCTTGGAGAATACTTGCCATTTTCCCTATCCTTGGAAGAGCAAGAACATCTTGACGAGCACTATGATAGGCTCCTGCATGAACGCATGCAACTCACCTCTGACGAGGAAGACGACGAACTACACTTAACTGTAACATTGAATGATATGCTCTACCAACCAAATCTCTTAGAGATAGAGCAATTAAAGCGACAATCAGAAGGTCGAAGTCAATTTGAAAAACATTGGTTTGAAAACTGCGTTGCAATGGCCGAACTAGGAGCCCAAATTATGACAGTCTCAGAGGAGCGATTGGCCAAATGGCAATCTCAAAGAGACCCAACCTATGTGGCACCAAATTCCTTTTGAGTGCTGACTGCCATTTGGGGTACGGACTTAGCTGAAACTAGCCAAGAGAACTCTCTGTCTGATAAGGTTCTCACTGAGGAGGAGTTACATGTTGCCAGTAGACTCGGACAAGGTTCCATACTACTCGATGTTGCAAAATATCTATCGGTATTGAGTAAGCGGCCACGAGTACTAGATGCGTGTGCCACACTTTAATACAATCCGAAGTTCTACAATTGGCTTTTATCCTCGTGAAGTGACATGGATTTGTAAATATGTATATAAATAAACAATGACTTTTGTGACCCTGTATAGATAAGATCAACACACACAAGCAATATAGTCAAGCGAAGGGAGAAGAGTTGGGTTTGACAGACTGAGCTCCTCAGGTCCTCCTCTCACCACACATTGAGAAGTCGTGTGACCATTCCCGCCTCTAGGAGGAGGGCATGCAACCCTCATTATCGCCATACGAAGCTCTGACCAACGTCTCTGATGATGTAGATGGGGCACCATCCCTTTCTATACACCTTTCCCCTTTTTCGGTCTATCCTTCTAGGGATGAGCCCTGCTCCACTCCGTGACAACCAGTCCACGCAACTTAGCATAAGCCAAGATCTGCTAATGGCTGGAGGTAGAACGAACATCATCATGGGGGCCATCCCTCTACAACAAGCATTGCATGCCTCATCTCTCCCCTCCTCATCATATGCACTTGATAATCGACTGTATAATCCCTTCCATGCAAATAGTTTTATCATGCCTCAAGGCCTAATCCTTGGTTCACATTTTGCAGGTCCCCCTACAATAGCCGACATGGAGCACCCAGTGCAGCTGGCTTGCAAGGACGCTATTTGCTATCGAAGGGAGCATGTAGCACAAGCTCCTCCGCCAAAACGCTACGTACCTACCCTTAAAAGGTATGCAAAGAAACGAGGCCCCAAGCAACACCGCCCCAGATGTAGGCCAAAAAATCCCCAAGCCAAGGGAATAGAAGCTCAAGGGAGCACATGGGGCATAGCAACACCGATCGTACACGCTCCCACCAGACGCTCGGGCACCAAGTGCTCAAAAGAGGAGAGGGTAGCTCGAGACAAGCAGGAATTCAACGCATTGTTTAAAAGCATTCTGGAAACAGTTGCGGCCAGGGACTACACCATCCGAGTCCCAACCGACATTTTTCCCACCCAGCCTCACAGGAGCGTTCCAAAGAGGGTTGCAATATCTCAAGTGTATCTCCCCATCTCAATGACTGCTTCTCTAACAACGAGGCTAGGGCACAATCATCACTGTAATATCCATTTCCTAAGCCTTCGAAGCTTGACATTTCCCAACCCATTGAAAGGCTGATAGTCTCAACATATTGCAATGGTTGTATGCAGGCAAGTCCAAAAAAAAAAAGAGAGAGAAAGAAAGAAAGAAAAAAGAACAAGAAAAGGAAACGAAAAAGAAAACGGAAAATAGAAAATGAAAAAAGAAAAGAAAAGAAAAAAACTAAAAGATACGAGGCACCCACGATCACAGCACAGCACCTAGGGGTCCTCAAATTAGGTACGTCCAGTGACCTTGGTCGGCTGGCTCTGTCCCTAGTCCCCTAGCCCTTTAGCATCACCCACAATTGTTCAGGGCACATCAAAGGCAGGACATACCTACGGAGATTGTCTCGTCTATTGTTAGACCTATCACCCTAACCCATTCACACGATTCCCTCTTGTACTCTGCCTTAATACCATTGCAATCAATTGTGGTAAGCACTACACGAATGGCCATGAAAGGTACACTGTCCTCATCAAGCAAGTCCAATAGCTCCCAGCTACCGAAAATGTGATGTCCTTGTGTTCAATTATGCTATGTCATGCAATCACAACGCAAAGGATGTCTCATACACTTTCACGTGTACTTCTTCTCAACATGGACACCTTTGCTTCATCCACACATTGTTATGAGAAACCAGCCCGCGGTCTTCTAACTATGTAATATCTAAGTATGCACGAGGACTCGCATAATATCTGCACTGAAATATATACACAGTTTGGGTCCTCAAGTGCAGGATAATACTCTTAGCTTGCTTAGAGTTCGACCTGTCTCCCAAAACTAATTGAACTGTGTCTTGTGCATGATAGAGAAGACTAGCACTACCCCTAGGGAGAGACCACCTATGAGAGGTTTTCAATTGTAGGTATTGAAGACTCCAACGAAAGTGTAGCTCGCTCTTTATCATCACCCAACTCTGAATTCTTATCCTTTATCATCGTGCAAGCCCACCAAGAATCATCATGTGCAGAATCCCCAACAAAGAACAGTCGTACCACCAACTCCAACAACCCTACCACCAACCACCTAGGCCACCAACGTGCCCCCAACGACCTTCCTCCACACAACCACCAACACTCCTCCACGGCAACCACTGATGTCCCTTTCACCCACGTCTTTAGTGCATGCCAAAGCCTGCTACCTACGACGGTGAGTGCCATGGGACTGGCACTCGTCTAGGAGGGGGTAATGTTAACCCTCAAACGAACAAAGGTGGAAAATCCACAAAAGCTGAAGCAGAAGACAAGGCCAAGGCAAAAGTGAAACAGAAGATAAAGGGGCGCCAAGAAAAATATGGAAACACAAGAAACGCAGAAAAGTCCTAAATAAGGGAAAAATGCGCACAAGGAAAAGCGCAAGTCAATACTTTTGTAAAAGAGCACAAGCACATCATGATTTAATTTAAGGAGCACCAAGCTCTCACCCGTGCAATTTGTAAATGTAGACGAGCAGTGGAAAGGAAGCTAGGAAGATAGAAGGACAATGGGAAAAAGGGCCTAGGCTACGGCCGGCCATGTAAAAAAGGGGATAAGGGGATGACCGCCCAAAAGGGATTTAGGGTTTTGTATATAAAGTTGAAAAGTGAATGAGAAGCTCATTCTTGTGTGTGGCCAAAAGTGGCTCTCTTCTTCTTCTTCTTCTTCTTCTTCTTCTTCTTCTTGCTTGCTTGAGCTTGTGCTTGAGAGAGGGAGTGTGAGAGTGTGAGGGAGTGAGTGTGTGAGGGCGAGGGACCGAGGAGGAGAAGCTCTCCATCTTCTCCTCTCCTCTTCTCTTCTCTTCTCTTCTCTTGCTCGCGGCTATGGAGCTTGGAGCATGGAGCTTGAGGATAGAGCTTGCTTGAAGCTTGCACTTGGATCGTGGAGCTACCCGAGTATGCAGGAGAGGAGGTAACTCGATTGGCATGGAGGTAAGCTCACTACACCCCTAGATATGGATGGCGCGTCGGCTATGTGAGAGGTAGCCATTAGTGCTCAGCTTGGAACGCTTGAAACAATAAGCAGTCCGTGGGTCTTGGCGGTTGAGCAAAAGCTCCTACACTCACCCACAAATCTTGCCTTATACTTAAGCAATGCATCATATGAAGATCCCTTTAACTTGTAGATCCATTTATATAGCATTGTATACTCACCCTTAGACAATAGAACTAACTCTTAAGTAGTATTTTTTACCAAAGAATTCATCTCTAACTACATAATCCTCTTTTACTTATAATTTTCATCCTTAATCATAACATCAATATAATAAGAAGTCTTGCTAAATCATTATCCATGACATAGTTTAGAGATGGAATGTATCTATCTAGCACTCAAAAAACCCTTGTAGATTGCCTTAAATTTTCTTCAATAGGAGTCTTTGTCTATCCCATCTATCTATATTCTAAAACACGAGTTGTCAAACTACCCGTGGCACTCCCATCTCATCATTAGCTAGCTCTCTAAGCCTTGCACTATGCAAAACAATCCATATATATTGCTGATGTGATGATTCCCTATCCTCTTATACAACCCTATAGATCTCAATTGCTTTAAGAGGCTGCCTATGCATGTTATCCCCATTAAAGATGATATCATGGTTGCACCCTATCTTCTTAGACTCATGATTCCATAAAGGATAGCTCATTTCACTTGAATCTAGCCAATAAAGTTGCACTTATTGGATTTAGTATCAAGCTTACCCTACTTGTCCCTAAGTACACGCATAAATGCCTCATAGCCAAAGACATGCGAGTGGTCATAACTAGATCTCTTTTCAAATCATAATTTCTTTGTAATTTTTCCATCCAATAGCTTGCTAGGAGACTTATTGATTAAATGTGCTGGTTTCTTTACAGCTTTAGCCCAAAACCTATTAGTGAGATCAGCATTAGAAAGCATATTATGAATTCTTTCCTAAATGGTCCTATTCATTTTCTTAGCCACACCATTTTGAGCATGATTCTTGGGAATTGTCAACTCTCTTTTAATACCATGACTTGCATATTGTACATAAAGTCATGAGAAGTGTCTTCACCACAATTGTCAATTCTTAAGCAATTAAGCTTTTGGCCAAACCGATTCTTTATAAATGCCGAAAGCTTTTGAATGCATCCAACACATACTTTTCTTACAAAGAGGATGAACCTAAATCTTCTTAGTGGCATGATCCATAAAAGCCACAAAATATAAAGCTCCACCCCAACGAGATTGTGGGTGTAGGCCCATATAAATCACTTTAAACCAAATCCAAGGACTCTAATCTTATACTACCATCATCTCTTTTATACAAAAATTTTGTTTGTTTACTAAAAGGCAATGCTCACAAAAACCAAGATTAGAGACATTCAAACATGGAATATAATTCAAATTGTATAAAGCTTTCATTCTAGTGATTGATATGTGACCTAAACAATGATGCCATAAAGAAATCGGTGGTTGTTCAATGACAACTACAACATGGTCTTTAACCCCAAAAACATGTAAAGGATACAAATTTAGGCCATTTGGAAATAATAAGAGATCAATAGAAGGTGATGTTGGGTTGGTTTAGGTAGGTCAACATTTCATACAATTGCGAGTACTTGTAGTGCAATGCAAGCTATATACTTAAGACCATTGTGTCTTTCCTCAATGACAGCCATTAATTGAGCCCCAAGTCTTGCAACCAAAGTCCACATGGTGTAGTATTTCTTATCAACCTTTCTTTCTCCTTCTACTTTTACGTCTAGTGCTTGGACTTCCTCCATGATTCTTTCAAAATTCTCAATATGGAAAGAGGGAATCCAATGAAGCTCCTCAGCCTTAGCTTTAGATGTGTATTATGCGGGTACATGAACCATTGTTTAAGTGATGCATACGAATGCGCTCTTGCTCTTCCCATGTTAATGGACATTCTTAAGAACTTTTCTTATTCTTTAGCAAGACTTTCCAAGTCAATGTAGATGGCTGCATATTCAAACAATTTTATTCTATTATCAAGTTCCTCATGCCACTCAAGTACTTGTTAATTCTCTTTTTGTAGCTTTTCTTTTGCCACTTTTTTAATATATCTTTTTATCAAAATAGACTTTAAGTTTGATGGAGGTATCGATCGTGAAGGGCACATTAAGTTGATGAGTTGTATGTAATTTTTGAATTAGTGCTTCTATCATGTTTCATTGGAACATTAGGAGGTTTTTTCCTAGTGGCCAATTCAATCATAATCAGGGTGATGGGGAAGGGGAAGGGAGGGTATGGTTGTGGAGGTTCCACTTTGGGCTACGAAGCAGTAGCTATGGGGTCCATGGATTTGGTTGTATTGGCACTTGAGGGCTACTGCTTAATTGGATTCTAGGTCTATTTGGAAGTATTGTTGGGGTCAATGGTCTTGGGAGTCCCTCTGACAATGGTTTTGAATTATCTCTATTGCATGTTCAATGGCTCCTTGTCTTTCCGCTTAGGATCCATATTGGTGACTTGAGTAGTGGCATGATGATGTTTTTGTTGTATTTTTTATTTCTTTCCATGTGATAAAGGATCTTCAGACTTAGTAGACTTTGGGTGTTTTAGTGGGTTAGCAACTACCTTTGGCCATTTCCCATCAATATATGACGTTTCTATTGTCCCTTTATCAAACTTTCCTAGGTTGGATTGAATAGTATCATTGGGATTTGGCAATTTTCTTTCTCTTTTTGAAGATTGAATTCTAAGACACCTTTGTGTTCTATTGTGAGTCAATCCTTTCAATGGATAAGCACCTAATTTTCAAAGTCCAATTGGGTTATCTTTCATACCACTATCATCTTAGCTTTTGATGAGGGTCTATGTTTAGGTCTAGTTATTTTCCTTTTTGAAGTCATTGCAGCCTTGGTATTGTCAATGGAGGTGGTCCTATGGGTAGTTTAGGCAACCATAACCATCAATTTCTTGCATAGGACCCTTGAGCATGCAATAACATTTTGGTAGTCCATCTTTGTTTTGTGTTAACTCTTCATTGACACTTGAAAATTTTAGCCCTAGGTCTCCTCCTTCATTTAGTTAGAGCTCTGTTTTGTTTAATTGTGACAAGCTTGGAGGTTTTTTTAGTTATCTTAGCATCATTGATTGTCTTGTCTCCCTTTGGGAAAGTGATGTTGAGTGGTCTTACATTTTTCATCATGTGCTTTTTTAAGCAACTCCTTCAGCATTTTCTTACACTCCTTACTAGGCTTCAAGGTTGACTCAGAGGATGCCATCTTGCATTTTCCTTCAGAGTTGACAAGACTTCCTTTCTTGAAAATTGTAATGATTTTGCCACCTAGTAAGGTCAAATGTACTTGTTGTACACTATAATAAATTTTGCATTTAGTCACATCCTTGAAGGATCTTCCAAGTAGAACACATTTCCCTCCATTCTTGTGATTGGGAAACACATAGAATTGCAAAACAAGCTGATAGTTTTAGTGGATGTGAGGATTTTGCATTTGCATAAGAGGGAGTATGTAGGTCCTCCACAAGGGACAATAGTTGCATTTGTTGGCACAACCTCAATTTGTTCGATCTCAATCCATGCTTTCTAGGTTAGGGTATTGAAGTCTTCTCCTTTGTCAATGAGAGCATCAATGGATATGAGGATTTTGCATTTGCATTAGAGGGAATCTATAGGTCCTCTATAAGGGATGATAGTTGCTAGCACAAGCTCAAGTTGTCCAATCTCAGTCCATCCTTTGTAGGTTAGGACATTGAAGTCTACTCCTTTGTCAATGAAAGCATCAATGATGCGATCTCTTTTTGCAATAAGTTGTCCAATCTCAATCCATCCGTTTAGGTTAGGATATTGAAGTCTACTCCTTCGTCAATGAAAGCATCAATGATGCACTCTCTTTTTGCAATAAGTTTAATTTTGAGATATGCAAGTGGTATTAACTCTTCATCTTTGGGGTCAATATCAATGGCCTTGACCGTTTAAATCAAAAAGTGGTGTCTTATAGATAGTTTGAGTCCTTGCATTGCAATGAGCTCTCTACCACTTCAACTTGATCATATGTCTTGCATTCCTATTCTCTTCTAATATCTGATCCTCACCTTGAATAAATAATAACCTCTAATTGCCTCATTGAGCACTTAATTGATATTGTATTGATCAATGGTTTTTTTGGCCATGGCCTTGTGGACTCTCTCGTCTTAGATTCCCTTTATGAAGGCCTTTATTTTTTGCAGCCAACCTTTTGGCAAATGGGATTCTCTTGTATAGGCTTTGCAATTTGGTCATGTAATATTTCATAATTTTCCCTTCTTGTTGCTTCCTATTCATTAGTTAAATAATGAGGTTATCTTTGTAGATTAATTCAATGAAGTGCATTATGAAGAGGTCTTTTAGCATCAAAAATTAAGATTTTTCCACAACATCCAAGCATATGAGCCAAGTTCACCCATGGTCACCTAACTAGAAACCAAAGGCTTATGCTTTCCTTGAGTTAGACATGAGGCTACTGGCCATACAAATATGTTCAACCTTTTCTCATGATAAACTCACTAATGCCTAGAGTGATGACGTGAATTGTGACCCTAATGGTCTTAAGTGCATTTAAGTGCCTAACATATAATGCATGAAGTGTGAGCTAAGTTTGACCAAGGGATACTTAAGGTGTTTTATTAACCCTTGCCTAAGGTTAGATGTGAGGATGGGGTATCGTATATGGTAGTGCACATGCACGTTAGTGTGCAAATAGAAGATTGGTGTAACGATCTAATATTCTTAGGCAACAAATTTAAAGTTGTAAGAGTCAAGATGGACACCTAGAAGATTAGGTCAGTCAACCCAGATGCCATCTCTACCATCTTGAAAGAAGAATCACAAGTCAAAAATTCATATGAGCCACTAATGAAGTATATCCCTTGCCCGGAGGATGAGTGGATTGGATGCATGTGCTAGCCACCATCAATTTTCCATTCTCAAGTGACAAGGAGGATTACAAGTAGAAGGTGATGACAACCAATGATTCCCACAAAGCCACACCATCTCAGCTATACCAAAGGATAGAACCACACCATCTTAGCTACCAAAGAGTAGGACCACACGATCAATACAACTTTGCATGATGGCCAGGAGCTCTAGCAATCGGCTAGACTTTCCCTTTCCACGTTTCATTTGACAAATTCAAACTAATTAATTATATATGCAGTTATATATGCTACATATTAACATCTACATATATATGAACATATATAATGATATAATTAATTCATATTATTCTTAAAACAATAATTATTAAGATTATATGATAAGTATATACATAGTAATCATTATATCACACACACACAAACATTGTGTGTGTGTGTGCGTGCGTGCGTGTGTGTGTGTGTGTGTGTGTGTGATAATGATTACTATGTATATACTTATTATATAATATAGTATTTGCATAGTATTATTAAGTATCATTAATAATTATTATAATAAATTAAAAATAAATTGTATTAACAATAATGTAAATTAATTATATTATGGTAAGTATATTTATATGCACAATAATTTATGTATTATATTTATTGTAATATACATAAATATATAATATAAATATTTTAAAAATAATATTGCATACTATATTATATATGTATAATAATATTTTTATATATGTACATATATTATATTGTGTACAGATCGAGAGGGGAATATTATGCACATATCTATGTGTGTTTGGGTGTATGTGTGTGAGTCACACAAGTGGGCTCACACTTTTGACTTTGATATCTATTCTTCAATAGGTCTATCAATCCAAATATATGCTTTTAGTTACATATGTTTAAATTGTGCTATAAATTTCTATTATTTGGTAATTATATGTGCATGTCTTCATGTGATTTGTAGATCCAACTTTATAGTTAGTGAAATGATTTTGTAAATTTTAAGATCTTGCAATTGGCAATTTTGTAAATTGCACAAAAATAATGGTTGAACACATTACTTGGTCTCTTTTGGCCTACATGCATGCATGCTACATCTAATTACACATGCATTAGTGTGCTTAGTAACTCCATTTACAATAATTGTCTTCTCAAATATACTTTAGAAGTAAGCCCATTGAATGCTTGTGAAGAAGAAGAAAAATCAAGGTGGTTGAGCAACAAGTAAGAAAGACTTTTGATTAGATATTTTTTCAAAGAAACTCATTACTTAGTCTTTTTCTTTTGCTTACGAATACACATAATGCATCTCTCTACAAATGCATTTAGTGTACCACATCTCTACCATGTTTCTTTAGCTTTGCTCATATCTTTACTTTGTTTTAGTAGAGTGTAGTTTTTTAAGTGACTTACTGAAAAATGTGGTTCATTGATTATGCAATTGACCCACATATATCTTTCGCTTATATTCTTCGTCACTCACTTTTCTCAGGCATGCTCTCAACTTGCTATATTTTATTGATGTGTTAATAATTATATAATAATACAATTTGATAATTTTCTCGCTTTTGATTATGGACAAGTTTGCATATGGTTATTAATGGAAAAGCTTATATGAGTACATTTATATTGATCCATAAGTGATGTGCATGTCCAAACCAAGTTGCCTTCTTAATCATCCTTGCAAAAGTTTTTGATAAGTTATAATACTAGGAGTAGACTTTAGAACTAAATTATTTGTAAAATGTCATGTGCATGGTTATGAAGATGATCCATCTTCATAAAAGTACACTTAAAAAAAACTGAATGTTTTTAACATGGGAATACATTAGTTTGCGGATAAGTGCATGCTAGAGTATAGAAAAGATCTCACCAAATTAGTCAATCAAGTTTACCAATCCACATCAAAAAGATGGAAGCATACATTTATTTTTAGTGACAATAATCATCATGCTTCCATATCTATCATAGATCAGTAGTGTGATTGATGTCATAGACCATTGTAACTTTGTAACTTATATTCACTTTCATCATTAGTGTTTCAATATAAGTGTTGCAAATGAGGATCTCAAAATATGTATTCACAGTTTGTTTTACTCTTCTACACCAAAGGAGGTCAAAGAGTGACAATGCTACTAGCACATAAGGATTGTTTAGATAGTATATATGATAAATATCACTTGCAGGCATAAACTATAGATTTAACATACTATTAAGCGTAGTTGTATGCCCTACAATACATTCAGCAAACCTTAAGCTTATCTACAATATATTCCAATACAATATAAGCTTATCTAAGAAACAAAGTAAGCTCAAGTGAAATATTCATTTCATGTCTTAAGAAAATAAACAAAATAGAGAAAACTAACAAACCTATGAAAAGAAAGGGAAGAAAGAAGAGCAAACATCCATATTGTTCAACAAACTTTTGAAATAAGAAGTAGAGAAGCACATGCTTATAAGCATGTGTTCACATGCTTGTAAATACATTAAGGTGGGGCTAAAGGCACACATTTGAGCACCACTATATATGTAGCCGAATTGTACTAATCTATAATCGTGCTTAAACAAGCATTAAAAGTGAAGCATTTTGGTGTGTTTATGAGCTCATTTAAATGTATGTGATACTTTTTAATGATGGTGACTACAAAGACAATTGTTATCATCTAGTTAAACATGCTTGCTAATATGTATCAAGTGTTTGCATCTCTACTTTGATTTTGTTGTGGTGCATATGGCTTCTTTTAATAGCTTTTATGTGATTTAGTATAATCAAACTTCAAAATTTGTGAAAAGTATGATATTATACATATGCTTTTGTTTGAAAGCTTTTGTGTGATTCCAAGTAGGATACATAAAACCAAAATAAGACAATTATGTGAACCGTTTTGTCGCATAAAGTATATATTAGAATGCAAACCATCCCAATTGTTAGTAACATTGATGCAAAGCATCAAATGCACCTAAGTATGAAGCATACCATCAGTGATGTGTGCTAGTTTTCTCATCAATTACCACACTTTTGTATCACTCTCTCTCTCTCGGGGGGGCCCACTAGGGTTTACCGTATGATACCACGTGAGTGTAAGGGAGGGGGGTTATTTAAGGGAAAGAAGATACATTTTATAAGGTAAGGTCCCATAAATAGGGGGTAGATAAGGGGTATTTTCATATATTTCTTGCACACAGGTCACATCTCCTTATTACTACTAGTGAATCCCTCGTGCTCTCTCTCTCTCTCTCTCTCTCTCTCTCTCTCTCTCTCTCTCTCTCTCTCTCTCTCTCTCTCTCTCTCTCTCTCTCTCTCTCTCTCTCTCTCTCTCTCTCTCTCTCTACACACACACATACACAGGGGGTTAATTAGCCGCCCACATTTACTTGTACTTATTACTAACCGCACACTTGTACACTGTAGGTGGCGGCCACCCATCTCACTATCACTTTATTCTTTATTCTTTCTATAACAATAGAATAAGGTAAGGCACGTCACACATTGTGACTATAGGGGTTCTCACATATTGTCTTGATCTCTCTTGCTTGAACCTCCATAGCTCTTGCTTCTCTCTTACTTCCGCTTGTGCTTCCACTCTTGCTCCACCTTTCAAGTATTATCTGAGCAAGCATTTGAGGAGCTTCATCCGCATTAACTTTAGCCTGAGAAGAAGAGACCTTCACTTGAACCTTCCATGGCAGCCTCATCTCCATCTATGTGAAGTAAGTATCAGCTCCCCCTCCATCTTAGGTTGTGCCATTTTTAATCCAGGGCTTCTAGAGGACTCATTGAACTTCTCTAAATGGCCAACAAAGTAAGAAGTAGCCCCAACCTAATGGCATGAATTTAGGTAGTTTGTGCTATTATAAACAACCCTTGTCATGGCTCTCACATGTCACTTACAACTCATAACTCCTTGCTCAATACTTGGGCAAATCATTGACCACCACTTGGCATTGTTCTAACATTTGAAAGCTTGGTCTTTGTTAACCCTCAAACGAATGAAGGTGGAAAATCCGGAAAAGCTAAAGAAGAAGACAAAGACAAAGGCCAAGGCGAAGAGAAATGGAAGACAAAGACGCACAAGGAAAAGAGTCCTAAATAAGGGAGAAAGGCGCACAAGGAAAAGCGCAAGTCAAAACTTTTGTAAAAGAGCGCAAGTACATCATGGTTTAATTCAAGGAGCACCAGGCTCTCACCCGTGCAATTTGTAAATGTAGACGGGTGGTGGAAAGGAAGTTAGGAAGATAGAAGGACAATGGGAAAAAGGGCCTAGGCTATGGCCGGCCATGTAAAAAGGGGAAAAGGGGATGACCACCCAAAAGGGATTTAGGGTTTTGTATAAAGTTGAAAAGTGAATGAGAAGCTCATTCTTGTGTGTGGCCAAAAGTGGCTCTCTTCTTCTTCTTCTTCTTCTTCTTCTTCTTCTTCTTCTTCTTCTTGCTTGATTGAGAGAGGGAGTGTGAGAGTATGAGGGAGTGAGTGTGTGAGGGTGAGGGACCGAGGAGGAGAAGCTCTCCATCTTCTCCTCTCTTCTTCTCTTCTCTTCTCTTCTCTTGTCTTGCTCGCGGCAATGGAGCTTGGAGCGTGGAGCTTGCTTGAAGCTTGCACTTCGATCGTGGAGCTACCGGAGTGCGCGGGAGAGGAGGTAACTCGAGCGGCACGGAGGTAAGCTCACTACACCCGTAGATATGGATAGCACATCGACTATGTGAGAGGTAGCCATTAGTGCTCGGCTTGGAACGCTTGAAACAATAAGCGGTCCGTGGATCTTGGCGGTTGAGTGAAAGCTCCCACATTTTGGTTCCGTTGCCGGGACCAACGGATTCAAGCCTTGAGCACTTGCGCGCTTTGAATCGAGCATTAGAGTAGGGTTTTCCCAGAACCGGTGCTTGAGATAGGTAGGAAGCGAGGGGGTTGAAGATGGTATTCGATCTCCTTAGCAAGTAGGTTTGTTGTTTTTCTTGAGATTTATGTTCAGAGATGGAGTAGTATAGGTATGTGCTTTGTGATTTGGATGCATTAGAGTAGGAGAAAACAAAGAAAAACAAAGAAAATGAGCATTAGGGTTACTGTTGCAAAACAGGGCAGAAACAGGGCAAGAATCGTACAAATGTGGTAAAAAAATTACTTGTGATGCCTAAGGTCGGTAAGTGAGTTATTGGGGGTGCCACTACCATACCTGGAAGAGGGTATGAAGGCCAGAAGTGGCAAGAAAGGCCACATTGTGCATTGCAGGGTTTCAGGAGAGCAGGAGAGAAGAGGAAAGCTTGGCAAGGAAATCCGCTTTGATCTTGGCATCAAGGAGATCGTCGGCTAGCCCAGGTAATTCTACACCTTCCCCTACAATAGTAGGACCAATCTGGAGTTGCACAACAAGGGGGAAGACCCCCAGCACCCTGCACATCGAATTTTGCGAGCTGCGACAAAAACATGAGTGGTGTTCGGTGCATCCGAGTCACGTCGACTCTGGTCCGAGGCCCAGACTTGGCCCTCGGACCACTCCACCCACTTGTCCAAACCCTAGTCGGCCTCAGACCGTCCGAGTCGACCCATCCAAGACTCAAATTCGGCCCTCAGCCACGTCCCACATTTGGCCCTCGGCCCAAGTGCCTCGGCCTGGCTGAGTGACCTCGTCCGAATTCGCCCGAATCGTCCGAACTTAGCCCTCGGCCCTTGCGCCTCGGCCCGTCCGAGTGACCCACTCGGACCCTGCAATTCGGACCTGTTGGGCCAAATTTAGATTTTCTCAATTTTAATGTGAAGACAGTGAAATTAGTTGAGAAACCATACAGAGCCGAAACCAGGTCATAGATCGATCACTGGGCTGAAACTTAGAGCAAGGAGTTCAAAATTTGGCTATAAACGGTCCTCCACATTGCACATGGTGTTTACAGTAATGGCCCTGCGGGCCGAGAGGGACTACCCCCCCCAAACCCCCGCAGAGGGGGCTCTTCCCCCTCCGCACCTCCCCCGAGTAGGTTGGAGAGAAAACGTGCGCTGTGATAGACCCTCCAAATTAGACCCTAACGTAGCAATGGCTCTACACGAGCATGGAGTCTCACTTGCAATAGAGCAGCCAAAAGCCCATACTTGAATAGAGAGAAACAGGGACCCTAGAACATCAATGGGCCAAGCTAGCCATCTAGGGCAAAAAGGCCACACCACGGGAACACAAATACATTGTGTTCAAACCATGTCTAGTCAGAGCAAAATGCAACTTCAGCAAGCTACAAATGCGAAGACGACTAGACACGACACTCTTGACGAGAGATGTACCTTGAATAGCACTACAATAACGATCCAAGACAGTAGTGGAGAATCCACATCTGGTCGTGTAGTCGATAACTCAAAGGCTTCTGTTAGAAGGCTTAAATTTACAAGCCAAGACCCGGAAGATGAAGACATAGTACCACCTGCTTATCTTAGGGTCAAACTCACCGTGAAAAAAGAGCATACTATTGATGCTCTAATTGATGAAGGAGCAGATTTTAATATCTTGACCTATGAATCATGGACCCTACTAGGCCAACTAGAGCTCACACCGATGGATGCAACTCTTAATCCTTACGGGGAACACCCACAAGCACTCCTAGGGAAGTGCAGAATCCTTGTAACAATTGAAACAGAAAGCTTGCCACTCCTGTTCTATGTCCCTCCCAATCGCGAGAATGGTGGAAAGGAAATCCTCCTAGGAAGGCCCTTCAAAAAGGCTACCAAGTGTGAGGCCGACTACATAGCTCAGAAGATACACTTGACATTACCAGGTGTGAGGATAATCACGACCTTTAGCAAGGGTGACCTCAGCAAACCTCGAGGGAAAGGCAAGGAAGGCGCTGACGTAACAGTCAAGCCCATTAACGAGAGCAAGGACTTGTTGGAAGAGTTAATACAAGTACATGTCAAACAACGAGAGCCAGTGAGTGAGGCCATGCCTGAACCAAGAAGGTCAAGAGACAATGCCAAGGACAGGCTTTGGACTTATAAATATCGTAGAAGACCCCAAAAGAAGCCCAAGCCCTATAGACGCAAGCATCGAAGGCGGAGAGCTAGCACAACGCCACGATGGATATCCAAGGCGTGGCTTCGGGCTTCAGGGTATTATGCAGGCAACCGATGGATTTGGGTGCCAAAACCCCTTACTAAACCTCCGTGGTCGACTGAAGGCCAGATCGTATCAAGAGCACAGAAGCGTAAGGGGAGATCTAAGCAAAAAACCAAGTCTCGAGTCAGCAACAGTGGAGTGACCGAGCCCCACATGGTCGAAATCGAGAAACCAAACGGGACCAATCGAAGGGTAGATCCTCGGCCTAGCGTGCTTGACAAGTAGATGCCAGATGTAATCGTCGAGGATACGCAGAAGCCGCTAGTGCCCAAGGAGCTTTTGATTTCCCCAAGGGAGAACAAACATCATAGGCACAACATTGCTCATGGCAAGGCTACTCGATCAACAAAGCAAATGGCACAATCGTCTAATAGCCTTGAGAAAACCGTTCAGCTAGTGCCACCCCCACCTATGAGTCCTAGATCTCCTATGCCCTCTTCTCCCAAACAGACACAGGAAGCACTACAGCAGTTGTCAAGGGCAACTGCTCAATTCCAATCTCTATCTCCATCTAACCTTCCAACCGTCCAAGAGGTGGAACATGACACCATCTGTAGCTCTCGACCCAAGGATATGCCTGAGCCACCTAATGTGACTAGATCAACTCATGTTCAATCTACAAAGATGATTGTCCGAAAAGGGAGATAATTGTGCTCTCACAACCTAGCAAGGCTAGTTAGCAGGCCACAGCCATGTCCCGTACGAACACACTAGAGGAAGAAAATGCTGAGGCCCAACCAAGCACATCAACGGATGATCTAGTTCAAGGTTCTGAGTCGTTGAGCGATGCACCTTCATTGACCAAGAAAAAGAGGAGAAAACAACAAAGGCAACAACAATCACAGGTGGTTGTGGACTCCAAGAACATTGAGACGAAGGGCGCTGGAGAGCTGATGAATAAAGCATCGAGTCCATCCACCAATGAGCCCACTGATGCCTCTCCTAATAGCGATGAAACCTCAGACGCATCGGTGTGCTCTGAAAAACCAAAGCAACCGTTTCCATCAACAGTAACACTCTATCCACTAACAATAGAACTCGCATTAACCAATCAAGAGTGGATACAACGTCGTCACAACAGGGTGACAAATCTATACCAGTCACATCTGAGAAGAACCACGACAAAATAGCAGCAAAACCTCAGGAGAAACGTGAGAACCCCAAGAGCATAAGAAATCCTAGCGCTGATCAATCTTGCTCATCTAGGCCTGAGCCCCCAGTCACGCTGAAACCTAAGGAAACTCTTAGAACTTTGCATGAGATAGCAACCGAGCAAGCCCTCGTTGAACATAGAAGTGTCGCAGAATGCTTAACTGAGTTGGATGCTAAGCTCAAAGTGGTCGCACGTGTCTACGTCCTTACGGATATGGGCACAATCCCCAAGGAGCAGCTTGGAGATTACTTGACCTTTCATCTATCATGGGAAGAACAAGAACATTTTAGCGGGCACTACGACAAGCTCCTGCATGAACGCATGTGACTCATCCCTGACGAGGAGGCTGATGAACTGCGCTTAACCGTCACGTTCAATGAAATGCTTTGCCGACCGAATCTTGTAGACATAGAGCAACTAAGGCGACTGTTAGTAGGTCAGAGTCAATTTGAGCAGCGTTGGTGCGAAAGCCGTGTTGTAATGGCCGAACTAGGGGCTCAAATCATGACGGTCTCAGAAGAGCGATTGGCGAAATGGCGGTCTCAGAAGAGCGATTGGCCAAATGGCGGTCTCAAAGAGACCCAACCTATGTGACACCAACTTCCCTTCGAGTGCTGACTGACATTCGGGGTACGGACTTAGCTGGAACTAGGCTACAGGGCCCTTTGATTGATAAGGTTCTCACTGAGGAGGAGTTACATATTGCCAGTAGACTCGGTCAAGGTTCCATGCTACTCGACGTGGCAAAATATCTATCAGTATTAAGTAAGCTGCTGCAAATACTAGATGCGTGTGCCACGCTCCGGTACAACCCCGAGTTCTACACTTGGTTCTTATCCTCGTGAAGTGACATGGATTCATAAATATGTATATAAATAAACACTGCTTTTTGTGTCACCATGAATAAATAATGTCAACACACACAAGCAATGATAGTCAAGCGCAGGGAGAAGAGTGGGGTCAGATAAACTAAGCTCCTCAAGTCCTCCTCTTATCACACATTCAAAAACCATGTGACCAGCCCCACCTCCAAGTGAAGGGCATGCAACCCACATTGCCGCCATAGGAAGCCTTGACCAACAACTCTGATGGTGTAGACAGGGTGTAGTCCCTTCCAAAACACCTGCTTCCCTTTTTGGTCTATCCTTTCGAGAATGTGCCCTGTCCCACCCCACGACAACCAGTCCACGTGACTTAGCATAAACTAATATCCGCTAATGACTGGAGGCAACACGAACATCAGCATGGGGGCCATTCCTCTACAACAAACACCGCATGCCTCACCTCTCCCCTCCTTGACATACGTGCTTCATAAACCACACTAAAATCCCTTCCATGAAAACATTTGTATCCTATATCCAGGTCTAACCCTTGGATTGCGTCTTGCAGGCTTCCTTTTATGGCGGAACGCATGGAGAATCATGGAGATCTGGCATGCAAAGATGCTCTTCACAAAAGACGGGAGCATGTGGCACGCGCCCCTCCACCGGAGCGCTATGTGCCCACCATCAAGAGGTATGCCAAGAAGCGAGGCCCTAAGTGACACTGTCCAGGGCGAAGGCCGAAGAATCCTCGAGTCAAGAAAGTCGAGACTCAAAACGCGCAACAGGTGGCAGCACTAGTGGCACAAACCCCCAGCTCACGCTCAGGCCCTAGATGCTCAAGGGCAGAAAGGGCAGCTCGGGAAAGAGAAGAATTTAATGAATTGTTTAAAGACATTCTGGAGACGGTAGCGGGCCGGGACTACACCATTCATGTCCCGGCTGACATGTTCCCTACCCAACCCCACGGGAGCCCCACACTAGCAGAGCCCCAATCACCCAACCACCCAGACTCGCCCCGCCTCATACAAATAGAGTAGCCCCATGCTGTATAAAGGGCTTATCAAATGCTACCTGGCCATAACTTTTTGTCTTTAAAAGGTTAAATGTTGACATGTTCCCGAATTGTACGAACTTTTCATATCTGCGTTTAATATATTTCAAGTCTTTGGCAAAAGAAAAAGCTAATCAAGTGCAGGTGATAAGTGTCTAAGTCAACACCATAGAATTCAGATAAGTGATGTCTCCTTGCATTACACTGGTTTATTATAGTTGCGGCATATACCATGCATGTACTCTCATGAAGCGACAAGTGGATATAGGATGAGACAGGTCTTTGTGCAAAAGTATTCAATGCCCGATTACCGCAAGACCATCGACCCCACAAGGAGCCGCGGCAAAGCCATGCCGCCGAAAGCACGAATCACCCTTGCCAACCGCCCACATCGCATGGGCCGCACTCCCTTTCGGGATCAAGCTCTATAGTTGTCTCACGGCGGTCATTACCTCAATTGTGCCAACATCGCATGTGTCGCAAGGAGGTTTGCAATACCTCAAGTGTATCTCCCCATTTTGCCAACTGCTTCTCTAACAACGAGGCTAGGGCGCAATCATCATTGTACTATCCATTTTCTGCGCCTTCGAAGCTTGACATTGTCCAACCCATTGAAAGGCTGATAGCCTCAACATATTGTAATGGTTGTACTCAGGCAAGTCCAAAAAAAAAAAAAGCACCCACGATCACAGCGCAGCACCTAGGGGCCCTCAAATTAGGTACGTCTAGTGACCTTGGTCGACTAGCTTCGTCCCTAGTCCCCTAGCCCCTTACCATCACCCACAATTATTCAGGGCACATCAAGGGCAGGACTTACCTGGGGAGCTTGTCTCACCTATGGTTAGACCTGTCACCCTGACCCACTTGCACAATTCTCTCTTGCACTCTGCCTTAGTACCATTGCAATCAATGGTGGTAAGCACTGCACGATTGGCCATGAAAAGTACACTGTCCTCATCAAGCAAGTCCAATAGCTTCCAACTACCGAAAGAGCGGTGTCCCTGTATTCAATTATGCTCCATCGTGCAGTCACAATGCAAAGGATGTCTCATATACTTTCACGTATACTTCTTCTCAACATGGACAACTTTGCTTCATCCCTATATTGTTACGAGAAACTAGCCCACGGTCTTCTAACTACGTAATATCTAAGTATGCACGAGTACTTACATAATATCTGCACCGAAGTATATACACAGTTTGGGTCCTTAAGTGCAGGACAATACTCTCAGTTTGCTTAGAGTTTGACATGTCTCCCAAACTAATCAAATATGTCTTGTGCACAATAAGAAGACTAGCACTACCCCTTAGGGAGAGACCACATGAGAGGTTTTCAATTGCAGGTATTGAAGACTCCAACATAAAGGTCGTTCGCTCTTCATCAACACCCAACTTTGAACGCTTATCACTTACCATCCGACAAGCCCGCAAAGAATCGTCATGTGTAGAATCCCCAACAAACCAACACTTGTGCTGGCCATCAATGCAATCCCCAACACAGAATAGCCCTACCACCAGCTCCAACAACCTTCCACCGGGCAATTTGGCCACCAACAGGCCCCCAGGACCTTCTGCCACACCACCACCAACACCCCTCCATGGAAACCACAGGTGTCCTTGTCACCCACATCTTCGGTGCATGCTAAATGCTTACTACCTACGACGGTGAGTGCCATGGGACTAGCACTCGTCTAGGAGGGGGATAATGTTAACCCTCAAACGAATGAAGGTGGAAAATCCGAAAAATCTAAAGAAGAAGACAAAGACAAAGGCCAAGGCAAAGAGAAATGGAAGACAAAGACGCACAAGGAGAAGAGTCCTAAATAAGGGAGAAAGGCGCACAAGGAAAAGCGCAAGTCAAAACTTTTGTAAAAGAGCGCAAGCGCATCATGGTTTAATTCAAGGAGCTCCGGGCTCTCACCCATGCAATTTGTAAATGTAGACGGGAGGTGGAAAGGAAGTTAGGAAGATAGAAGGACAATGGGAAAAAGGGCCTAGGCTACGACCGGCCATGTAAAAAGGGGAAAAGGGGATGACCGCCCAAAAGGGATTTAGGGTTTTGTATATAAAGTTGAAAAGTGAATGAGAAGCTCATTCTTGTGTGTGGCCAAAAGTGGCTCTCTTCTTCTTCTTCTTCTTCTTCTTCTTGCTTGCTTGAGCTTGTGCTTGAGAGAGGGAGTGTGAGAGTGTGAGGGAGTGAGTGTGTGAGGGTGAGGGTGAGGGACCGAGGAGGAGAAGCTCTCCATCTTCTCCTCTCTTCTTCTCTTCTCTTCTCTTCTCTTCTCTTGCTCGCAGCAATGGAGCTTGGAGCGTGGAGCTTGAGGATGGATCTTGCTTGAAGCTTGCACTTGGATCGTGGAGCTACCGGAGTGCGCGGGAGAGGAGGTAACTCGAGCGGCACGGAGGTAAGCTCACTACACCCGTAGATATGGATGGCGCGTTGGCTATGTGAGAGGTAGCCATTAGTGCTCGGCTTGGAACGCTTGAAACAATAAGTGGTCCGTGGGTCTTGGCGGTTGAGTGAAAGCTCCCATAGTCTTAAGTGCTATCTGGAACCATTGAGCTCATCCATTGACAATGAATACGGTTTACTATGTACTACTACTTGAGAAGCATATATTTGAATGTCTATGGCTTATGGGGCAAGTTTGTAACACATGGATGTTGGTTTGATGCTTGTACAGCCTTCTGAATTGATTAGAGCATGAATAGCTCAACATTTGAAGGGTTCTTTTTTATAGCAAAGTTTGGACAATAATAAACATTCATAGTGAATGTTTATGTATGGAATGCATACATGCTATTTGAGTGCGCTACATGGTTATGTTGATGCTTGTTGGCATTGATCATTATGCCTGGATATGTTGATGGTAACCTTGAGCCTTGGATTTGAGCTCCGTTGGTTGAATTTAGGTAGTGGCTATTTGCTTCAGTGGTTTTCACTTGCAAGCTTGAAGACATATTGTATGTATATGATCTAGGATATATGCATAATGTATTTTGGACACTTGGATGATATGAGCTTTATGAATTTAGCTTCCTTTCCTACTTGAATACTCTCGATTTGCTCTATTGGGAGTACTTTGGTATTTTCTCTTTGCAGAGCTTGGTTCATTCGAGACTATGGAAGTCTCTTACTTATGTACATGCTCAGTTGGTTTATGCATCCATTGTTCTTGTAGACTTTGATGATTGTGGGCTAATTTTCTCTTGAGCTTGGTATCTCCTATTGTCACTATGTTGTCAGTGGTGGATATATGCTTTTCATGCATTGTGGTATGCATCCATGTACCTAATACCTTAGATGTGTTAACAGTCTTTGGTACATGGTGGTTTATGGTCTATCTTTACACTACTACTTGCATTGTATATCCCAATTGCTTTTCGAATTTCCCTAGTAATGAGAGCTTACTCATTTGCATGTTTGCCTATACTTACATGTTCGTTTACTACATTTTTATAGACAGCCATGCTAAAAATCAAATTTGAGTAATTTTAATGAGAGTAGACACTTGTATTTAACACTCTGGTACTTCCTACTTGTGGACAACAGTGAATTAGCTCAATCTTTCTCCCATTTCACACTTTTTGGATTGGTTTTGGGACTGATTTACTATTATTACATCAGCCCATATTTTCTTTCTTTGGCAAAAAAATGGTAGGTGCTTCAAATGCTTGTAATGTTATCTTTAACATAGAGAAGTTGGATGGCAATAATTTCATAACACAAATTTGGTAGGTGTTGTCCAAAAGAAGCAAGTCAAGCCATTAAAATGCAAGGAAGTAAAGACAAAAGGTTTTGATTAAGAGCACTGGGAAGAGATTGATGAGTTGTGCAAGTCTACTATCATACTATCTTTGCCAAAGCAAGTATACTTCAATGTGATTGAGGCTAAGGTTGGTGCTTGGCCGTTATGGAAGAATGTTTGTGATCTCTACGATCAACAAAGTCCTACAACTCGAGTCTTGGAGTACATTCCATACTGCTACAAGTGCCAACCCTCTTAAAGATGGATTTAAGCTCTAAGATGTAGTTTGCTTATAGAAAAAGTGAATAAGAAGAATATTGATGTAGCCATAGTTCTCATGTGCTTACAGTGAGAGGTAGACATGACGGTAAAGGGAATAACCACTGTGGTAGAGTCGTGTGGATAGTAATGCAATAAGTCCCATGGTCCTAAGTCCTCTCATACTTTTCATTATTGTCGGTAGCAAGGTCACATAAGGCCACAATGTCATAAAATGTGTAATGAAGGTGCGAAAAAGAAAACAAAAAAGTACATGATAGTACCAAATCGTTTGCAACCTCTTCACTTGATGCTTCTCAGTTGACTGATGCTCGGTTTTCTTACTCTCAGTGTTATCTTCTTGATTCGTGGGTTTCCTTTCATGTTACCTTGCATTATTGTTAGTTTTATACCTACCATATTATCACAAGTTTGATTTAAACTAGGAGATGATACTACATTGGATATTATTGTCGTAGGTGACATGAGCTTGTAGTTTAGTGCCTCATTTATTTTGCATGATGTATACCATGTCCCATCTTTGACTAAAAGATTGATCTCTATAGAATAGTTGGATGATGAGAAGTATCATATCTCTTTTGGTGAGCTTGCATGGAAGATTACTTGTGGTAGTTTTATTTTCTCTCGAGATGCCAAGGTTGCCAACCCCTGTCCCTTACTTGTATTTAGATATGTTCATTATGTTTTGATTGTTATCTATCTTCCACATGTATCTCTTTGGCATCACCATCTTGGGCATATGCCCCTCAAAGCAATGAAAGTATTGACCTATTTATAGTATCTCTAGCCCTTGGATTATTCATGCTTTGATTTGTGTGATCATTGTTTGTATGGTTGAACAGACTCATAACTTGCATAAGAAGTCTAGTTCTATGTATATGGGTGAGCCTTTTACTCTTGTGCATTCAGATGTTTGTAGTCCCATGCCCTGTTAGTCCTTGGGCCTTACTAAGTACTTTGTGACATTCATTGATGATTACTCACATAAATTGTAGGCCTATTCTATTAAGTAGAAGTCGAATGTTTTACTTTTATTTCAATACTTTCTCACTATAGGTGAGAATGAGTTTGGGTATAGGTTGAAATTCTTACGGTTTGATAATGGGGGTCAATATGTCTCTAAGGCTTTTGAGCACTTTTGTGATTAGGGGTATTAAGCATCGGTTGATTACCCCTTACACCCCACCCTAGAATGGTATTATAGAGCATATGAATAGGACTATTCAGGAAAGAGTTTGTAGTATGCTTGGTCAAGTAAACTTACCACATCATTTTTGGGTTAAGGCAATTACTACTGTAGTTTACTTAATAAATAGATCCCTATGCACAACTCTTGGTGGTCAAGTTGCTGAGGAGGTATGGTTTGAAAAGCCTCTCTTATATGGCCATTTGGGAGTCTTTGGATGTGATGCATTTTGCAATATTCCCAAAGGTAGGTGCAACAAGCTCCATCAATTGCATCTTTCTTAGATATGGTTGAGATGGGCTATCAACTTTGGGATTTGCAAGCTTGAAAGGTTATTTGCAGCCATGATGTTGTGTTTCATGAGGATAAGATACATAAGCAAACTAAGTAAGTGGTTGAGATATGCAAGGTAATCTTTCAAGAGGAACCTCCTATTACAGTGCAACCAATCACCATTAGACAGCTTGGAGCAACTACTATTGATGATGATGTAGTGATCCCATTGTACAAGATTGTGATGTTGGATAGAGAGGATATGCCATAAAAGCCCCACATCTGATCTTGAGATGCTCCACTAGAGCCTTACATCTTTTTTATCATTTTGAGCCCTCTATGCTTTATGTCATCGAAACAAATTTAGGTGAGCCTCTCACTTATGAGAAGGCTATGTGCAGAGGTGATAATTACTCTTGGAAAAGAGCCGTGCAGTTTGAGTTTGACTCATTGTAGAAAAATCATACATGGGGTTTGATTTCCTTGCCAAATGGTAAACATGCATTGCCATGCAAGTGGGTGCATATGTTGAAGGGCACCCCTCGATGCCCTAAGCAAATATACAAGGCATGTTTTGTTGCTAAGGGTCTTAAGCAGGAAAAGAAATTTGAATTTGATGAGATATTCTCCCTTGTGGTTAAGATGATTATCCTTTGCTTGTTATTGGCCTTGGTTATGTAGATGGTTTTAGATTTGTACCAAATGGATATTAAAATAGCTTTCTTATATGGGGACCTACATAAGAATATCTATATGTAGTAGCTTAAGGGCTATGAGGAAAAGGACAAGGAACACCTAGTTTTCAAGTTTAGGAAAGGTGTTTATGGACTTAAGTAGACACCTATGGAATTGTATGATAAGTTTGATGCCTTTATGCATTCACAAGGTTATTCCCATAGTGATATGGATCCTTGTCTTTACAAAAGAAGATCATGATGGTAGTCTTATCATTTTGGTGCTATATATTGATGAGATGTTGATTACTAGGACTGCTTATGATGATAAGTTGGATGCTTTGAAGGCTCAGCTCAAGAAGAGTTTTGAGATGAAGGACATAGCGTGTGCTTCTCATATACTTGATATGGGCATTATGGGCAATCTCTTTAAGGGTCTCCTCTACTTGTCAACACAAAAGAGTACATTCATAAAGTCCTCAAGTGGTTCCATGTGCAGGGTAGTAAGCCTATTGTGGCTACCCATTACCTTTTCATATAAAGGTCAATCAGGTAGTTTGTCTCTAGTTAGATGATAAGAGAACATGGCTAAGATTATATTTGCATCTGTGGTGAGTAGCATGATGTATGCCATGATAGCCACTAGACCTAACATAGCATTTGCAGTGGGAGTTGTGGCTTGTTATATGGCCATACTTGGTAGGTGACATTAGGATGTTGTGAAGGGTATCATGAGAGATCTTAATAGCATTACAAGTATGTGCATTTGTTATAGTGGCTAGGACACTAAAGTTGTGGGATATATAGACTCTAATTATGTAGGATATGAAAAGAGAAGTCCATGTCTAGCTATGTCTTCACCTTTGCTAGAGGTACTATTTCTTGGATATTTTGCAAAAGTGCTCGGCCTTGTCTACTACAACCGAGGCTAAGTACATTGCAACCACTGAGGTTTGCAAGGAGGCAATATGGCCAAGCCATCTCGTAGATCTTGGTTTGACTGTGGCTCTTACATTGTATTTGGACTTTATGAGTGCCATTCAGTTGACACATAATCTGGTCGTTCATGCAAAGACCAAGCATATTGTGGTCCCTTACCACTTTATTAGAGGAGTGGTTGATGGCAAGTAGATAGAGCTTGTCAAGATCTTGACTGACGAGAACCTTGCAGATCTCTCAATAAGAGTCTTCCAGTGGAACATTATGCCTTCCTTAAAAAGGTGATGGGCATAGGATGAGCTGATGTCTATTTCTCATCTAGTTATACCTTTATGTACATGTTGTACTTTGTCACCGTTTTTTCTTATTTCTTCCACACTTAGGCACATTTACCTTTAACTGGGAATTTGTTAGGGATTAAAGGCTACTTGTGCCTAGCTGCTTATATTTACTTGTACTTATTACTTTCATACCTATACACTACAAGTGGCTACCACCTCTATGACTATCACTTTATTCTTTATTCTTTATTCTTTCTATGACACTATAATAAGGGAAGGCAAGTCACACATTGTGAGACTATTGGAGTTCCAGCACATCATCTTTCTTTCTCTTGCTTGAAGCTCTCTCTCTCTCTCTCTCTCTCTCTCTCTCTCTCTCTCTCTCTCTCTCTCTCTCTCTCTCTCTCTCTCTCTCTCTCTCTCTCTCTCTCTCTCTCTCTCTCTCTCTCTCTCTCTTCAATGTGTTACATTTTTATATACTTTTCCTCCTCCCCTCTCCCTCTCCCTCTCCCTCACACATTATTACCAAGACCAACACAAAGCACTAGTCTAAAACCAGTACAAAAGCACTACTATAACATTAGCATAAAGCACTAGAAGAATCCTAGCATGGAGTGCCTAGCGCATGTTTATTTGATTGAAGTAGAGAGAAAAGTATATATGGAAAGCTTTCTTATGTTCATTGCAAAGAAATTCAAGCTTGATGCTAAAAGTATCTCATAAGCTAAATGCATTTATGATCACATTAAGACCATTTGATAGGCCATCTAAGTATGTGTGGATTCAACATTGTAATGTAACACTCATGCTTATGCCATTGATATACATAATTACCAATCATGCATGCATTGCCTCTTAGAAACATACTACAATGAATACATCATGCCACTAGGTTTTCTATGCTCGATTCCAATAGGCTAGAAAAAAATGTCAGCTTGATCACAAGACATGTGAATATTTCCATGCCCTAGCTGTCTCATCACCACTACGTTCAATGCCATCCACTTACATGGATAATCTATACTATATTATTATTTTTGCTATGGGTTTAGTGATAATCGAAAGACCAAAATGATTTCAAACTTGACACAAGCTCCCAAACCTAAATTTAAAATGTTCCCTAGAGTCCATTGTTAAATGCCTTTGTAGAGTCATTCTCATTTTCTCTCCCTCTCCCATATCTTCCCATATCTCTTTCTTCCAAAGAAAGTAACAGGTCATGTGTGCATGCACACACAAAGGTGGCCATGGCAAAAGATCACACACACACACACACACACACACACACACTCTCTCTCTCTCTCTCTCTCTCTCTCTCTCTCTCTCTCTCTCTCTCTCTCTCTCTCTCTCTCTCTCTCTCTCTCTCAGGGTGATGGGGTTGGTGGTCATGGCTCCTGTAGACCCACCAATAGTGAAAGGCGATGAGTATAGTGAATGCAGTGGTGGTTGTGGTTGCTCTATAGAAGTTGCATTCAAAGGAAGGACAATGGGCAATGTAGTGGAAGATGATAGAGGAAAGAACTACAACAGAACATAGTGACATTAGAGGTAGGCATTGCGGTGGAAGGCATGTCACTGGTAAGTAGAGGGACAGAGAGCTTCATGTAATATCTCCCCCCCTAACCCCCGTACTTTCCCCCCCATGGAAACCCCCCTTAAAATTTATTTAACTTTAATTCAAAAAAAATTTCCCTCTCCCTCTCCCTGCTGACAATACATCGGGGGGAGAGAGAGAGGGAGTGAAGTGGGAGAAGGGGGGGCATGCAGCCCCCCAGATGGTGGCGGATAGCTGCGCCCCCCCTTATAAAGCCTTTCCCCCCTCCCTGGTACACACAGCCCCCCTGCTAGCCATGACACACAAGACCCCCCCCCCCCCCCCCCCCCGCTATTCTGCATTGCGCCCCTCCCCTCCTTTGCATCACAGACCCCCCCTCCAGCTACAGACGATGCACCCCCTCTTTTGATGTCCAGATCGATAGCCCCTCTCCCCCCCCCACGTGATCACCGTGCATAGAAAGAAGGAGGAGAAGAGAAGAAGAGAGAGGAAGAGAAGAAGAAGAGGAGGAGGAGGAGAGGGAGAGAAGAAGAGAAGAAGGGAGAGAAAGAAGGGGAAGAAGAGGGAGAGAGAAGGGTAGAAGAAGAAGGAGAAGAGGAAGAGAGAGAAAGGAGGAGAAGAGAAGAAGAGAGAGAGAGAAGAAGGAGAGGAAGAAGGAGAAGAAGAGGGAGAAGAGAAGGAGAAGAAAAGAAGGAGAAGAGAAGAAGGAAGAGGAGAGGGAGAGAGAAGAGAAGAAGTGAAGAAGAGGGAGAGAAGGAGAAGGAGAGAAGAGGAAGGAGGGAGAGAGAGGGAAGAAGAGAAGGAGAGAAAGAGGGAGAGAGAGGAAAGGAGAGAGAGAAGTAGAAGAAGAAGAAGAAGAAGAGGTAGAAGGAGAGAAGAGAGAAGTAGTAGTAGTAGTAGTAGAAGAAGAAGAAGAAGAAGAGGTAGTAAGAGGAGGAGAAGAGAAGGAGAGAGAGAGAGAGAGTAGGAGAAAAAGAGAAAAGAAAAAGAAGAGGAAGAGGAGAGGGAGAGAAGAAGAGGAGGAGAGAGAAGGAAGGAGAAGAGGAGGAAAAGAAGAAGGAAAGGAAGAACAGAAGGAGAGAGAGAAGAGAGGAAGGGAAGGAGAGAAAGAGGAGAGAGAGAGAAGGAGAAGAAGTAGAAGAGGTAGGAGAGAAGAGAGAAGTAGAAAAAGAAGAAGAAGAGGAAGGAGAGAGAGAAAGAAGGAGAAGAGAAGAGGAAGAAGAGAGGGAGAGAGAGAGAATGAGAAAGAGAGGGGAAGAGAGTTGGAGAGTGAAGACGGTTCAAGAAGCCACACTCAAGCCACCCCCTCATCGGCAAGGGATCCCCTACCCGTGACCTTTCCCTCCCGAACCGGTCATCTTGAAGGCTGTTAAGGCACTATCCAAACCCCGAGTAGAAATGGCTCCCAAGAAGAAAATCGCGGGAAGTGTAGATGCCAAAGCTACCGTTGGTGTCGATAATGCGGGAGAGGCGAGCGGAGTGACCAACGCAATAAACGGCCCTACGAACACGAATCAAACCCAGGTTCTTTAAGCATTATAGTTAATTATGTATTATTTCTCGTGGAAGAGATAAAAGGGTTAGCTACGTGCATGGAACAAGGACGAGTCGTAGGATTTTTGTTTACTCTAAGCGCTCGGTTGCATGCGTGAAATGGTAGAGTATGGAGTTCGCATAAGTTTATATGCATGAAATGATAGCTTTTACACACATAAAATGATAAGGTTTTTGCATTATTTCAAATAAAATAATAGCTTTTAAACCAGTTTAGTGCATGAATAGTCATTTAGAATTCATGCTTCACGATCATGACTAAAAGAAACACATGAAATGATAGTTTTCGATGGATAGAAACCTAGATCTTCATGAGATCTAGTGCATTAGGAATAAGTATAATTGCCTACGAATTGTTTAATCGATCATGTTGTGGACTATCGCAAATGGACACGCTCCTAGCTTAATTGAAGCTGATGACCTAACCCTATATGGATTGTTGACCCAAGCTATGCTTGGTTATTTGAAAAGGTTGTAAATCCCTCGAGCAAGTGTTTTGATACATCCAAGTTAAATTCTGATTGTGCATGCAATGGGATTGCGATGCCTTGAAGCAAGAGGTCGTGCATTCAACTGTTTGTTAATGTGGCTTTGGATGTTAATCCAAGTGGGGTGTGTTTGATGGTTGTATGGCCGGGTTTGAGATGACTGATTGCCATGGAGACAAAAGGGATGTTTTCCCTAGTGATTGTTTTTAAGCTGGGTACTTCAGCTATGGTTGATTTTCTAAAGGGATAATTAAGAAAGGGTCTAGCTACCCCCCGCGAATCGCCAAACCCTAACCAAGGGGGTTGTGAATCCGCGCTGGGAATGTGGACCGAACCCGCCGTGAGAGGTCTCTCCGTTGAAATTACTTGGTGTAGGAGGACGCTTGGGTGCCAATGGGGGCTCTGGCCGTAAATCCCAATGCCTCCGGGCCCTACACAAGTGTTCTACGTGACTCAAGATGGGATCTCGAGGCCTTGATACTAGTAACAAGGCGGAATCTTGGTAGGATAAACCTTCAGGTTTTGTTGCTAGGAGACGGAAGGATTTTTTTGCGGAGGCAAAAAGGAACACTTAATTCTCCTATATGGGCAGGAGACAAACATTAATATGAAGATAAGTTAAGGAAGTATTTGACCTTGTTTATCCTTGTCTTCATATCTATGTCCTAAATTACGTAAAGGAACCTGTGACTAATGGGTTAATTAAGGAAGCTGCTTTTATGTGTCAAACATAACATGGTAGATAATTAGATAACTAAAACAACCCCTGAGGGAAGCGTGGTGGATGTGACCAATGGGTCTATCCTACGGAAGGGTGGTCTCGGTTAGCCGAGAGCTTTTCTCAAAGGAAATGTTAGAAAAAAGTTGATCTATGATCTTAGACAATGTTGACTAGGAACCCGGACTTCAGGTCGATCCTAGTGGGAACGGTCGGATAAGTTCCATTGCGGGGCAGACTCGAGAGACCCTAGCTGGTAAACCTGTGTCATTCCTTGGGAGTGCCGAGCGGCATCTTCTAGATATATCTCTCGATGGACTGCTAAGACATGTCCCGCGATTTGAAGAGCGGGCAGGTTATAGTCGGTATCAGAGCAAAACTTCATAATGATACATGATTGATTAATGTTCGGTTCATAGACATATCCTAAACAGAAATAACCTAAGTGGTATGGCTTGATTGTTAGGCACCTTTTGCACCCACAAATGCTGACATGCAAGAGAAGAAGTTCCTTCTCAAACAAAATAAGCCACCCGAGTTTGATGGCAAAGGAAGGACTGTTCAAGCTAACGCCGAAATCTGGATTGAGTCCATGGAGGACTATTTTGAGGCAGCAAGAACTGCTCCCGCTAACCAAGCCATACTCGCCAAACTTAAGCTTACAGGTGAAGCGAGACTTTGGTGAAAACAGTGGTGCAGAGACCAAGCAATCTCGGAGGGGACAGTCACTTGGAATAAGCTTAAGGAAGCTGTGCGAGGGAGGTATTTGCCACCTGTCTACCACACACAAAAGATGAATGAATTCTATGACTTGAAGCAGCTAGGATTATCCCTTGAAGCATATTATTCAAAGTTCGTTTCACTCCTAAAGTATGCACCCCTAATGGATATGACACAACAGGTGTCAAAGTTCTGTGTTGGGTTGAATCCACCCATAAACACTCGATTGGAATCAATGCGCCCAACGGACTTGCAAGACGCATTACTTCGAGCGAATCCAATCGTCCAAGAACTTAAATTAGGCAACTATGATGAAGATGATTCACGGGATCAAGACAAGAGGTGCCACAAGTGTGGAGAGATAGGACACATCTATAAGAGATGCCCCAACCGCCGATGTTTCCACTGCAATGAACTAGGACACATCCAAGCAAATTGTCCTGAGTTGGACCCTGAGAATCAGGAATGTGCTGTCAAACGAAGCTGTCTAAACTCTACTTTTGGCTCATATTATGAACCATATGATGATGAAGGCTTGGAGCCTGTTGTAACCTTTGAGGATGACTAGATATCCTATGAAGATCTTCTTGAAGTAATAAGTCTTGTACTTGGAATAAATCCTACTCTTGTACCTATGGTCAATTCAAATAATATGAGTGCACTACTTGAAACATTAAGAGTAGCGCAGCGGATGCATGGTGGGTCTTAACCCACAGGTCATAAGCCCATTAGTGTTTGTCTTCCCCAGTTCTCTCGAGATGAGGACATCTCGATTCCTCTAAGGGGGAGAGGATGTAATATCTCCCCGCCCAACCCTCGTACTTTCCCCCCCATGGAAACCCCCCTTAAAATTTATTTAACTTTAGTTCAAAAAAAATTCCCTCTCCCTCTCCCCGCCAACAGTACATCGGGGAGAGAGAGAGAGAGGGAGTGAAGTGGAAGAAGGGGAGGCATGCAACACCCCAAATGGCGGCGGATAGCTGCCCCCCCCCCCTCCTTGGTACACACATCCCTCCTGCTAGCCGTGACACACAGGACCTCCCCCCACTATTCTACACTATGCCCCTCCCCTCCGTTGCATCACAGGCCCCCCCCTCCAACAACAAACAATACGCCCCCCCCTTTTGACGTCCAAATCGGCAGCCCTTCCCCCCTCGTGTGATCACCATGCATAGAAAGAAGGAGGAGAAGAGAAGAAGAGAGAGGAATAGAAGAAGAAAAAGAAGAAGAGAAGAAGGGAGAGAAAAAAGGGGAAGAAGACGGGGAGAGAAGGATAGAAGAAGAAGGAGAAGAAGAGAGAGAGAGAAGAAGGAGAAGAAGAAGGAGAAGAAGAGGGAGAAGAGAAGGAGAAGAAAAGAAGGAGAAGAGAAGAAGGAAGAGGAGAGGGAGAGAGAAGAGAAGAAGTGAAGAAGAGGGAGAGAAGGAGGAGAGAAGAGGAAGGAGGGAGAGAGAGGGAAGAAGAGGAGAGAAAGAGGGAGAGAGAGGGAAGGAGAGAGAGAAGTAGAAGAAGAAGAAGAAGAAGAGGTAGAAGGAGAGAAGAGAGAAGTAGTAGAAGAAGAAGAAGAAGAGGTAGTAAGAGGAGGAGAAGAGAAGGAGAGAGAGAGAGAGTAGGAGAAAAAGAAAAAAGAAGAAGAGGAAGAGGAGAGGGAGAGAAGGAGAGGAGAGGGAGAGAAGAAGAGGAGAGAGAAGGAAGGAGCAAAGGAGGAAAAGAAGAAGGAACAGAAGAAGAGAGGGAGAGAAGAAGAGAAGGAGAGAGAGAAGAGAGGAAGGGAAGGAGAGAAAGAGGAGAGAGAGAGAAGGAGAAGAAGAAGTAAAGAAGAAGCAGAAGAGGTAGAAGGAGAGAAGAGAGAAGTAGAAAAAGAAGAAGAAGAGGAAGGAGAGAGAGAAAGAAGGAGAAGAGAAGAGGAAGAAGAGAGGGAGAGAGAGAGAAGGAGAAAGAGAGGGGAAGAGAGTTGGAGAGTGATGACGGTTCGAGAAGCCACACTCAAGCCACCTCCTCATCGGCAAGGGATCCCCTGCCCGCGACCTTTCCCTCCCGAACCGGTCATCTTGAAGACCGCTAAGGCCCGGACTATCCAAACCCCGAGTAGAAATGGCTCCCAAGAAGAAAATCGCGGGAAGCGTAGATGCCAAACCTACTGTTGGTACCGGTAATGCGGGAGAGGCAAGCGGAGCGACCAACGCAATAAACGCCCCTATGAACACGAATCAAACCTAGGTTCTTTAAGCATTATAGTTAATTATGTATTATTTCTTGTGGAAGAGATAAAAGGGTTAGCTACGTGCATGGAACAAGGATGAGTCGTAGGATTTTTTTTTACTCTAAGCGCTCGGTTGCATGCGTGAAATGGTAGAGTATGGAGTTCGCATAAGTTTATATGCATGAAATGATAGCTTTTACACACATAAAATGATAAGGTTTTCGTATTATTTCACATAAAATAATAGCTTTTAAACCAGTTTAGTGCATGAATAGTCATTTAGAATTCATGCTTCGCGATCATGACTAAAATAAACACGTGAAATGATAGTTTCTAATGGATAGAAACCTAGACCTTCATGAGATCCGGTGCTTTAGGAATAAGTATAATTGCCTGCGAATTGGTTAATTGATCATGCTGTGGACTATCGGAAATGGACATGCTCCTAGCTTAATTGAAGCTGGTGACCTAACCCTAAATGGATTGTTGACCCAAGTTATGCTTGGTTGTTTGAAAAGGTTGTAAATCCCTTGAGCAAGTGTTTTGATGCATCCAAGTTAAATTCTAATTGTGCAAGCAATGGGATTGCGATGCCTTGAAGCAAGAGGTTGTGCATTCAACTGTTTGTTAATGTGGCTTTGGATGTTAACCCAAGTGGGGTGTGTTTGATGGTTGTATGACCGGGTCTGAGATGACTGATTGCCATGGAGACAAAAGGGATGTTTTTCCTAGTGATTGTTTTTACTCCTGAATGTCACAGCTCTTTCAACGAGACTGTTATTATTCTGTAATATGATGTATGTGAATTCGTGTTGATAAGCTCTTTGGAATGCCTGGCTTGGCTCAACTACATTTTCAAGCAAACTGTAATATCTTTCATTCTCGTGATCTGTTTGGAGCATTGGGTCGAATGAAGAGCTTTCACGATGGAGCTCTACAATCCTTTCGATGGATTGCCTATTGAGGATGCAAAGCCCTGTCCTTGGATGTGGATGTTTTGTTATAGCCATGTACTTTTGGATCAATGGATTATGTAGCATGTTGAAAGCAAATACATCCACAATATCGGATGTAGTCAAGCCAAATCTAGTAGATGGCTGCTGTTGAAGCAATCCATCATTCTAAGAGACTAGAGGTTTATCAAGAATAGATCAATGGTCCAAGATTCCGTTCGCAATCGATCTTGTCGTTTTGCAGATTGAGATGGATCATGCATTAATGATGCTCAATAGTTGAGGCTGTAACGACTTTGCATTGAGAATTCATTTTGTGTAGTCTAGTAAGAGTGACACCATGTATTTGTTTCTCTATTTCTTCACAAGACATGGTCGGCATTTAGTTATCATCATGTTGACTCCGTGTTGTTGGTATGCAAGGATGAGAATAGGGCTTGACAAAGTTCTTGTAACTTGTATTTCTTTTGTAGATGGATCGTTCTTTTGCAAGTTGACAGCATGATGTTGCATTGTGACTATACCACAGGATGCACACATTGTTAGTCTTCCAATGAAGCTTTCACATTCTGTCCCCCAAGATGATTCGAATTTTTCTATGTCGTACCAAGTTGCAGTAAAATGGTTTTAATGATGTTTTTTTAGAAGCCATAGTTTTCCTTTTTCTAAAAGTCCTAAAGGATGCCTTGTGACTTTGTTTCTTTGTAGCATCCATTAATGCTGATGAGAACAATATGTTTTTATCATAAAATTGTAGTATACTTGTTCACGGAAAAACATGTTATAGTTCGTAATTTTATTTTAAAAAAAGATAGTTTATTTTTTCGACGTGCAAGGATGGTGATTTTTTATCTTTTTAATAGTAATTCGAATAAAATAAATAAATAAAATAAATAAAAAATAACAATACTTCAAAAATAAAAAAAACTAAATGAAATGAGAAAACATACTATATAATATGCCGAAGAGTTGACACAAATCTCTTCGTAATTAAATAATTATGGGAAAATGTGCAATTTCCCTATCCATTCAAAATTTTCGGTTTGTTGAAGTTTTACGTTTTTGTTTTTTTTTAGTATGTTCGAAAGTTCGTTTTTTTCGCCATAAGTTCAAAAGATCGTTTTCTTTCATTTTTGTTTCACTACTATTTACTAATCCTAAAAAGAGCGAATGACGAAGATTTGAATCTGACCTTAATAAACTAAAAAGTTAAAGAACAAAATTGTTAAAATTAGTCTTAAAAAGAATGAATGACGAAGATTCGAATCTAATTTTTTAGCCTGCAAAAGCATTGACCGAGGAAGTGACGTATGCATCTCCACACACTTGTGTATGACCTTCCTCTCTCCTGAAATAAGAGATAAATTTTGTAATGAAGAGAATGATCCATACTACTTAACTCTTCCCCCTTGATATAGGTTTAAGGCTTCCCAACTTTCAAATATTTCCTTTAAGCTTTTTAAAGCTTTTGTAACTTGAAAAACATAAAAGCATTCAAATGTTTAAGCTTTTCTTAAAAAGTTTTTTTTTTAAAATTTTGGGTGTCCCTTATATATTTTTTAAAAATATTTTTTTAAACCAAATATCACATAAGTTGTACTTGTAAAAAGAAAGAGAGAAAAAAATTGAGAGAGAGAGTTTATTGGAAAAAAATTAAGATTTCGAGTTGCAATTGAAGTAGATAAAAAATTGAGAGAGAGAGAGAGAGATCTCAGAGGAAGAAGTGAGCGCATAGCAACTTTGTTTCCTTCACGAAGCTACGAAGCGTCACTCACGTTCTTTGCGCACGTGAAAATTTAAGCTTATGTGAAGGAACCCTTAGGCCCTTCTTCCAATTTTATAGGGTGCCGAAAGTGGAATTGGCCGAAAATGCTTTCCATGAATTACACGCAAGAAAGAAAAGACAAGAAAAGTAATTAGCGATATGTGCATATATTTATATATATATATATATATAGAGAAAGAGAGCATTCTCGGAACGAATTGAAGTTCGCCGACTTCTCAAACCAAGCATTCTGTCTTTGTATCTCTCCCTTTCTCTTTCCTGCGGCAATCACTTTGTCACAGAAGCTTGTCAGCCGAAGGCTCATGATGATCAGCCTCTCATAATAGTCTCAATTCTTATCAGTTCTCATCATCTCATTTGGCAGTTCTCAGCCATTATTGCGTTTTCTTTGATCGAGTCATGAGATGGGTTGGGCGACTCAACAGGAGCTTTGGGACACCCTTTCTATTGCTCATCGCCACTGTTTATTGGACTCAGGTGGGTTTTGTTGTTTTCTCTCCTGTTTTTGTTCTTTATTTGGATTTCTAGTTTCCTGTTGTGTTTCTTGTGAGGTTCTGGATGCCTTGAATTGGCTTCTCTTCCGTTCTTTAGCCTTGCTGATTTCTCCTTTACAGCAAGGCTAAAGAATACAAATTCTTTTCATTTTGGGTTGAGGCATTGGATCAGTAAAATACCTCGAGTAAACATTCTTTTCATTTTGGGTTGTGAAATGTTGCTCTTTACCTGGTTTAGCGTGAGAGATCACCTCCTCATGTACACCCTAAAGCTGCACTATCGACTTCGACAGGTAGATCAGCTGCGCCTTATTTGGCTCAGCTGTCCCTTATGAGCCGTTCCACATTTTTTTCACACAATCTTCTGGGGAGGGGATTAAATTATGCCACGAGGGATGGCCTACTTCATTCGTGGATCATCCTTGAGTAATCCAGATAGAGCGTGCTTGATGGTCTGGTATAGGCAACCAATCACCAAGGTATGGAGTATCTTTTCTTCTTAGCAGACAACCTTGGGTATTTGGATATGGCACATTTGCTGGAAACAATGCACGATGATCCACAAGGGGAGCCAGATATTGAGCGGGACCATAGCAGCTGGGTGGTATGATTAAGTGGCCCTGAAAAATCTAGAAAGCTTTTGCTAAGGGACATATATCACCTGGAAAGTACACTGACACATAGCAAACTAATACTGGCTCTTGTGAAATCCCGTAGTAAATCTAATTGATGTTTGGGGTGGCCAGCTTGGTCCACATATGATGACCATCATAGACTTCTGTTCAATGCATCCATTCCTTGAACAAGTACCTTGAATTAAGTTGTCCATTTGGCTCGTGAAATATCAATGTTTGTTTCCTCAGGTTCCTTTCAAACCCTTTGAAAGCATGAAATTGTATGGGAGAGCCTTGATGGCTAGGAACACCCTCTGCATTTGGAGCCATTGGGCTTGAAGAGTCTTGATACTCCATGCATTTTGGGAAAAAACATTATTGGGAATTCGGGAGGAAGGAATAACTTGTACAAAGAAGGAATTTTATGAATGGATAATGTCAAAAGAGCAGAAACAAGCTGAATGTGGACAGTGAAAGAGAAGTGAGACACAATGAATGCTGAATGGGTTGACCATGGAGTGCTGATAAGTAGGCCTATGTAGAGATTGTAGGAAAAAAATTATCAGTCTGACTGGCCATTTGCACGTGTGTATAAATTTTGGCCATTTATCAAAAACCCTTAAGGTGCCTAGTTTGGACAAAGCTTCATGTATCCCTAGTGACCCGTTGCTTGTTTTGCTCTTCTAACATTGTATCAGATGTTTAGGTTGGTTGAAGGAGTTATGATTGTGTTTTTGTGATCGGGGACTAACTTCGTGTAATCCTTTCCGTGTGAATAGGTCTTGCATTTCTGTGCACGTTTGGTCCATTAAGCTTTGTCAATTGGATGTGCATGCTGATAGGTAGTGGGGCTGTCTTCCGTTTACCCTTGTGTTTTGAATATAGATAGTGGGGCTGTCTTCCATTTACCCTTGTGTTTTGAAGCCTATGTTGTGCGTTTTGAAACCTATGGTGGCATTTTGAAGCCTACTTGGCATTTGGTCTTCAGTACCTCTATCTATCTTGGCCGGTGGCTACGTTTCTGTAGGGACTGATCGAGACAGACTGCCCTACACGCAGTGAGAGACAGAGAGAGTGCGAGAGCAAGCAGAGTAGAGAGTGAGCACGTTTTTAGGTACAATGATGAGTGTGTACCTTTAGGTTTTTAGATAGATATATATGTGTAAGTACAAGTGCTAAGGGTGTGTTCACACCCGAGCACATTTAAAGGCATGAGGCCTTTATTTCCAACAACCTCCCACCTAAAGGCAATGTGCCTTAAGAGGAGAAAAAAGAATAGGCTAAGTCTAGGTATGCACAAAGCTGAAATACATATATCTATCCAACTCCCATCATCTGTCGGCAATGAGCAAACTGCTCTGCTGGAAGACCCTTCGTGAGAAGGTCTATAGGGTTATCATTTGTATGCACTTTGACAAGCTCAATGCTTTTGTTGTCAAGTACAAATCTAATAAAGTGGTACTTCACCTGTATGTGTGTTGTCTTTGTATGAAAGACAGGATTCCGTGCTAGCATGATAGCACTTTGACTATCACAATGGAGAACAGGTAACTCTGTGATGCCAAGCTCTCCCATCAGACATGAAAGCCATAAAGCCTCCTTGTATGCCTTAGTGGTAGCCACATACTTTGTCTCTGTAGTAGACAATGCAACACACTTTTGTAGCCTGGAGATCTAAGAGACTGCTCCTCCTGTGAAAGTAAACACATACCTAGAAGTGGACTTCCTGCAGTCCGTATAACCAGCATAGTCTGCATCCGTAAAGCCAACAACAGACGCCTTCTACTTTCCAAAGCAGATGCACAACTCCTTTGTGCCTTTGAGGTATCTCATAATACCTAACCACTCCCACTGCAAAGGCAATGTTAGGACGCATAGTAACCATAGCATACATCAAATTGCCAATAGTTGAAGCATATGGTATCTTGGCCATTTCAGCCTTCTCATCATCAGATGTAGGGCTATCCTCTACACTAAGTTTCACATATGGAGGCAATGGAACCCCAATTATTTTCCCCCCCTCCATATTAAAACGCTGCAAAACTTTAGAGATATCGCATGCCAAGAATGTGATTTGCATCACCAAGATCCTTCATGCCAAAGCTGCCATGAAGACTTTGCTTCAATGAATCCAAGGCATGAGTATCCTTGCTAGCAATCAGCATGTCATCAACATACAAAACCAAGATAATTAGGCTGCCTTCTTGGTGTACAAGCAGTGATCCAATTGACTTCTATGAAAGCCTTGGGACTGCATGAATGTATCAAACTTATGATACCATTCTCTTGGTGCTTGTTTCAGCCCATACAAACTCCTTTTGAGTTTACATACCATTTTTTCTTTCCCTCGTTCAACAAACCCTTCAGGCTGCTGTATATATATGTCTTCATGAAGATCACCATGTAAAAACACAGTCTTTACATCCATCTGTATGAGCTCTATATCCTCAACTGCAACCAAGTCCAAAATGGTTCTCAATGTAGTCATCTTGAATACAGGAGAGAAAATCTCATCAAAGTCAGTTCTATGTTCCTGTTTGTACCCTTTTGCAACGAATCTTGCTTTGTACTTTGGTGAGGAACCAGAAGTGACCTTTATCTTATAAACCCATTTGCATGGAAGGGTTTTCTATCCTTTAGGCAACTGCACCAAGCCCCAAGTGCCATTTTTTTCAAGAGATTCTATCTTTGACAGCATGGCTTTATACCATTTCTTGCTGTCCTATCTGTCCATTGCTTCCTTGAAGCAAGATGGTTCACCACACTCTGTCAACATAACATAATCAGCCACATTAATTGCACCAGGAACAAACGTGTCAGGTTGCCTAGTAGTCCTAGATGATCTCCTAATCCAATGGTCATTGTTTGCTGGCTGTTCCTGCAAATTTCCATTTTCAGCATGCTGTCCTGGCATTTCAGCCTGCAAATCAGCATTAACAGCTTGCTGTCTTGGCTGTTCCTGCACATGTAATGGCTCATTTTCATGGGCAATAGTTGGCTGATCATTTCTAGCATCATTTCCTGCATTTACAGGTTCATTTACAACAGGTATTTGCTGTTGTACAACGGGCACATTTTGCTGTCCAAAAGGTATTTCTTCCCGGAATACAACCCTACGGACCTCCTCAGTCTTTTCGGGTTGTTTGTGCATGCGATCTTCCTGGAAGATAACGTCATTGCTACGTACTACTTTCCTTTTCTCGGGATCCCACAATTTATATCTCATTTCACCCTCGTCACCATATCCTAGGAAAATGCATTTACAGGACTTTGACTCAAGTTTGTTGCGTTTTTCTTTACAAATGTACACCAAAGCCTCGCAGCCAAACACTTTCAGATGAGCATATGAAGGTGGCTTGCCCGACCACACTTCTTGGGGAACTCCCCTCCCCCTCCCCAAAAGACTTGTTTGGTGACCGATTAATCAAGTGAACGGCTATTATAATAGCCTTTGTCCAAAAACCATGGGGTAATGCAGCATAACGAAGACAAGGCAAGTAACCCAAACGAGAAAGCACTTTCATTCTTGTTTGACTCATGTGTCCCTACCGGCCATGCCACAAAGAAATGCTTGGCTGCTCGGTCACGGCAACAACATGGTCACGCACATGTTTGTTAGAGATCATTGCCAGGCAGGCAGGATTGCCTGGGCTGCACAGTCGGACTAGCAATCCTGGGCTGTGTCGGACTGTGTCGGACTGTGCAGCCTAGGCAATCCTGCCTGCCTGGCAATGATCTCTAACAAACATGTGCGTGACCATGTTGTTGCACAGTCGGACTGGGCTGCACAGTCGGACTGGCAATCCTGGGCTGCACAGTCGGACTATGCAGTCGGACTGCCACGTGGCAGTCCGACTGCCTGCAGCCCAGTCGGCTGCATTTAATGCAGCCGACCTGCCCTATTTTCTGGCGCCCCATTTCAGGCAGTTTTTCAGCTATATATTGCCGACGTTTCTAACAGTCTGCCCACTCTTCTCTGTCGCAGATTACAGACCGGTGCTGTGCAGTTTTCTGTCTCTGTTCACAGATTTCAGACAGCAGATAGTGCAGATTGCAGCAGACTTCGAGGTGGACAGCAGGTCGCATCGTCGAGGTGGAGACACGCAGTCCAGCGCACTGCGCCCGTGTATATCTTTGTATTCAGCATTCTTTATACAGCAGATCTTCATTGTACACTGTCTCTTTCTATCCCTTCTCTCTTTGCGTTCTCTCTCTCTCAGTCCTACGCTTCCGCACCGCTGCACTCTGACATGGTATCAGAGCAGTGTTTGAGGGCTGACTGAGCGCATAATCAACCTGAAGTGGAGTTTCCATCGCGACACAAATTTGCATTTTTTGCGTTTAAGGGCAGACAGGAGGGCTGCGCCTTGGAACAAGGCTGAAACGAGTGTGGGCGCACAGGAAAGGAGTACAGGTGGTGGATTTGCTGCTGTTTGACGCGGAGAAAGTTTTGAGTTTTCAACCTAAAAGTGCAGGTTTTGCTTTTTCATCGCCTCCGGCGGGTGAAGAAGCTTTAGGACGCGGAAGAGGTTACAGTTGATGTACGAGGCTCCTTCCACCATGCGGGCCGTTACTCTCTATGGATAGCTCTAGCAACTGAAGTTTGAATCCAAAGATATGATTCAATCCTTCCTACTTCGTGTTACCCAACTCTAGGACCAGCTTCGTACTATGCAGTCTGCCCTATCAAAGGCACATCTTGTTGGTACAGTACTCTACAAGCTTCCTCGGGAGTTTGATGGAGTGGCGAATGCTTTACGAGCGCAGACATCTACGACTCCTGTCAATTTTTTTCACATATCCTCCATGCTACTTGAGCGTGAGGCTACTTTACGACTACAAGGGAGGCTTTCGTCACATTATGGAGGTCCAGGTGAGGCTTTTACAGCTTCAGAGAGGGGTTCAAAGATGAAGAAGTTGAAGGCTCAGTGTTACCATTGTGGCAAGAAAGGTCATTTATGGAAGGATTGCAAAGAGTTAGCGGCTTCTAGGAAGACAAAGGAGCAAAAGACGAAGCAAGATGCAGACTCCTCCGACGAGTCATCATTTGCCTCAGATTTCGATTTTGATCCTCTAGCCAAGGCGGAATCCAAGGCGCGGAAGGGATCCTCTTTCTCGGATCGCGGGAAGGGCTTAGTGGCCCCTTCCTTAGTTGCTTTCTGGTGGTGGTGATGCGGATATCCCTCACAACTCTCCAGTGCCCAGAGAGGGAGTGTGAGAGGGTGGTGAGATGGGGCAGCTGTGCTTCATCTATATGTCTATACAGATGCACAGGATCCAGAGAGGGACTTCCCTGACGCATTATCTAAGTCTGGCAGGTACAAATCCTGGAGCTAGGATTGCCATCCAGGTTCATGATGGGCTGGCTACTTGACATAGAGCGGGAGGCTTTCGTCTGGAGCCCACATGAGAGGACACTTTGGCGGTTTTGGCCGAAGGCTAGGATTCCATGGTCACATGTTCATAGATATGTTTGGTAGATTAGTCTTGTATGTCTTGAGTGACATAGGTGACATAACACAGAGAGCTGCTATGATTCTTTTCTATTTTCAGGTGGTACTGTTATGATTGACATCGACGTTAGATACTCTTCGAGGCATCTTGGTGGTGGGCTGGTCACTCACTGCTTGGATATCCATGGTTCTTCTGGTGGTTCTATGTTGTATAGTTTATGATTCCCTATCATTGTACTAATGAATTGTATCAACTCACCCCTGATCTGAGAGAGGATATTAGCAGATTAGTTAGCTCAGGGTGAGTCTGTGCTGTAGAGGCTGTGGCCTTTTTATTGTATTTTTTTCTGGCATTTTCTGGTGCCCTTTTTAGGGCTAGGGAGCATTTAATACTGGCTAAGTGCATTTAATGCTCCCCCCCATTTTATGCCTATATATTGCTAGGGCTCCTCCTTCTCTTGTGTACTTCAGCCATCATTTGTGGATTCTTCTGAGGAGAGAGGAACCGGTGCCAGGGTGCCCACACAGCCAGTGACTCACTGTTGTGTATTGCTGTCTCGTGTTCGATACGGATTCCGTTTCCCGGGCATACATCTGGGTTCTCATCTGTATTTGTGTTTATTCTTTCTCTTGTCTTGTGTTTCAGTAGTTTATTTCAGCATGTTGTTTATGCTCCCATTGCTGCACCACTTCTGACAGCACACTAGATATATGAAGTGGATACAAAGTATCACTATTGCAACCTCTGGCAATAACCCTAGATTCCTTACAGATCTTCCATTTTCCATCACCAAGGGTGGTATGAAAACTATCATCATCTAGCTGCCCTGTGCTAATCAAGCTCTTCTTGAGTTGAGGTACATGCCGCACATGTTGAAGTGTAAAGATAGAGCCATGCTGAAACTGTAATTGCATACTCCCAATACTTGCAATCTCACATGCATAGTTGTCCCCAAGATGGACAACACCATGTCGACCTTCTGTATAGGCGGAAAACCACTCACGATGAGGGGTGACATGAAAGGAAGCACCTGAATCAAGAATCTAAGTATGCATGTCATCATCTGTATCTGTAAGTAAAGCATGTGCACCAAAGTGTGAAGAGACAAAGAGTACGTCACTCCCACTGTCACTGTTATGAGTGACTACATTCACCTCTTCAATTTTTACACTGCTCTTCTTAGGTTGACTGTCTTTCTTCTCTTCCTTGCTATTATCTGTCTTCTTGCCTTTTCCTTTCTCTTTCTTCCATTTGTAGCAGTCATGTTTAAAGTGACCCTTCTTGCCACAATGATGGTATACAACATCTTTGCCATGTGATTTACTGCGTCCCTTGCCATCATATTTGCCCTTTTGCTGTGATCTGCCCCAAGTATGCAAAGCACTGGAAGACTTATTGTTATTGGATGCATTGTTCTGTTGATTCATCTCTTCCATAAGTAGAGCACTCTCTATATCAGCATACAAAAGGATCACATTAGAATTGGTCATAGCAGTCCTGAATGTATCCCAACTCTCTGGTAGAGTGCAAAGCAAGAAAGTAGCCTTAAATTCCTCATCAATCATGAACTTCAAGGCAACCAGTTGGCTGAAAATGGAGTTAAACTCACTCAAGTGAGTAGACATTGCTGTACCTTCTTGCATACGCAAATCCATAAGCTTTTTCAGCCAATGCACTTTGCTTGCAGCACTCTTCTGCGCATACAGTTCTTCCAGTCTAGTCCATATAGCATATGCAAAATCCAAACCTTCAATGTTGAAGAGCAAGGCATCAGAAATCGATAGCTCTATGGTTGAGCGTGCAAGCTCATTCAACTCATCCCAATCGTCTTGATCCATGTCCGTAGGCTCTGCCCCTTTGGTTTTGATCGGCTTTGCCTGCTTCTTTTGTAACAGGATATTGTAGCATTGTTTTTGCCACACTGCAAAATTATGTGTGCCTTCAAGCTTCTTTATGTGCATCGGATTACTGCTGTCATTGCTACCAGCCATGATTTTCAGCCCAAATGTGACAAAAAAACCAGCAAATGCAAGCCCAAACCGTCACCCAAGTGACCAAGGTACAAACAAGTACCAATCAGCAATAAATGACCACGCAAAAGTACAGATTTCAGATCTGTAATTAAATTTTCAAAAGCACCAAACCATGTGCTTCAGCATTATCCAACTAATTACAGCTGTTCCAAGGGCATGTGCATCACATTACATGAGAAATCCCGAAATTTCAGCTGCAATTTTTGTTGTACATGTACCCACGGGTATAAAATTTGACATGAATAGTCAAAAGCCCCAAAATTTTGTGCTCAAAGCGTCAGACACACATCTGCATTTCCTCTATCATGCATAGGACAATCCAATTTTGCCAAAATAAAGCAATTTCAGCAAAACGCCCAAATTTTACCAAGTGTTGATGTCCAAATTGCGCGGAATTCAACCTACATGTACATAAAATGACCAAATGCTACATGAATTTTGCCCAAACTGCAAAAGCCCCAAATTGCACAGGGTCCAATGTGCCTCAATGTCAAGAAATTGGGTTAATTTCAGCCCAATTTGCACATGTACATTCAAAGCCCCAAATGTCGAGGACAAAACTGCAATTTCTGAGACAGATATCACTGTTGCATCTTGCTCACACCAAATCTGGACAAATCCCCAAATTTTTCGAGTCTTGCGTGCATTAATTTCAGTGAAATTGAAAGAATTTCACTAAAATGTGAAAAGCCTTAAAATTCCTGGGCAAATGTGCACCGACTTTGCAATTTCTGAGTCAGATTGTCCAATTCTGTGTTGAGATCCTCAAATTCAAGAAAAGCCCCAAATTTCTGGGTCAATTTTGCACAGATCTGAGACTTTGTGCTTGCGTGCGCGAAACCCCATCAAGAAAGGGGTAGAATCTGAATTTTTCTTTTTAAAAAAAGAAAAAAATTAGGAACGTGACGGGGGGTCTGTTGACCTTTTGTCCTGTTCATGTGACGGAATGACCCGTCGCCCGTCGCGTTACACATGCTGTTGTTGTGCAGCCCCGTTGCGTTATGCCTGCTGTCGCCGTGGTCCATGCTGGCCCCCCGACCAGCTGCAGCCCGTCACACCTGCTACTGCCCGTTCTGTCCGACTGGCGACTGTCACCCGTTACCTGTCACGCAGCTCGATTGTCTGTTCTTCTACTTGCCACATGTCGCTTGCTCCTCAACAATCCACAAGACTGTTACACGAGACTTTGCGTGTCGCCAGCACCTCTCAACAGTCCACAAGACTGTTACACCTGTTGATCTACCCCTCAACAGCTTGAGTGAGCCATTGGCTCTGATACCAGTTTGTAGGGACCAATTGAGCACGACGATCGAGACAGATTGTCCTACGCGCAGTGAGAGACAGAGAGTGCGAGAGCGAGCAGAGTAGAGAGTGAGCACGTTTTTAGGTACAATGACGAGTGTGTACCTTTAGGTTTTTAGATAGAATCTAGATATATATGTGTAAGTACAAGTGCTAAGGGTGCGTTCACACCCGAGCACATTTAAAGGCATGAGGCCTTTATTCCCCATAGTTTCTTAGCATCTACAATATGTATTTATGATTGTGGTGTGTGTATTTGCTTTGCTTGCTTCCATTAGTTCTAATGTTGCCACATGCTGTGGTCCATTCATGTCGTTGACACAATGTTTTGTGATATGTGCTTTACTCCCATTGACCAGTGTAGCTGTGTACTTTGCCTTGGTGTTTATTTGTGGTCTGTTTCTGATTTTGTTGTGGTAATGATTGACTGTAGGTTCACTTTAGAGGGATGGTGTGGATGTGGCTAGAAGATGATCTCATGCAATTGTGGGGCACAAGGATGATGAGTGATATGTACACTGACTGCTGTATAAAATGGCTAAAACACCTTTTTAGGGCTGTTTTAGTGAACCAGAAATTGCCCAAAAAAAAGGATAATGTAAAGGCAAGTTTTGGTGGGTCAATAGGCCGTGTGGAAGGCTTGCTCTAAAACGTAGTCTCTTTGTCAATAGAGGCTTCCAAGAACTTTGAACTGGTTGCTATCCAAATAGACACAGCAACAAACGGCAAAAAGCAAGTGGTTTCCTCCACTTCTTTGCAATAGGATCTCTCCTCATATTGGAAGACATAGAGATCTGCTACTATGTTGGACACATGATCAAAAGTCAATTGTATTGATGGCAAAAACTGAGATACAATGGATAGCCCCCAAGTGTGGTGCATGAACACATCAATAAGGGTGCTCATGAAACCAGCCTTCCTTCTCGGAGAGGGTGGTAATGACTTGATTAATCAACAATTACCACAAGCAATTTGTAACATAAAATTGAAATGCATAATTTACCACTTAATCTTGGACAATAGATACCCAGTTGGCCCCTTGTGGTATTTGTTTAACCTGTGTTGCAATTTGGATGGAATACATTAAGATTCCTTGAATCTCCTTCGCACTCCAATTGCCTCTTGTTGTCAAGAATCACAAGCAAGCCTTCAAACCAATTTGCCCCTTGCTTTGCTTGGGATTTGGCCTTCAAATGTGCTCCTTGGGTGACGAATTTAGTCCTAAACATTTGCTGCCTGAATGGCCACTTGAATATCTTGAAATGGTTTGAATTTCAATGATTGAATTTCAGTGATTGAAATTCAAGTGTCTTAGCCTTAATTCTAAGCATGCTTCCCGAGGTGGTTGTCAAATTCTAAATTTTGTTGTAAGTTAGGGTTTACAGTAGAGATCAGTCTCCACCCCTGTTGGATGATTTTGCTGGAAATTGCTGAGGAAGAATGGGAATAGGTTGGAGAAAGAGAAGAATGTTGAGAGGAGAGAAAATTCTGATTTTTGTTGCGGGAAACTGTAGAAAATCAGTTCTTGCCTTGTTTAGATAGCCATGGAAGCTATCACAAACTACCGAGACCTCCCAAAACTATTATCACCTAGAGCTAGATGCTGTCACTTACATCCATAAGACCTTGGGTTGTAGTTGCTTGGTCCAAAAGTCTCCCGTGATGGCTGTTGCAAATGCCCCCTAACTATGGTGCTTGCAACAAACAACTCCTCCATTGTTTCAACTTTCTTCTCTGTCAAAATGCTCGCTCTCACTCACTCACTCACTCTCTCTCTCGGTGAAGAAAAGCCTTTAAAAACGTTTTTTCTACTTGTATGGGCAAGTTTTGCCAAGTGGTAGCCTTCCAAAATATTTTTCAGCATTATCTAGCTTTATTAAATTAATTTAATAATTATTATGGCACAAAATAATAATTTGATTGGCCAACAATTAAATTGGTTAGGCCAGTTTATCACTTAAGTGATCTTGAGCACTCATTAGCTTGGAACATGTATTAATGAATTAATTAATGCCAATTCTTTACTGTTGCCACTAGCACTAAGGGCTGATTAAATGGTCTAGGCCAAAATTCGATACTAGGTACCACGCTTTTGCCTTTGGCACCAACAATTGATATCTTGGGGTCCTAGGTTCTACATTGTGAAAACATGTATCTCACATGTGCAAGTCACATTTGCTCATTTGATTCACTCTTAAATCAAATGCTAAGTAGATAGCTCAAGGTCGGGGGACCCACCTAAAACATCATCCATAATCCATGTAAGGGACCAAAAAACCCCCCACCCCCAAAAAAAAACAACCCAATAACCCTCTTTTTGCTTGTTATCTCTTGTTTGTTTCATTTGCCCCTTTGATTACTTTAAGATTTTATGCATTGAAAAAGAAAGTCCTCATATGCATTTGACCTCTAGGCTCTTACCATTACATGTTGTATAAGAGACAAGTTAGGGATTTTCATAAAGTTCAAATTTAGTTAAAATTATCTTCAAGCATAATGGATTTGCGGTCCTTATCAAGGAAGTTCATTTACAGGGATTTCGATCTTTACCATGGATGAGCATATCTTATTTACTCAAGGATCACCTGAAACTCAGCCCATCAGCCTCTCAGTTTATGATATCAATAGCATTTATGCCCTGGAGTGTGAAGCCAATATATGGGTAAGCTAGTACTTCTCCTCTCCAATGTGTTGCTAACTATGAGCATGTACCGTTTGTTGAATTCTGGATGCAGGTTGGATATAGTTGCATTATGTGCTGGTGCTGCAGATGCTAACTATGAGCTTCACTTTTGCCTGTCAATGCATGCATGTACTGTTTGTTGAATTCTGGATGCAGGTTGGATATAGTTGCATTATGTGCTCGTGCTGCAGATAATTTTGAAACAATGGCTCATATGGCTCGTAGTCTAGAATCTAGAATTTGACCTCTGATTTGATGACTTGCTGCAGGATTTTTTCTGATTGCATACCGATCAATGGAAGTCGACGAGTATCTTATTTGATAATCTCTGGCATTCTTTCATTCATTCCTTGGCTTCTTCTTGGGCTTTTTGAGCCTATCAGAATGTCTTCATTGTATTTGACGGTACTTTTGACAGCACAAAACCTGGGTGCAGCCATGGCGGATGTCGTTATAGATGCCATGATTGCAGAGGCAGCGAGAAAAGAAAGGTTCCATCTTCCACTTTATACTTGCTAGTAAAAATGTGTTTTGCATGTGTCCGCACTTGTGTGTTGGCATGCCAGTAATGGGTGCGTTCCCAATGCTTCTCATAACTTTTCATGGTGCTGACCACCAGCCTGGTAACATCACCCCCCTTTTCAATGAACTCAATCAAAACATTGGTTTCAGCAGAAAAGAAAGGGGTGGGTGGGTGCATGTGTGTGTTTATTATGTGTACAGTGGGCAGTTTTTGATTTGGTGTCTGTGCAGTGGTTTGCATAGACAATATTCGCCTCTTCATGTCTTTACTTAACATGAAATGAGCACATGCCAACAAATGCAAAATGCCAACTGAGTTGAAAATTCCAAGGTGAATTCGTTGGAAAATCCAAGGAATTTGTTCTCTCTTGTGATAAAGATACTTGGCACTAATATCCCTCATTACCTTTCCATCCAAGCAGATTCCCCCACGGAGCTTGATAAGGATATTAAGCCAGTTTGTGGGCCAGGGTGTGTGCCATTCTTTAGTTTGGCTTTGTCCATACTTGGCTCAAGTAAGTAACGTTGCAATTAGACCAATTATCAACTTGTATACATCAGCATATCAATACGCCTCTATGATAGAGCAATTATAAGCATCGGACCGCATAACTCTAGATTGGCCTTCTCTGCTCATCAATGATCATATGAATCAACATCCATGCTCATCTCTACTTGTCTTGATTTGTCTGACATAGGCACACTCCTTCAGTTTACACGCAGAAGACAAATGTCGTAACTAGTGAGCAGAAGGTTTAGTAAAAAAACACTATTAGCTTGCCCCTTGAGTGAAAGAAAAGGATTATCCAAATCAAATGGGCCATTTTTGATGATCAAAATGTCAGAAGAAAGTTAGTCTACAATCCAACTCAGAAAGAATTGCTGAAGTCATATTTATTTAGGGGAGCACTTGATTCTTGAATCTTATGCTTCTACTTCATATGTTAATACATGGGTACCACACCATTCAATTGAAAAAGGAGCCTATTTTACTTATGTTGGTACCTAAATCATCTATCTGTGCAAAGCTGTGATTTTTAAACATGAACCAATCTCTACTTGTTGCAATCAATTTACGTCTCTGAGAAGCCCACAACACCTTTACATCCTTCTCAAGAAACAGCTGAATATGACCATAAATTTTCCTGTTTTCGCGGAGACCCATATTTCCACCCGAAATGTTAGAATTAGCTTGGTGTTGTTTATGAGGAAATTCATAATTTAGACTTCAACTGTGAGTGTGATCTGCAGTACTAATAATAAAAATGCACTACCCTTCTACAATATACTCTTCTCCTTTGATCTTGATGTTTCAAATAACTGCTCGGAAACCTGTATCTACTGGGACAACTCTCTAAAATCGTGATGGATATTGTGTTGCAAAGAACTGCTGTGAAATCCATGCCTGAGACAGGTGACAAATCAAGCTAACATAGCAGAGTACGTATCTACCCCTCATGAACATGTTGGGAACAGCAAGGTAAAAGTTTGATGCTATGTTGACTAATTAGTCTGTCCCACAATTCTGTCGTGAATCAGGAGCATACCGAGTTTAATTTGATGATAATATGACTGACCTCCCAATCTTAGTTATCCACTACACCTGTAAATGTCAATGGTCAAGAAATTCGTTAACTTTCAATCACTGGATAGCAAACTTCTATATTGTCTGGAATATCTGAGATATTTTTGGGTCTCTTAAATGCCCGTATTGTGTGCCTTTCTGATTGGAGCAATCCTGCTGAACAACCTCTGCTGCTGGTGGGAGTTTCAGGGTTTTATCAAGATTTTTAAGGATACAGTCAGGATCTTTCAGTTGCTTTTAATGATAAATTTGGTGTTGCCTCTGAACTTTGAATTGGAATTTGCAGGGCTGAGTATGCGGGAGATCTTCAGTCTCTGTCATGGTTTGCCATGGCATTGGGAGGCATGTCTGGCAGTGTTGCAGGCGGATATGCTCTATATGCAGTTGATGTAAAGGGCATTTTTCTTTTCTTTTCACTGTTTCCTCTATTACAGCTTGTTGCTAGTGGTATGGTTGATGAAAGTGATCTGACGGGTGGGGCAACAGAAACTGAAAGTAAGGATGCTGAAGGAGAAATTATTGAGTCCAAGTTTGGGAGTGATCCAAACAACTCAGAGAGAGTTGAAGGTGAATCTCAAGGATGTGAAGAATCAAATAAAGATGAAAAGATTAAGATAATGGGAAATGACAGCCGGAAAAGTAGTGGTGGCATGGAGGAAGACACTAGTTTGGATGATGCATATACCAGAGACTTGATTGATGACGATGGTGACTGGGTGGAGATAGATGCCAAAAATGTTGGAGTTTCTAAAGACAAAGAACTGAATTCTTTGCACAAAAACATCGAAGGAGGGGATACTCTTTTGAAGAGCTCAGATCAAAAAGAGCAGTTCCATCAAGATGGCCTTCGAAAACGTAAGGGTGGCCAGGATACAATTGACAGAGAAAGCGAGTACAAAGATGATGGTAAATCCAGCACACATGATAGATCCCTGCTAAGGAAAGTAAGTGGGACATTTGGGACACTTTTTCAGACCATACGGCAACCAGCCATTCTACAGTAGGTTTCTTTCCCTCTTCAATTAGAATTTAAAAAAAAAAGGTACTGAAGTGCCATTCAAGGTCTAACATTGCTCTGTAAGCAGTATATTTTTTTAATGAACACTGCTTGATCTACTTGACGTTTGTTTTTTCTTCTGTTTCTTCTTACACAATTAAATGTCATTGCAGGCCAATGCTTTGGTTTTTTCTCGCTCAAATTTGCATCCCAAGCCTTTCAACAATTATGTTCTATTACCAGACTGATTTTCTTCATCTGGATGCATCATTCTTGGGGACATCCCGGTTAGTTGGATGGGGAGCTTTGATGCTTGGCACATTTATTTACAACCGATACTTGAAGCATGTTAAGCTGAGAAAGATTTTCTGGTTAGTTACACTATTATGTTTGTGATTTAAAATACTGGTAGTGTATCAAATCAAAGTTTGATCATTGTTTTTCTTGTTCAAATTATGTCATAATGTCAACAGTAGATGAATGCTTTTGGCTTTCTGTTTTTCGAATTTACCATGTTGCAAACTTTAGATGCTCAAGGTAGATATACTTTTTGATATAATTCTTTGTGCTGCAAGTAGTTGTGACATAAGAGAATAATTGTGCAAGCATCTTTGATAAGTTGTTTAAGGGACAGTAACTTGTGTTATACAATTTTGAGGATGGATTCCTTATGATGCATGGTGGTCGCCTTTGGTGTTTCAAAGCAGTTGAGGCCTAGAGTTGAAGGTGATGACATTCTGATATTAAGATGAAAGCAGTTAAGACTTTCTCTGGCTAGCACTGATTCAAAAGATGGATGCTTTTTAAGGACTCTTAGGGACTCAGGCAAAACATAAAGCAGCCTCTGAGAACAGTTGGATACCATCACAATGCTTTAGGTTTGCAGAGGGTGGCTGGATTCGTGCTGCAAATGTTTTGCTAAAGATCAATGGAGTAGGTTATTGACTAAAGCTCTTGGATCATTGGAAGATCCCTAGTGCCTTTTATGTGAGCCTTCTAAGACCCTTTAGGGAGATGTGCCTAGGATTTACTCGATGAGATAGCCTAAAGTTGTGGAACTGGATGAGATTCTGGCTCTAGAACAAATTTTGGTACATGAGGAAAGGTAGATAAGAGAAAAGTATTGGCATAAACTCCGTCACCCGTCATCACTGACTGCCACCGCATCTCCTGCTACTTCCCCCGTCTCTTCCGTCGACTTGTCGCAGTGCCCCCCCGGACCCAACTGTTTCACCCGCCTATTCCCCTCCCGTGACGCGTTGTACCTCCCCCCCCGCTAGCTTGTCGTGCCATCGAGGTGCCTCCCACAGCGCTGCCCATGCTCGTTAACCCCTCCCGCCCTGGCTCCTCTCTGACATCCAGCAGCCCCCCCCCCCCCCCCCCCCCCCCCCCACCCCCCGGGGGCCCCAAATCCTGCGCTGTCGCTCTTTGTGAAAGACACAAAGAGCGTACCAAAGTTCCTGGAGATTGAGGCAGGAGGCCACTTTTTTAGGCAACAGGTCATTGTGACTGGGCAACCAGGGCAGTGTTTGCGTTGCTATGACTTTGGGCATCAGGCAGCAGATTGCATGCGTTTCGGAGCCAAGGCGGTAATTAGCTCCTCAGACATAGCCACGACAGCAGGGAGTAGGAGGGTGAGCGCCCGTTCCTAAGCAGAGCACGTAAGTTGAGGTGATGAACCACACACGTCTACATCCTCCTCGCACCAGCAGTCTTGCCCTCCCCACATAGCCACCAGCTCATTTGTCCTTGCCGCCCGTCACACTTTCTCGAGACAGACACAACTGTTACCACAGGAGTTCTTTCGCAGTGGCCCATGGTCCTACCTGAGAGTTGCGAAGCGCGGAGAGTTTCCGCTACCTTTGGGTGTTGGATGGATCTTCACGATAGCCCAGATCCCCCTTCTTATGCAGCTTGCTCTGTGTGTTGTAGGGCTTCTGTAAGGCCCTAATCTAGAGCACCCTAGAGACTGCTAGGAGGAGATAGATTGTTAGTCGGTCATTTGGAACCCCCAAGTCAGAGATCGGGAAGGGGCACAGATTGGCGAGTGCCCCCACATCCAGTGGGCTAGTTGGAAGGCCGGCCTAGCTCGTACCATCAAGACATGGCGGGAGGTGTACAGGATGGTGGACGAGGAGGTGTTGCAGTGAGTATGAGGATGCCAGAGGAGTGGAGTTGAGAAGGGAGATAGACGTAGCAATACCTTAGGAGTGGCTTGCTCCACTGATATGAGAGCTGATAGAGCCTGGGGAGGTATGGGCCGCTAGGTTTTCACCAGCAAGTATCCCCCTATAGGTGGCAAGTAGAGTGGGCGGCGCTCCACCTGGGACCTTCATCGTGCAGGAGGGGGGGGCGTCTGACCCTTCATAGAGGGCAACAGGATGAGGGGATAGCTATTCTTTCATGGAGGAGGATTTGGGTGATTGGCCTTCAGGGGAAGACATGGTGGTTGGACCCTTATGTCTTCTGGAAGGATCTCAGGGAGGGGGGTCTCTGGATCTGGGAGGGCAAGCCACTTGATGAGCTGGAATGGCACCAGGAGAGTGGCTATGGCCGGCCACTGTGGTCGCCAAGAAGCCATCGAGGTTCTTGGAGTATACCACCAGGATTGGCAAACACGTATTGATGTAGGAAGACATGGATTGGGCACCATCACATAGCAGGCATTGGGCGGAGCACAGCATCACGGAGCCTTTTCGACGGACCTTCTGGCGGCGTTTATGGGATAGCTGGGGGTTGAGGAGGGTATTGTATTTCCTATGGTTGGTGGCACATGGAGGCTTGGTGGTGGGAAGTTGGCTAGTCCAGATGCAGGAGAGAGGTTGTAAGCGTTACACATAGCAGCCTCTGGAAACCCCAAAGCACTACCTTTGGTCATGTGAGGAGCATGCCGCATCCTTTGCTGTATTGCACCTAGCCTTAGAGGAAGGTGCAGTGTCAGGAGGCTTTTGGCAGAGAGAGACTTTCGGTACAGGCGACCTTAGCAGAGCTCTGGACCTCCATCATCCACTCCCTCTGCGGCCGATGGGACCAAATGCAGGGTGAGTCAAGGGCTCGTCAGGAGCTCCGTTGTCATTTCATGTGCAGTTGGGGTGGCCTGGACCTGTTTTTCGTGATGCAGGCAGGCAGCCTTAGATGGCGATACACCCATCCTCCATGGCCTCTTGCTCCTATCCCCCCTAGACCGCCCCGAGAGGCTTGTACATCTAATATATCTTTGACTCTGCATTGGCTCCAGCTAGTCTGTTGAGCAGGAGCACTTCCTTGTATTCAGGTTTTTTTCTGAAGTAAAATAATTAGCCACACTTTATTTGCAAAAAAAGATAAAGAGAAAAGTTTCCTGTTGCTATCCTCTCAAGTGTGTACCTGGTGCTGCAAAGCCTCGTGCTAGCCTGGCTTCTGTAGCTCCTTGCAGGGACAATTGTGGCCCTTTGAAGGTCAGACCCAGTTAGATATACGACCCAACAATTTCAATCAGCTCACTGCCAAAAGTGAACTGGCGCTCAGATCTAGCCACCCAATGGTTTGGTATTTAACACTGCGAAATTTGTCTTCTCAAGGTCCATTCAAAGGTATCTGTCTATGCAGAAGGTTTGTAGGCATCCAAATACTGATGTAGACCTGCAGGGAGTAGTACGTGTCATCATCATACAGTGGGAACTAAGATGGGTACATGAGAGTGTGTCATTTGCATACAGCAGAATACTAGGATGAGTATGCGTTTTGGGGGGGGGGGGGCGGCAAGAGAGGGGCCCTTCTATTCTTGTAGCCTTGTGTTTTTAATAGCCTTTTGGCTCCATGTGCTGTTCTCTACTTGTCTTTGAGAGTGTGCTTGGTTGGCCAGAAGGCCCTTTGTATATGTTTCAATTCATTAATTCAGACTTCTTTATGAGAGAGAGAGAGAGAGAGAGAGAGAGAGAGAGAGAGAGAGAGAGCTGAACTTTCATTCCACAGGTGGACTCACATAGCATTAGCATGTGTCACCTTTTCTGATATTATCCTTGTGACTGGTCTAAATACTTGGTTACACATCCCAAGCAAAGCTTTTGTTATAGGAGCTTCGGTATTGGGAGATGCTATTAATCAGTTCAAGTATGTCCCTTATTCCCTCTGCAATTTCCAGAACTGCTACTACTAAATATTGGGCCTTGTCAATTAACTTTTCTATTTATTGTTTTGACTTGTAGGTTTATGCCCTTTCTGGTTGTGTCTGGAAGATTGTGTCAACCAGGAATTGAGGGAACACTTTTTGCTCTATTTATGTCTCTCAATAATTTTGGGACAACCCTGAGTTCATTCTTTGGGGCAGCACTTGCCTCTGCCCTAGATATATCGTCAGGCAAATTTGACAACTTCGGTGCAGGGATATGCATTCAGTCTCTCTGTACACTTATTCCCATCTTTTTCCTCCATTTGATACCTACTGAGGCTACTGGGGTATCTTCTCAGTAATTTGATCAGAGATTGAGATCTCCATATTTGTAATCCTTTAATTTTTGCAACTTGTCTAAACATGCCAAGGGCAGTGCAACAAAAGAACTCAAGAATTCACACTGTTCTATGAACTACACATGTATTATAGGTCCAACTAAAGCACCATTGGGATATGCCCATGCTTATTTACATTGGGCTATTGTGTCCAATCATGATTGCTCCATGTGCAATGTTAATTACACATGACGTGCCAGCAAAAGAAGTGTATAATGATTGATAGTAGGCTATTCATAAGAGGTGAACATGAATGCTTACATCTGAAGAGTTTCATTGTTGCTTGACAAGTTCAACAATGTTTGTATCTTGAAAAAGTTTGCTACTTGTGGCTGATTTAATTACATAATCAGAAAGCTGTGTTTTACTAGTATGGCTAATCGTAATATAGAGTTAAATAAAAGCATGGAGAACATATCTACTGAGATTGATGAAATCAATCCAAATAGTCCAAAGAGCTCAGCTTCCCTTCCTTGCAGAGAACTTTAAGAACATTCCAATAGCTGTCAAAAGTTGTCATTTCTTCCCTTGTGTAATTTGCCGTTCACCAATAGAGTTCACTTGAAAACTAGGGTATGTGCTGCTAGGAAAGTATTTAAGTCAACCTTTCTTGGGGCTTTCTTGCTCGCATATGATATTTTCATATTAGATAGTTCCATGCTTATCAAGCATAGTTTTTTTATCACATTTTATACTTGCACATCTATTCCATAACTCCAGATGTGAAATACGCTATTTGTCCTTCGGACCATAATATTGGTGGTAAAACAATCTCTATGCCATCGATATTGGACCACTTGCAATTGCACATATTGAGGCCATATCAATCCATTTCACATGAATTGTGTGCATCACCAAGTCAATACCACACATTGAGAAATATCGTCAAAATGACAAAAAGAAATCTTACAAACTTAGTAGGTGGAGTAGTGTGCATGTTAATGCTTTTGTCTAAGTGAAAGTAAAATGGACTTTTGGAATTGATGAAAAGGCTTGTAGCTTCTCCAAACATCTACATTAGTATCTGAACATGTAAATCATGTTGAGAATTTTCTAGGAACAAAAATGAATAATTGAAAAGAGCTTGAGCATCCAAATTCAGTCTATTTCACACTTTGTGACCATAGAGTTTTCATTGTGTAGTGAGTATCCATTTGTAACAATAGGTGGATGAGTTGCTATAGTGTAGAGTAGTACATTGAGAGGCCATCTTAACAAACAAGTCTTCTCAATCGTTCTTTGCTCAATATACATTTTTAGAGGCCGTATTGCTATCTTCATAGATCCAAACTTTACATTCTTGCTTGAAACCAAATGTTGTGAATATTGTTAAATGCAAACCAATGGATGGTTGAGTGCTTTAGTCACATCAATTTGTTTCATATTGTGTTAGTTGTAGTCCTTTATGCAATAGAGCTAATAAAGCCTTTCAACCACATTTTATTTACAAGCAAATAATGGTTTTTAAACCGATTCTCTCCATGACCATGTGTCATCTTTCTTCTCACAAATTTGCAACTCAAAACATCGACAATCTTTTTGTGGGTGCTTGAATATCACAAATTTGTAAACTCAAAACCTAGACAACCTTTTTGTGGGTGCTTGAATATCATGCCAAGGGTACACCAAAAGGCATTTCCATTGAAATGGAGCATGATCTAGAAGTTGCAACAAATAATTTCTTCAAATTTGGGATTTGATGACTCCATATGATGCGAAAAGATTATACTAATGATTGAATATCCATAGTTATTGTGGTGAAAAGTATGGCTTTTTTGTCTATGCAAATGGTTGTTCACATATTGAGCATTCAAAAACTCTTAATGGCTTAGTTTATGTAAGGATTAGAAGCCATGATGGCAAAGGGATATAGAGTTTTTGATTGTTTATGTGAATCATGCAAGGAACTGTGATACACCGAGGGATTTTCTTTGCCACCGAATGTGAAAGAGTTGAGGGAATCTTGAGAACTTAGTTTTCAACAGGCAGTGTTGTAAAGTGGGACTACAATGGTGATGCAAAAAACTCTCGCCTTGTATAGTAGGTGTGTGTGTTTTTTCTACAAGGTTGGTTAGATTTTCAATAGGAAGTTTTGTACGTTTTCAAAGGATTGAGACCATGAATAGGGTTGCAAAACAATATGCTTATGGGGCAAAAAAGACATGAAAGAAAATTGGCTATTGGAAGTTGAAGAATGCATAACTAGGATGTATGATGGACCGTATTATGTTGATACAATGGCAAAGCTTTTAGCTATTTTGAAGTCTGAACTAAAATCTAAAATTAACATAGTACACATATGTTTTTTGGATATGTACTAGTTGATAGTAGTAGGGTCCATAAAGCATGAATGTCTATGCTCAGACGATAAGGTTGAAGTAAAATCAAATACGAAGTATAAGATTGTGGATAAAAAGGTGAAACCAATTGCATTACCCTTATCTCCAAATAATGAGGAGATGATTGATTTTGCTTCTTGCTGCTTCTTGCCATCCAAAAGGAATTGAACATCAATTTATTGTAAAAGCTCTCAAAGATTTGAAAATTGGATATGGCAACTTTCTTTTGCCTACAGAGAAGCAATGCTTTGTGGATATCTTATCAAGACATGGAAGAACTTTTACATTTTAGCCACATGAGATTTTCTTTAGCTCCTTACTCTAACAGGTGGTTTATAGTGCCCAAGAAAAATGGGACATTGAGATTCATTTAGTATATGTAGCTAGTTAAGAAAGTGACCACCATCAATAATATAGGAGCAGGTCCTGGTGTGGATGAGTTTACAAAGGCTTTAGTTGGGGAGAGCTACATATTCTGTGTAACTTATACTCTGGGTATGATCAGTTCCAGTTACCAATTGAAAGTAGGGATCTCACTGCCATGAAGACACCATTGCGATTAGTGCAAATGTGCACTTTACCATTGGGGGGAATGAATTCTATTATACACGTGATGAATGCAATGAATAAAGTATTGTAGGATTAGATACCACATCTAACTATGCTTTTTTCTAATGACATGCTAATAAAAGGGAGCGTAGAAGAGGATAAAGATAAGGAATTAAATGAATAGGGGATGTAGAAGTTTTGTTGTTGAATACATTACTGATTGTGAAAAGATATTGGCTAGATTGGAAGAGGTAAATCTGACTCTTTTAGGGTGGAATTCAATCTTTGGAATGAACAAGGTCCCAATTGTGGGACATATGTGTGGTCTATATGGTAGCCATCATCAACAAAAGTTAATGGCATTGACAAGATGCAAGAGACTTGATCTCTAGTTTTAGAGGATAGGAGATTTCTAGGAGCTTGTGTGCTTTATCTTATTTGGATATCTCACTTTGTGCATATTGCAGATGCTCTTTATCAATTATTGATGAAAAGGGTAGAAATTCTAGTGGGATAGAATGCACATGAAGGTGATGAGAAAGTTAAAGAGATTGTTGAAGTTAGCACCTAGTTTGAGAAAAGTTGATTATGTAGGTTATCATCACTATTGATATGATCCCTGTAGGTATTGATTGGGCTATTGGATAGGATGACGATGAAGGAAACAAGTATGTAGTCACGTTTGGATAAATATGCTAAATGAGGTGTTGAGAAATATGACATAGATTAAGTCATATCCTATGCTTGTATGAAATGAAAAAGAGGCTATATGTAAAGTGTCCTAATGTCAAAGCATCTATCCAGTTTGGGAGATACTCATTGTGTGTGCATGTAGAATGAAGATGAAGAAGAAGAAGATGGATTGAGCCTTCATAACTTGTGCTATCTCCCTTCCATTGTTGCATATCTAAATCGATTCCTTTCAATTGGTATTAAAGCAGAAGTGTGGGAGTGAAGAATCAAATTGAGGAGCACATCTAATCGAGGTCTACATCATATTCAAAGCTTACTGTCCACCATTAAATCATGTCTTCAACCAATCCACTCAAATCAAGTACATGGATTGGTAGAAACTATTAAAGCTCAAATTTTGGGGTATTATTGCCGGATTTGGATGCATTCCAAAAGCCATTAAAGGTTATGAACAACAAATTATAGCAGTGTTTTGGCTGCTTTTGGTCTTGGATTGAACATCTATTGTATGCCAGAAGCATGGGGCTACTTACGCTCATGACCAACTTAACCAGGGGGACTTGCTTGTGCCCAAAAGCACAAGGGGAGCTTATGAATTGAGCATAGGGCCTGCTTGTTTGAGAAGTAAGGGGCTTATTGATTAGAGAGAGATAGAGAAGAATTGAAGTTTGTTTTAATTAGAAGAGAGAGTTCAAAGCTCAAAGACTCAAAAGGAGGTTGTGGCAGTAATCAATCACATCCATAGCATGGAGGAGGCTCGCGTAGATTTTCGACAGGTGGCAACTCATGGCGACATGTTTCTTCAATAGCCTTCTAAAGGTTAGAATAAACCTTTGAATCTTATTAAGTCCTTTCTCTATTTAATCCCTTTTCACACTTGGAAATCTTGAGCTGGTTCAATTTTGTATGTTCACACTAGAGCAAAGATGCATTGGATATTTCAAAAGTTGGTTTCACATTAGGCTTTATTGAATTACTTAACTCCGAATTGGTTCACATTTTTGTGCTCACATTGCAAAAGAAAGAACTAGTTGTTTTAAAGATCAAAAAGGTTGGTTTCCATGCAAAATTTGGGTGGCTATTTGGAGCCAGAAAATTATAAAAAAATATCTAGAAAAGTTGCTCTTGTTTAAGCTTATCTTGGACTCCATTCTAGGCATAAAAATATATTTAAAAATAGCTATGAAAATGGTTATTTTTGGCTCAAATTTTGATTTTTTGGGGCCATACAGTAGCACTGTGGTTGAGCTCCAATTTCATTGTTTTCTTGTTGGATAGTAGATGTATGACATGTGAGCATGGTGTATGGATGTATTGGATACTAGTTGGACACATGTATGATAGCCATATCATTGGAATCCATTTTACATGTATTTTTGGGCATTTTTAATGCTTTTGTGGCCTTGAAAATTGAGTGGTTGATGCTTGGGACTTGTTCATGCACTTGAATATTGGTTTATCACATTTCATATTGTTGTTTGCTAAAATTTTAGTAGTCATAATGTTATAAATGGCACAAATTACTAAAGTTTGGTGACTAATTGACAAAAGACAAATATAGTGTGTGGGCCTGTTACATGGAAAATTTTCTAATGGGAAGAGGTTAATGGGATCTCATAACAAGTGAGGACACATGTCTTGAGGTCCCTAAAGAGGCTAGGAAGGAATAGAAGAAGGCCTACAAATATTGGACATGTAAAAGTAGGATGGCTTTACATTGGATTTCTATATGCATTTTAGAGACCTTGATCCTACACATTAAGAAAGCTAGCACATGTAAAGATGCATGGAAGATCATTGAGAAAATGTATGGTACTTACACGGAGGCAAGGAATATATAGATAAAGTAGAGATTGCATGGTGCATGGCATAGAAATCGAAGCATTAGTGATTATGTTGTAGAGATAAGTAGATTGCGGAGGACCTTACTTTGATTAATGTACCCATGGATGATGATGACTTGGTTTCTCTTACCTTGAATGGACTTCGACCTACATACAAGTCCCTTGACACTTCTACTTTTGTGAGAGGTAGTTCTATGCTTGACTTTTAGAGTTGATTGCCTTGTTGCTTAAAACTGAAGAAACACAATTAGGTCTTAATGCATCTAGTAGTGGGAAAAATGTTAGTCAAGACAATGTATTCTACCATCAGAGAGGAGGCGGTAGTTCATCCAGAGCTAAAGGATCTTCATATGGTCATGGAGATAGCCTTTATCGTGGTCGCTGCTCTTTTGGTTGTGGATATTTTATGCCTAGAGGCAAAGGGAGATCCTTTTCTAGAGGTAGAGAATAATATAGTCCTCATAGAGATGGTGTTTGCCATTACTGTAGATAGTTTGGTCATTTTGAGAAAGAAAGCTATCATAAGTAGAATGCTATGTCTAGAGATCGTGGAAGGACTTAGTATGGTCATTATGTAGGTGGGCATGGAGGCATAGGTTATGTCTCTAAAGGTGGTTCATCAAGAGTATTACTTGGTAACATGACACATCCCCCCCTCCCCCCAAGAGAGAATGATTCATGAGCTACAAATAATATGACACCTCATGTAGAATGGTTTGAAAGGAAGCAAAAAATGAAAATTGAGGAGTATTTTGCGATGGGAGATGATACATTGCATATGGTCACTCACCATGTATGTGAGGCATGTCAGTTTGGTAAGTAGTTTAGGTTTCCATTTCCAAAGAGGGTGAGAATTAGCACTTATCCTTTGAAAATGGTACATTTACATATTTGGGATCCATGTCTTTGAGTGGGAGATACATGTTGTACATTACATTCATAGATGAATTTAGTAGGATGACATGGGTCTATTTCTTGCAACATAAAAGTGAAGCTTTTGAGAAGTTTTTTGAGTTCAAAGCTATGGCAAAAAAGTAGTTTAGATGTGACATAAAGTGCACGATATCGGATAATAGAAGTGAATACATGTCAAATGAGTTTTTTTACTACTTAAGAGGTCATAGGATTAAGAGATAGGTTACATGTAGATATACACCTCAGCAGAATGGTGTTGTAGAAAGAAAAAATAGGATCATTGTTGAAGTTGCAAGAGCTATGATGAACCAAATGCACATGCCATTTACTTATTGGAGTGAGATAGTCATACTAGAGTTCATATTATGAACAGTGCTACAACATTGACTTATCACATGTCACTATATGAGAACATGTATGGAAACACCCCTACAATTGCATATTTTAGGATGAATGGTTGTGTATACTATGTTCATGTTGCTGACGACTTGAGGAGGAAAATGGGACTAAAGGATGTCAAATGTATTTTGAGAAGAAATGTCATAAATGTTATGATCCGTTGCTAGAGAGGTCTATATAAGGAGTGTTGTAAGCTTTAGTGAATATGTCACGGTATCAACCTAAAGCTGTAGTTCAGATGATGGATGCTTATGAGAGCAATGATGATGATGGTTACGGAAAGAAAATTGTAGCAAACAAAAGTCAGTGAAATCAACATATTGAATATATGCCTGGTCCTCCAGACAATGAAGAAAGTAGTGGGAGTTATAGCCCATGGAGTGGCATGTTGAAGAGTGCACAAGAAAAGGTAGAAATAGCAAAAGAAAAGAAGCCAATGGGTGAGAGTTTAAAGGATGAGTCTATGAATGATGAGTTTGGAATATCTCATGTTAGAATTCCAGGCATAGAAATTGTAGGAAAGTATGTACCACCACATGCAAGATCAATTGAAACATTGTGTAGTGCACCTTGAGAAGATTGGAAAGATTAAGGTATCTAATTAACGATGGTTTGACATACAATGGCTTCATGAAAATGCATTATGCATGCATGGTATCTTATGTGCAATATGTAGAGGCTACTTGCTTTGATGAAGCAATTGAAAGCAAAGATTGGAAGAAAGCCATAGACGAGGAAATGGATGCTCTAGACTTGGGACTCAGTTGAGTTACCTTATGGCAAGAAAGCACTTGGTTACAGGTGGGTGTATAAGATCAAATCAAACTGGATGGTTCTTTGGAAAGATACAAAGAAGATTGGTTACAAAGGGTTATGCTTCAACATGTGGATTGAACTATGAGGAGATATTCAATCTAGCTACAAAGATGACCATAGTTAGATGAGTGATTTCCTTGGTTTCAACTTATGGGTATAATTTATATCAAATGAACATCAAGAATACTTTCTTGAATGGAACTTTGTAAGAGGAAGTATATATGGAACAACATGAAGGACATGTGCACCATAAGCTCACCCTAAGTATCCACATTATGTGTGTAAGCTAAGGAAGGCATCGCATGGTGTAAAGCAAGTACCTAGAGCTTAGTATAAAAGGATCAGTAGGTTTCTATGTAGCATGAGATTTTAGCAAACCATGGTTGATTACTCACTCACACGGAGGATGGAACTATAGTTGTTGTTATCTATCTTGATGATTTGATCATAATAGGTACTCTTGATAGAGAAATTATTGAAGTGAAGTATGGTTTGCACAAGGAGTTTGACATAAAATATATTAGATTATTGAGATGTTTTTTGGGCATTGAAGTTATTGACACTCCACATGGAATTTGGTTGGTGCAAAGGAAATATTCATTGGAAATGTTGGAGAAGTATGGGTGATAGCATGTAAGCCAATTGATACACCATTGGACCAAAACACCAAAATACAAAGATGGTTGATATTGGAAAGTATGTTAATATTACCATGTTTAGAAAGACGGTTGGTAGCTTGATCTACTTGACCATAACAAGATTGGACTTAAGCTATTCACTTAGAGTGATAAGCCAATTCATGCAAAGACCATGCAAGTCACACTTGGATGCAATGAGGAGAGTGTTGAGGTACGTCAAGAAGACAGTTAGCTATAGCTTATTCTATGAGAAAGAGATCAAGACTATACTGTTTGGGTACACAGATACTGACTGGGCAAGAAGCCTTATGGATAGGAGATCCCCTAGTGGTTATGCTTTTTCATTTAGTTTAGCCATATTAAGTTGGAGTAGCAAGAAGAAAACCATAGTAGCTCTATCAAGCACAGAAGCAGAGTATAGAGGAACATCATCTGCAGCATGTGAGTAGACATGGTTGAGACTACTTCTATATGACATGGGAATTGAGATAGATGGTGGAGTTATCATGTACTATGATAACATCGATAGTATTATGGTTGCAAAGAACCTAGTCTATCATGTAAGAACCAAATACATTGAAGTGCACTATCATTTCATTAGAGAGAAAGTCATGGATGGAGAGTAGACTTAATACACGTCAAAACCAATGATCAAGGCAATGATATCTTTACCAAAGCATTAGGTAAATATAAGTTTGAGTATTTTAGAAGTGCACTTAGAGTATTGTGGTTACAAGCTCATTCTGAGCCACCTGAGGGGGAGTATTGAGAAGTATGGCATAGGTTTAAGTCATATCCTATGATTATATGAAATGAAAAAGAGGCTATATGTAAAGTGTCCTAAAGCAAAATTATTTATCCACTTTCGGAGATACTCATTATGTGTGCATGTAGGATGAGAATGAAGAAGAAGAAGAAGATCCTTTCTCACACACACACACACACACACACACACACACACACACACACACACACACACACACATGTCAACCATTACTTGTGAAAGAGCGATTAATAAAAATGATGATGGGTTTTCCAAAAGCCTTTAGACCTAAAGGCAAGGCTACTATATAGATTTTCTAGCTATTGTTTTGTGCCATTTATGTATGTATTGTCTACCCCCTAGACAATTGTAAACTATCCCTCTATATCCTCATTTTGATCAATGGGTGGTGGTATGCAACTACAATGGCTAGTCAGCTAATATAATCAATGATGACAGTGAGGCATAGTTGATGTGGTGTTGCAGCTCACAATGATTCATCCAAGAGTAAACCGATCAATTAGCATGGTTGTGATCTTGTCGATGATGATAATGAAGCACAGTTTTTTTGTCACGGGGTATGGCCCAAGTGTTTGTGAGGGATTCTTTGGCCTTTTGTGCGTTTGAGAAAGAGAGCATGTGAAACCCCTCCTCTTATATGCCCCCCCGGCCCTTTATTTCTATGTATCGCCCAGGAAGATTATTTGGGAAGAGTTGGAGGAGCCGCGACTCGCGTGAAAGCCATAAAAGGAATCGTACCCGGCTCATGAATTCCGGTGTTTTTTATTTTCCGCGCTTTTTAAAAAAAATATTTAAAAACTCTCGGGCAATCAATCTCGTGCACGATCATGCGCATTTAACTTTTCACCGGCGCTCGGCTTTATAAAGAAAAAACACCAACAAATTCACGTGTTTCGTACAAAGTCAAAAGTTTCAATATCCTATGAAATTTGAAGGAAATGAATCGAATGTTACGGGCATGCGTGCTAGCAAAGCATGAACAAGACGCAAGCCTCAAGGCCCAAGGGGGTCAGATTTTCCTATTAATGCGCGGATTAACCAGAATCGCATTAAAAAATGATTTTAAAGTAAAAAGCTCATTTAAAAAAAACCATAGTAACTGCGTTTCTTAGCCGTCCTTGGCAATCGCGACGGGACTACGAGGTACGTAGGCCTTTTCCCATCGTGAGATGTTTTTTGAGCCTTGACGAGAGGCCCAAGGCCCTTATCCGAGCACCTTGTTTTGTCTCCACAAATTATGAATCAGCATCCTTTGGCCATTCGTTTAGCCGCCAAAGCATGTGTTAGCATTCTTTTACATATTCTTTCCTAATGCACCCAAAACATTCTTTTAAATATTCTAATATTCTTTTACAGAGTATATACATTATAATTTATCCTACCCAAAAACATGTTATGTGAACCCAGCATCCAAGATTGTCATGGCTTCTTGCAACAAGCAAGATGTGCTAGCATTCGAATTTAGCATTGTCTTTTTCTTGTTGTGGAATTTCATTTGACATTTCTGTCATGCACATTCATTCACACATTCATCTTTATGACGCGACCCAAAAAAGGTGTTTCTTACCCCCTCAAGTCAAGTCATACACATGCCTTCCTAGGGAGCTTTGTAGCTTAATATTCAAAATACACGTACATTTTTCCTTGAAATTTTTAAGTAACTCTAGCACTTTCCTAACAATCCACTCAAACTCTAGCTCTAGTTTAGCTCTGACTCCATTAGAAACAGCCACTAGATTTCTTTTCGTCCAGACTCCTGGTCACCATGCTTTATGATATTTATAATTCCAGACCTTAAAGATCTCCTCATCTAGAGTTCCTTTGTCCCCAAAGAGTGTAATTTTCGATCACATACTCACATCGAAGTCCACTGCATTAACCCATGCCTTAAGCTTCCTCCACACAACTCGTGCCATCGAGTAATGCCACAATACATGCATGATTGTCTCCTTCAATCTCAGGCACATCATCAAGCATCACGACACCACCTTCATGAACTTCCCAAGGCAATCTTTACTATTGAGCTTCTTCAAGCAAACTTTCAAGAGCAAAGTATTAAGCTTATTCAAGGGTGTGCTCCACTAAACTCCTCTCACTCTATGCCTCCATGTCTTCCATTGTTCCTTGTGGAAGACTACTTTCCAATCTTTATGTATTCAAACAAAATTGTCATCCTTTTTCTTATTAAAATCCCTCCTTCTTTTAGCTATGGTCACTTATTTCCTTTACTAGATTCCAAAGGCCTCAAAGGGTGATTGGGTGCATATCCATGACATCAGCCAACATCCCTTCTTGACAAAAAAGGTTGCTTTCATCCTATTAAACTCCATGTCATTGAGATAAAATCTCCTAAACTAACTTTGCCATTTCCATGAATGTGATTACTCGAGGGTCCATATATCCACCCATCTTTTCAATTATTTCTTCTCCATAGCTTTAGCTTTTTTTAAGTATTTATTAACCGGTGCCCCTTTGACATCATATGCATGGGGGCACAACCATATGTGTTATGAGAGAGAGGAGTCACCACTTCTCTCATTGGTCTCTACCCACCTAAACTCCTTAATTGTCTCTTTCCAACTTTGTAGTAGAGAGTTAGTTGTATTTGAAGAAGGATCTTGAATCCCATGTTAGTAGGAGTGCATACTCCCACCACTGGAGGTCTTTCCGCTTTCCCTTTGCTCATTTGTCTCTCATCATCTAGTTTCTCATGATGACCGTCCATGAAATATTTTGATCAAGCTGGTTGACTAACTTGAAAACCAAGCAATATGCCTTCTCTTTCATGGCCTCAACTCCAAGTCTTGCATTAGTCTTTGAGTCACAAAGCAAACCCCATGACATGACATGCCAATTGGATGTATTAGGATAGTCCCAAGCAAAGTCTAGCATTAATCTTGGACTCACAAAGCAATCCCCATGGCACAACATGCTAATTCGATGTACTAGCATAGCCCCAAATAAACACTTGGCCCCTTTTTTTCTAGTTTTTTCTATCACACCTTGGAGAATGTGCTTGTTGCAGCCACAAAGGCGGCCGTTAGGGTTAATGATTGCATTGAGGATGAAGATTCTCCCACACATTCCATTTAGCAGCTTCTAGTAGGTAGCTACCTTGGCTTTAACTTTAGAAAGTAGCCATGTGAACTTTTGGTTCCACATTAGAGAAATCCCATTGGATACCCAAGGTAGCAGATGCCTTGACTAGGCTTGATAGATTTGAGGCCAAATTGGATCCTCCACTCTTCCTCCTACATGAGAGCAACATCTCCCTTTTCTTGGTACTTATTTGTGAGCCTAAAACAAAGTAGAAAAAATCACTTATTAGAGAATGCTACGGCCACCTTTTTGCAATTGTTAGTCAAGAAGATGTGATTCAAGATTACAATGCAAAGTGGATGGACTTCACGGGTGATCATCCAAGAATCCCCCCTAAGGCAAAGTTTACTCTGATTGGAGAGAACATTCTCTAAAGTAGAGCTAGGGTATGCTTAGGCCAACCTAAAACCCAATAAATCCCCAATACTTGAATGCATGTTAGCAACATTTTACCAAAGAATTTGGGAGATGTAGGGAGGACTTGACTAAAATGGCCAATTAATGTTGGAGAAATCAAGTATCTCTCCCTATCTCACTAAATGAAGGTGTTGTCAACTTATTCTAAAAACATTTAGCAACAAAGAGTGGTTGTCTAAGCGGTGGCCACTTACTATGCTAAACACTAGGTACAATGTGATTGCCTAGGTGTTAGCAATTCAACATCCTTCCTCAAAAGTATTGCACCATGGGTAGTAAAACCTCATCTATAAAAGGAGAACCATGACACAATTCTAAATATAGCCTTCTCCATACATTTGGCTCTTAATTCAATCGAGGATTTTGTTTTGCTAAATATAGACTTTGAAAATTCCTATGGCAAAATCAATCGGAATTTAAAAATCTCGCTACCCTTGACTTCATGGGGTTTAGAGAGAACTTCAAGAACATGGCAAGGACTCTATTTTATAAATGCCTCAACAAAAACCTTCATTAGTGGAATGTGCTAACCATAAAAGGTAATGAGAATACAAAACAATCAAGAGTACAATGTACTAATATTAAGTTGAATATGTTATATTCTTTGAATTGTGCTACGATAATTTTGATATCACCAATTGTAATATGCAACTAATCTAGTTGCATTATTAGTTTGTAATCATTTGAGAGTTGGGCTTGCTCCCATCATGCAGCTCTTGTAATAATCCTCAAGGACATAAGTGGCAACCTAAAGAAGATACAAAGGTTGCAACAATATGTTCTATTAAATTTTAGCCTAAACAAGGTTTGATAACCTTATGGGAAAGCATGCATAAAGAGGAAGACATGTCACAAGTACATAAAGTGAGCAAGATGGCCAAGAGGGGTGGTAACCCTAAATTTTGTGTAAAAAGTTTGAGAAATAATGGAATAGGCTGTTATTGTGTATGGAGACTTTGTGGATTCCTTTCTATTTTGATTCCACCTTATCCGTTTGAGCGTCTTATTGCAAGTAAGGGAGAGTAAGAGTGTGAGAGTAGTGCAAGTGAGGGACTTGGAGGGTGAAGCTTCTCTCTCTTATTACCTTCTTCTCTTATTTCCCTTATTATCGAAAATTTATTAGCAAGTAATTTATTAAAAAAGAAATTAGAAAATTTACTTGTTAAAAAGTCACAATTTTTCTTATAAAACCATTTTCTAATATAAGTGATAAATATTTGACCAAGTGGCTAAATCTTGATCCATATTTGAAAGTGGGATTTGGGAAGGTAGCTTATATAGTATTTAGGGTAGACTCCACTTTAAGTAAGACAACAAGATATGACCATGCAGTCAAATAATAAAGGTATTGGGGGTTTTCAAAGTGCATGGAAATTCCTAATTCCCCTAATAGAGTGTTATCCTTGGCAAAAACCATACAAATGGTTATCAAAAAAAGGAAAGAGGGATGTGTAAACTCTTGTGCAAAGCAGAGATTTTCATAATGGTTATAACCTAAACAAAGAGAAGGAAAAAGATGGTTTTTAAGAAACCCTTAACTCTTTAAGTTCCTTTAGCCTATTTTTGTTGGAGGACTCTTTACTTTCATGGTACTCAATAAGGCCTTTACATTTCAAGAACTCTTGCTTTCTATAGCCTAGGAGAAGCTTCAAATCTTTTGCATCTCCCACATGGGAGAGTAAATAGGAGCTAAGAACTCCAAAATATCTGTGTCTAGATCCACTGTAATGAGGCATGTAACCCGAAACCCTTATGACTTTTTCCTTCTCCACCAAAATTATTTTCTCCGTTCCTTTGTTGAAAACTTCAAATTCAATGACTTTGAAAATAGCTTTTAAAGCTATCATTGGTAAACTTGGAGAGTTTGAGAATCTATTGTAATAAATTGCAATAGTCTAATTATTTAAGCTTTATGAAAATCTTGAAAATATCTTTCATATCTTTGGGTTTTCATCATCTTCAAGAAGGCTCTCATGATATAGATTTATTGAGTTCTTTGGCTTGTCCTTTGATGGAGGATTCATTGTGTTTTTAGACCCCATGCCCTCAATGCCAATTTTATGGGCCTCTAAGAACTCTTCTTCTAGGGGTAGCCCCTTCTTTTCATATTCCACAATCTAATCAATATATGTATATGTGATGCTATGAAGCTATCTTGAAAATTCTCCGCCTCAACATCCAGAGGTATTAGTAGTAGCCATGGTTCTTCATAACTTATGAAATCCTTGTCAATTTGGTCCCATGCCACTAGCGTGTCTAAGTAGTAAGATTCTCTAAGATACAAAAGATATTGAATATCATTTATATATATATATATATATATATATATATATATATATATATATATATATATATATATATATATATATATATATTCTTGGTAAAGTAGCTAGAAATATAGGGATACAATCAAGAGGGCCTTATTCAATCTCTATACTCAATTCCATCTCATTTTCTTCTATCTTTGTAATGTTCTAACTCTTAAACATTGCAGGATGAAAACATTGCAATAGGTGGTTCTCAACATCATCTTGAAACATCTCTGCTTTCTCTTCGACCTCTTGACCTATGTATGCAGCATCTTCTCCCTTCCTCTCTTGCACTTTCTCTGAAGAAGAATCTTCAATATTGTGGAGATACACAAGAAATCCTATATGTTTTTGGATTGAAAGACACTATTGTTGATCTCTATGAAAAGAATAGTTTGTTTCATGCCTTCTAAATTCCTCAACAAATAAGATCATACATGATAATCAAAGTTGTTTTGGGAGCATTGCTTGCTTGGATCATATCATTAAAATGAACATAGCAATCAATTGTGAGAGATTGTGCATGTCCAACATAAGATTTTCTATATTCAAGCTTCTCTTCAAGATCTCTCGAGAGCTCTTGCAAATCAAAAGAGACATTCAGCATATCCCTGATTTACATAAACTTGTATGAGTTTCATGTCTTCTAAAGAAAATTAAAGAGTCTGTAATCACAATTGTCCTCCAATTCCTCTTGCTCCATTGCCTCAAGTGATACCTTTCTATTTGACATTTTAACCTTGCAAAAATAGACAATTGGAAAATACACTCCAATGAGAAAAAAAGATCAAAAAATTAAAGTGGAGATACAAACAACAAAATCTTGACATATGAAATGTGAAATGCCTTATAGTCAACAAAAAACACTAGCATGAGACTCACATTTCGTACGACATCACCAGTATAACTTGGCTGACCATAAGTTTAGATGAGACATGATAACAAGTCAAATAAACACAGTCATGGCTGAAAAAATCATGTTTCATAAGACATTGAGATAAAACATGAGTTGGATTGATCACTTCCAAGGTCTAATTTGGTGATGGATACTTGACTTTTCTTGCTTTTTCTTGCAATATGGCACAAGAGGACTTTTCTTCACTTTGATGGAGAGAAGAGAAGATTGCATCTGAAAATGGTAGATTTATGTGAGTTGCTGCTCTTAAAAAACTCAATTAAAAAAAAAGAAATGATACAGTTGTTGTTCTTGGAAGTTATATCAAAAGGACATTTTTTCACCTGAAAAGAGAGCTCCTAATTTCTTGCTTTTTTAAAAGCAATTTTTCACATGTAATGCTGCCTTTGGGATCTACAAAAAGTGCTTAATGAGACCATGTGCTATCAAGAACCATTGTAAATGATACTTTCAAGGTTTTAAAAAAAATTGATATAAACTCGAGCATTTAACCCTAGCCTTTTTAGAAAAAGCTAATTTTAATGTAGCTTTTCCAAGAGAAGCTCATTTCAAATACAACAAGCTCCTCATTTCCATAACAGTATCCAAGCAAGACTCAACCCTCCAAGGTAGAAACTTCATCAAGTCATAAGGTATGGATCAAAGGATCTACTTTTTCTAGTGTTTTGATGCAAACTTGTCGAATGAAACACGACTAGAGTGGTTAATCTTCTGCATAGAGTCCCCTACTCACATTTCATATGTTTGCATTTTCTTGCTTACTTGCATTGCATTTTGTCATATGAAACACAAAATGATCTACCTTCTTCATGCGGAAAAAACATCTAAGTTATTTTCACATTTCATATATTTTGGATTCAAACTTTGAGGCATATCGTGTGAAACACAATTTTGAGAGTCATCTTATTGCTACACGATTATGTTTTCGTGTATCATATGTCAATGTGCATATGAGTGGTTAATAAATGTATTGCCACAACTTTTTTTTCAATTGGTGTTAAGCTATGGCTAGAATTAAAGCTACTACAAGGAAGCAAAAGATTGATCATGTTTCAAAGCTACCATTCCAAAAGGTGGCTAGGGAGATATGTGACAAGCATAGTCTGAGCATAGTCTCAATAGTTATAGGTGGAGAAGGTGTACCCTTAATTACATCTAGGAGGCTATAGAGGATTTGTTAATTTAGGATGCATACATTTGTGCTACCCACGCACATGAGGTGATACTTATAGACAAGGATATGCTTATCTTAAGAAGATTGAGATATAGATTCTCCAAGGTTTTAGAGCTGGTTTCTCTTACATATGAGAAGACATACAATATTCTTAAAGTGCTAACATACAAGAAAAAAAAGGTCCTAAAGTGGAGGATATCACACACAAGAGAGACATAAGACTGCATGAGAAGGAGGAAAAGGCTACAAAGAAACAAGTAGAGAAATGAAGGAAGCATAAGAGGGAAAAAATAGAAGAAAAAGAAGCAAAGCAACTAGGACCACTGGAGGATGAACTTTTTTATATGCTTGAGAGAGTTAACCCAGTAAGTTTCAATGTATATTACTACTTGCTTGGTGAATTATTTGCCCATGATTTTTTTCAAATCTCGTTGGAGCACGATTGCCATAGAATGTGTAGATAAGAAGTATTTTTTATAAAATTTTAAAAAAAATACATGGATATGCTAAGATATAAATTGAATAATCTAAGGCTCCTTAATCATTTTGAACTTTTATTTATTGTAAGTACTTCAAATTTTATTTATTTTTGATATAGAGATGCAAAAAGAATGATTAGAGATGCAAAAAGAATGATTAAAGTGCTACAAAAAAAGCCTCTTATGCCTTTGATCTACTTGCGCAAATAGAGTATAGACAAGTTGTGATAAGTTTTTTATCAAAATATATTAAGACATTTAATTTCATAAACTACCATAAATAAGTTGCATAATTTTGGTCTGTGTTATTGGTTGTAGAGCCCTTAGTAAGATGATAGTCATTCTTGTGGGGTTGAAGGATTATTGTAAATGCCAGGAGATTGGTTAAGTATATTTTTCTTAATGATGATAGATTTATAAAGGTAATGTGGAAGATATTTAACTTTAAGATAGTGTTTCACTAAAAAGATAGCACTTTGCAAAATAACACTAAAGTAATATTATTTTATTTCAAATGTGTGATTGTTTTCCAAGATTGTTACAATTGTGGAGCATATTTGGTATATAGAGCAAAGCTTTTCAAGTACATACTTATCAATTTCATATAAGAAGAACAACAAGACAAGAAGAGCACAAACAAGGAGAGCGTAGAGAGTGGAAGTAGAAAAGGAAGGAGAGATGCTCTCTCAACACACCTAAGGCAATCAAAGCATCAAAGAAAGGCAAAAGAATTCCCAAAATGAATGTTATTCACAGAAATATAGCTTTTGTATATTATAAGGCCTCATGTATATAGATAATCAAGAAAGCAAATACAAATTTGCCACAATATCTAAACTTTTATTTATTTTGAAAGTAAAGAGAGCTCTTATTTAATATCCTTGCATTGTATATTATTCTCTCTCCTCTTTGATATCTACAAAAATTAGCATAGATGTTAAAAATTAGCATAGATCTATGTTACAAGTTATCTTGCCTTCTATCCTGGTATCCCATGCCTATCAACAAATTGTAATACAGAATCATATGCTAGCCTCTTAACTCACAATATGGGCTTTGGTTTTCTTATCTTGGCATTGGAAAAGAAATCAATAAATACATTAATAGGCATAAACAAAGTAATCTTGCTTAGCCTACTTGAGATATTAGATTTTAATACTCTTTGTATCTCAAAAAATATTTTATATTTGTAACTCTCACTAGTGGCTGGACTTGGCAAAGACCACTCAAGGATTGTAAAATCAGGCAAAGGAAGCAGAGATATTGCACATAAATACATGTTGTAGTAAAACCTCTTTCATGCTATTCTTGTTTGCTCTAAATGTGAAATCTTTGATCCTTCCCTTCCAAGTAGAGATGAAAGAGCTCTCACATCTCTGTCTGTTCCTACATTTTGGTTATTGCATATAATCTAGCTACCTTTGCTAATAATGGTAGAAATACATCTTCCATTTGTTTGGAATGAATTAAACACAAATAGAGATGTGATTTTAGGGCTTGGGTACCTCGTTGAAGGTTAAATTTTTATATCCATGGCAAAGAGAATGGGGAGAGATAAACAAGTTATTACCAAGAAAGGAAAGAGACAAGAAGAACAAAACAAGGGAGGAAAAAAAGATGAACAATAAGCGTTTTGGTAATTTGAATTAAGATTCAATTGTCATTATCATCCAATCCTAGATATATCATTAATGTAAAGAATATCATAATCACAATTACAAGATGATAAAAATAGATATTCATAATAAAAATCTATTGTAATATTATATCCATATCCATTTATAAAATAATTTTTTATTTTTCAAAAATAAAACTTTCCTTACGGAGGATTTACTTCCATTGGTCTAAAGTACTCTCTTTACATCGTAAAATGTATTTTTAAGAACTTAAAACTCCCCTAATGCTAGCTTAGGAAAGTTGGATCAAGATAATATCCATACGTTGGATTGGTTTTTTGCTTAATGATTTGATTTTTGCTTAGTGTTTTGATTGGATTAGGATAGCTTTATGTCAGGAAGAGGAAAAAACTACATAAAAATTTAAAAAAATATTTGAAAAAAGATACAACTCACAATTTCTTTGGATAACTCACTATGAAGCCCACAAGACCCCATCACACAACATATACTTTGATGCATATAGGAATAACTCATATATGCACAAGAGTTTTAATGAATAAATGAGAAAAACAAGAGAGGGACGATGTGAATTAATTACAAGAATCCTCACAAGTGAGTAGAGTTTTCTTACATTGAATTAGCTGATTGAATAGTGATGGGAAAAGAAAGGGAAAAAATGCCCTACAAACTGTACCAAAGTAAGGAAGAGAGGAGGAAAATTACTATGATGTTTGCTTTTGTGCAAGATTTGAGTTTTGATGGTGGCCTAAAGGCATAAGGGAAAAGAGAGAAGGTAAGTATTGGGAGCTTATGTTCATCATCCACTTAGGAAGAAGAAGAAAAGTGTGACTGTGGAAAAGATTGGAGGGATAAGAAAGCAAGCAAGGGAGAAGGGAAGAACAAGAGTAGTATCATCATCTTTGAATCCGCAAGTACATTAGATCTTATCTTGGTTTTTGCGACTATAGTGGGATATTTTTATGAATAGAGTGATTAGGATTTTCTAGTGTCAAGAAAATGCCCTTCAATGAAGATTGGTTCAAGAACTTGAGACTCACCCACATGCATGCACATACCCTCTAGCTTAGCACTCATGCACACACTTATAGTGCACTCGTCTCATCACTAGACCACATAGTTGTACACATAGGATAGCTAGTTATGCACACTACCTAGGAGTTTCTCGTACATATATTTAAGGCACTCACACCGACAACACTTTGGCACTTTCATTTTTGCATAAGGCACTCACCCACGACACTTTAGGCACACTTTGTCACTTAGGACACTCATTCCTATTGCACTAGGCATTGAATCATTTTGATGAATAGGACACTACCTACTTAGGGGTTTTATGTACTTGATCACCAAAGACACATTAGACACTCAATCACATAGGGCATTGACTTGTAGTTAGCACATCATTTAGAACTTACTAGGACATACATGTGCACCCTAAGCTAGGAATGTCCCCAAATAGATGGTAGGAAACTAGTGCACAAGTTACGCACTCCATCCACTAAGGTACATCTTCATGCTAGGAGGAAAGTTAAGACATAGGTGGATATAGGCCACTACACATGGATAGGTAACCCACCACCTTGGGATACAACACTGAAACCCATCGCTTCTCCTATGATGTACCTAGCACTCAAATCCCACCACAAAGTACTTTAGGGATGTCAAAGATAAGAACATAATTTTGGACAACTCCAAGTGAAATTAGATGCTTAATAATAGTCACATGCACTTGCACAATGCTTAGGGTAAGGCTCATCACTATTCACTCTGCTCTAGCCAGGCCATACCAAGCTCCTACTTTCTTTGGCAGTTGGTCTCTTCCAAGCTTTGATGAGGTTTCTTCCATCTTGAATCTTTCCCTCTCTCATGAAACCCTAACTGGGACAGTTTTGGACAGCAAGCTTATCATCTCAAATTTCTTATCAAGATCATGGGGCTTTTGGTCAATTTCACTTCCTGGAGCCTCTACACAAAGGATAGTACCAACATTGCATGGATTTCCCACCATTGTGGAAGAATGGAGTGGATTCTTGAAGGATTCATGGAAGGGGCAGCAAATCTTATTTGAAGGAAGGGAATTATTGGATTCTTTTTCAAATTTTGAAGTTTCTTTGAAGCCTATTTCATACAATGAAGAGTAATTAGCATCTTCAACTTAAGTGGCATCTCTATTGAAGCCTTCTTCATCAAATTTTGGGTCCAATGGTTCATAGGAGCACTCTTCATGAAGATTCTTGATCAAGAAGCTGGATATTAGCATTGGAAAGCTAAAATGGGGATTTCTTGGATTAATAGAAGCTGAAGTCAAGCTCTATTTGTTGCTGAAGCCAAGTTCTATTTGTGGGAGATTCCTTCATCAACAACAACACTCTTCTCCTATCAGCTTAAGAGGTACTCTAATCATTTTTAATCTCTCTTTAAATCCTCTTACTGAGCTAAGTCCAATTGATGAAAGAGGGATTAAAATGATAAAGAGTCCCATCCATTCTTTCAAATGCATTTCATGGGAAATCCATAGAGCTATTTTAGTGATTGATCATTGCATAATCACTCTCATTCACTGACATAATCACTTCCAAGTGCCTCAAATTCTCATTTCATTTACCTAACCATGATATTGAATTGTTTTGCTCTTTTTGTTTCATTGACATGAGTAAAATTTTACCCAATGGTAAGTGGAATAAAAATTGTTAAGTAGTGAGTCATTACCTATTCCCATTTCAATTTCAACCTATTCCATTCAAGTTCTTGCATATCATAAAAGGGGCAATCAAATTCTTTTCATTCCATGCATTTCATGCTAATTTTTAGAGCCTAGCATTAAACTGCCATGTATATACCCACTAGGAAAAGTGGATGCCGAGCGAGTTGGTAAGATAAAAGAGAGGTGACCCTCCCCTACTGACAAGGACCCTGAAGGGGAGCACAAACCGGCTTGAGAGGGAAATTTTCACACCCTTCAAGTCCCGGATCCCATACATTTAAAGTTTAGGAGCAAGTACAACTCAAGGGAACAAGAATTCAGTTTTCAGCATGGTATTTTTGACATTGGATCAGCATTGAGGTTTTGGGACAAGGTATACAAATGAGGTCCCATTAATATTGCAATCTACAGTGGATTATTCAACCATTTTGGTTATTGCAAAGGGTATTTTCAGCTTTGGCAGATGTATGGAGTTCCCTTACAGGTCTATACGGTTGGTACATGCATAAAAATTGAAGGTACAAGTCACTAAATGATCAAAACAGAGCATTCACAAGTTGTATGAATTTCTAGACAGCTACAGTAAACTGTTTACAGAATTTTTTGTACTCAATTACTTTCAACACTTGATAGTTCGTTAGAAAGGGGCTTCTCAAGCTTCAAGCAGAGCCAAAGAGCTTGTTACTCGGAGCACTAGAACTTAAGATATTTGAGTTTTTCTTCTGATGTATATATATGACATGAAGTTACTCATGGCAAGAAATAAGAAAAAGGATCCTGTTTTGGAGATCATCAATGAAGAGCTGAGAGAATACCAACATGAGCATGAACATGAAACCCCTCAAGAAGCTATATGCCACAGGCATTATGAGAATGAAGAGGTTGATGTAAGCTCCACTCATTCTCCTATAAATCAACCAATGAATGGAGTTGAGATGTCCCATGCTTCCATGAACTCTAACAGCCTACAACAACTCTCAAATGATATTAAAGAGATTAAATCAGGCTTTGATGGTATGAGGATGGGTATTGACAAGTTAGTGACTATCTTTAGTGAAAATATGTTGTCTACAGCTGGTCCCAATGTTCCAAACCCTCCTTTGGCTGAAGAGCAACCCAAACCCTCTACTCCAAAGGTGGTAGGACAATTTTAAATTGGGGAATCATCAAAGGCTAAAGATGTTATACAACCCATTTCATTTCAGCCTTAGCCCCATCAATCAAAGGCCTATTCTCGGCCACATGGGCAAGATCCACACGATAGGGTTCAAGCAAGCTCTAGGCATGAAGGGGACATCCACGGTTGCAATCCATTTTATAAACAATTCTATCCTCAACTAAATATTGGTGGGCATGAACAAGGGCATGTGAATTCAGCCCCAAACTCCTATGGACAACAACAACACAATCCTCATACTCAAGTTCAACCTAATAGGCCAAGCCCTTTATCCAATCATGGTTGGCCTAAAAAAAACAATGGGCAGCAACCACCATTTAATACTCCTATGCATGGACAACATCAAGGGTACCATGGACAACCTTCCAATATGGGTAACACTCATTTTCAGCCTCAAGAAAATTATTTCCAGCCACAAGGTTATGGTATGCAGTATGGACAGCAAACCCCATATGCACAAGGAACTTGGAATAATGAATTCCCTAGACAAGGCTCATTTGGTAACTCTTTTGGACAACAACACCATAATGGACAGTAGCACCACAATGGGTAGCTACCTCAATATGAGAGAGAGTATAAAGAAAAAATTGTTATCTCAAATTTCAAAGGAGAGAATCCTTCACCCATGGAGTTGGAGGAGTGGTTTGACAAATTGAGATGTACTTTTCCCTTTATCCAAGGCCCGAAAATGCTAAAGTGAAGTTTGAAGCCCTTCATTTAGAAGGCTATGCACATATTGGTGGAGATGTATGAGAAGAATTGGGCATGACTTCTTATCTTGGGAAGCACTAAATAATGCTATGATTGAAGTCTTCGTCTCTCCCATTGAAAAAGAGCGCTTGGAAAAGAAATGGTATGCCCTTGAGCAAGGCGGTCTCTCGGTTAGAGAGTATTCAAATCAGTTTTTAAACCTCTCAATGTATGTTCATGGAGTCTCCCATAGTGCCAAATTGAACAAGTATATATTTGGTTTGTAATCTACCTTATCATTCGAAGTTGGAACCATGAAGTCTATATCTTTGCAAGCTGCCATTCAATTGGCTGAGAGTTATGGGTAGAAATACAAGAGTTTCCAGCCAAAAATAGGGCATTTATTTCAGCCTACATAGTTCCCAAAGACATCAAGCCATTATGGACATGTAAGGACTGATTTTCAGCATGGTGGGAAGCCAATAAATGTTCACAACAATACCTACAGCAAGATATCAACTTTCCCCACTGTTTATGGACCAAAGCAGGGCAGCGATTTCAGATCTAAGGCTGAAAATAAGTTTGATGGAAAAAGGACTGATATTAGTGCCAAAATTTTAGCCCCTATCCAAGGCAAGCATGTGTCTAATGACAAGCTCAAAGAAATGTATGCCAAAGGACTATGCTTCAAGTGCAGGGAGAAATGGTCACCCGACCATAAGTCCAAGTGTAAGGCTAAGAATTTGAAGGTCAGTATGATTTTTGAAGATGATTCTAATGTTGAACTGTTAACCCCAACATGAAGAAAGCAAAAGAAAGTGGAAAAGATGAAGGGCAAAGGCGGAAAAAAGGTAGCCCGACTGAAGAAAGAAAAGGAGAAAAGGCCAAAAGCGCCAGGACAACCTTAAAAGTCCAAGGCAAACACAAAAAGGGAAATGCGCATTTTTGAATAAAAAAGCGCACCCTAAAATCTTGTAAAAGAGTGCCGGGCTCTCACCCGTGCAATATGTAAATGTAGAAGGGCGGTGAAAAGGAAACGAGGAAGATAAAAGGACAATGGAAAACAGGGCCTAGGCTATGACCGGCCATGTAAAAAAGGGAAAAGGGGATGACCGCCCAAAAGGGAAGTAGGGTTTTGTATATAAGGTTGAAAAGTGAACGAAGAGCTCATTCTTTGGTGTGTGGCAAAACTAGTCTTCTTCTTCCTCTCTTCTTCTCTCCTTCTTGCTTGTGTGTGCTCTTGAGAGAGGGAGTGTGAGAGTGTGAGGGAGTGAGTGTGTGTGAGAGTGAGGGATCAAGAGGGTGAAGCTCTTCACCATCTCCTCTCCTCTACTTCTCTTCTCTTCTCTTCTCTTCTCTTGCGCGCGCGGCTATGGAGGATGGAGCTTGGAGATGGAGGAGGCTTGAGGATGCTTGAGCTAGCATCTAGAATCGTGGAGCTACCGGAGTGCAAGAGAGAGGAGGGTACTCGATCGAGCATCAAGGTAAGTTCACTGCATTTGTAGGATCGACGGTGCGTCGGCTAGGTGAGAGATAGCCATTAGAGCTCGCTTGGAACACTTTAAACAATAAGCGGTCCGTGGGTCTTGGCGGTTGAGTGAAAGCTCCCACATTTTGGTTCCGTTGCCGGGACAAACGGATTCAAGCTTGAGCACTTGCGCGCCTCATATCGAGCATCGAAGTAGGGTATTCATCCCCGAAACGGAGCTTGAGATAAGTAGGAAGTCGGGTGTTTTCGATCTTCAGAACAGGTAAGTATTTTGGAATAATCTGGTTATTAATGATTGAAAAACATGGAGAAACTAGTTCAGTGTTTTGCTTTCGATTCAGGTTGTGTTTAGGATAGATTAGCAGTAGGAAATCACACACGAAGAGGCAGAGGGCTGCTGCTGTGAAACAGGGGGAAAACCACAGGAAACGAAAGGAAAAATGGAGTAAATGCAAAGGTAACTGCATAGGAAACGCCAGGGAAGGAATCTGTAGTGTTCAGGGCAGAATTAGCAGGGTATAAACTCTGGGAGGGCAAGAGCTGCCCAAATATTCCTATTACTCTATCTCCATTGTGCACTACATCAATGAGTTTGATCACATTAGAAATGGGTCCCATTAACATTATACTTGGCTGCAATTGACTGAAATCTTTGGGTAGATTTACTATGGATCTTAACAAGCTGGAAATGGAATTTCAATGGTGTGGACAGCAAATAATTCTACATGGTGTTGAGAAGAAGAAAATAGAGGTGATCATCTTCAAGAAGATTAAAAAAGAGATAAATACAAAGGTATGCATGTTCACTATTCTTCTTTCAAAGATTGAGGATCAGCCGTCTCCTCCTACCAATGACATAGATCCATGTCTTTGCAAGTTGCTGACGGATTATGATGATATTTTTCAGTCACCTACTTCTCTTCCTCCCAAAAAAGAAGTGAATCACCCTATAGACTTGCTGCCCAACACCAAGCCTATTAACAAACCACCATATCACCTCTCCAAAGTGGAAAGGGAAGAGGTAGAGCGCCAAGTGAAAGAGCTATTAGAAATGGGTCTCATCAAGGCAAGCCAATCGCCTTTTGCCTCTCCGGTCCTTCTTATAAAGAAGAAAGATGGCTCTTTTCGCATGTGTATCGACTACCGCGATCTTAACAAGGTCATTATCAAGAATAAGTATCCAATACCTAGAATAGATGACCTTCTAGATGAATTGAAGGATACTAAGGTGTTCTCCAAGATTGGCTTGAGATCAGGGTATCATCAAATACACATGAAGGAAGGGGATGAGTTTAAAACAACCTTTAGGACGGAAAGAGGCCTCTATCAATTCATGGTTATGCCTTTTGGTTTATCCAATGCTTCAGCCACATTCCAATCTCTTATGAATAAGATACTTCGGCCCTTGCTATTTCAGACAGTTTTGATGTTCTTTGATGACATTTTGATCTATAGCAAGAGCAAAGAGGACAATTTACAACATGTAAAAGGAGTTTTCGATATATCGAGGAAGTACAAACTCTTTGCCAAGGCAACTAAGTGTTCATTCGTGACAAAGGAAGTTGAATACTTGGGTCATATAGTGGAAGAAGATGGAATCAAAGTGGATCCTAAGAAGGTGCAATGCATCAAAGAATGGCCTACCCCAACTAATACCACTTCTTTAAGAGGTTTTCTTGGGTTATCATCTTTTTACTGTAGGTTTATGAAGAATTATGCTCATGTTACAGCTCCTCTTATTGATCAGCTAAAAAAAGAGGCATTCTTTTGGGACGAAATCGCCGACAAGAGCTTTAATGAGCTAAAGCAATTACTTGTTTTAGCACCAATACTAGTTTGCCCTAATTTCTCTAAGACTTTTACCATCTACGCGGATGCTAGTGGTAGAGGTTTAGGGGCTGTTTTGGTTCAAGAGCATGGTGTCATTGCATTTGAGAGCAGAAAATTTGATGATAAAGAGAGGGAGATGCATGTGTACGAGCAAGAAATGCTTGCTATTCTACATGCGATCAAGAAATGGCATCATTATCTCTATGGAATACATTTTAAAGTCAAAAGTGATCATAGGGTGTTGAGGTATTTTCTCTCACAGCCCAAACTTTCTCCCAAACAAAAGAGATGGCTGGCTACCTTGCGGTCATAAGATTATGAAATAGTATACATGACTAGAAAGGATAACGTTGTGGCTGATGTGTTATCTAGAATGTGGGCATGCAATTTATCTACAGTGTCTACAATTTATAAGGATTGGATAAATGATATCCAAGAAGAATATATGCTGGATGAGCATGATGTCCAGATTTTACAAAAATTATAGAAAGGACATGATGAAGAATTTTCAAATTTCAAAGTGCATAATGGACTCTTATGGTTTAAGGGTAAAGTATACTTGGTTCCTAATAGTAAATTCAAGCTGAAAGTGCTCCATGAGATGCACTCATCACCAATGGCTGGTCATTTGGGTCTTTTCAAGACCTTTGACAAGGTCCATAAAAGTTTTTATTGGAAGGGTTTATGGAAGGACGTCAAGGAGCATGTATCCAAGTGTTTAGAGTGCCAACAAAATAAGGACTCCACTTTATTACCAGTCGAACTCCTTCAGCCTTTACCTATTCCTACGGGCAAATGGACCGACATTTCCATGGAATTTATAATGGGATTACCTACTACTAGTCATGGATGGAATAGTATCTATGTGGTTGTTGATAGATTGACTAAATCAACCCACTTTATTCCAACCAAAATACAACATTCAGCAAGGCAAGTGGCTGAGCAATTTATGGAAGGTGTGTTCAAGCTGCATAGTATGCCAATCAGAATAGTATCAGATAGGGATACAAAATTCATGGGCAACTTTTGGAGAAGTCTATTATCTTCTATGGGTACTTTTCTCACTCCTAGTACATCCTATCACCCCCAAACTGATGGGCAAATGGAGAGAGTCAATCACTGGGTGGAAGTGCACCTTAGGCATTATTGTCATGACACACAAGCTTTATGGGATTGTTGGATCCACCTTGCTGAATTTTGCTATAACAACACGTATCACATGAGCATAGGTATGTCCCCATTTGAAGCACTTTATGGGTACAAAGTCCAAATCCCATCAGTTTTGTTTCATGAAGATATCAACCCCCAAGCAAAGGAAGAGTTGGAAAGGATGGAGACGCTCATGAGACAATTCAAGGACAGCATAAGGAAAGCACAAGAAGTAATGAAAGCCTATGCCAATGAGAAGAGAAGACATTTGGACTTCAAAGTTGGAGATTGGGTGTTAGTGCCCAAGACACACTATGCTTCATTAAAGGGTGGGAACAACAAGCTTGCTCACAGATTTTATGGACCATATTTGGTAGTGGACAAAGTTGGAGAGCTTGCTTATAAGCTCAAACTACCTTCTTCCACTAGAATACATGATGTATTCCATGTTTCATATCCTAAGAAGTATGTTGGACCTGATGTGCAGGTATTGGAAGAGTTGCCACCAATGGATGAAGCAAGACTTGTCATATATGAACCTGAAAGTATTATTAGAAAGAGAGAAAAAGTGCTAAAAAATCGTACTCTTACTGAGTACCTCATTAAGTGGAAGAGCTTACCTATAGAGGAATCTTCTTGGCAACCATCCACTTATGTGAATGATTTCCCTTGGTTATTGCAAGATGATACATGACAAACTATGTAGGGACAACTTGCTGTGAGATATTACTGTTGGCAATAAAACTGTCATGACTTTATCAAAAATTGATTTTGACGTTATGGGGTGATACTAGGGATTGTATACTTCATTTCTATATGTCATATATGTCATTTGGACCACTCTATCAAAAGTTATGACAGTTTTTGTAAATCATCCCTGTTTGGACAACAACGAGTTTACTCACAGTTTGGTATATATAAAGGTCTCTCTTATTTGGAAAGTGCTTTCCTATCATAACGGAGCTACATGGACATGATTACTATCATCCTTGGTTTGGATGTGGTCAATTTATCCTTCGTTTTTGTTAGAAGATAGGCATAGGAACCCACTATAAGCAAGGGAGTATGAGGGTAGATGGGTATGAATAGCCCTAGGGGCAAGGGAAACCCTAACCCTAGCTTGGCAGAGGCTATATAAATAGCCTATGGGTCACTATCAAATGTGAGATAGAGTGTACCCAAGTTGTACCTTGAGCAACTTACTAAACAAGAACTTGTTCTTGTACTTGAGCCTCTTTCTCCCTCTTGTGCACACATTCCAATGTTGCAACTCTACTTTCTAACATGGTATCGGAGCCTCCTCTGATCCCCTCAGCTTCCTATACCCTCAGCCTCACTAAGTGCATAAGATAGTCCATCATCTTCATCTTTTACCTCTTGCCTCCATAGCCAAACCAGACCCACCTCTGATGGAGGACTTGGGGAGGACAAAGGAGGCCATTTCAGGTCATGGTTCCTTCTGAGGAACTCTTCAGCAACTCAGGGCGACTCGGCCTAGCACAACAGAGGAGGACATTAGTCAACGCGGTGGCTGACATTGTGTGTTTTCCAAAACAGGCGCACTTTTTTGACAGCACGGAATCCGTACTACTCTGCACGCAGCAGGCGACGCGATCCCAGCAACCATCTTGGGGCTTTGATAGCCCCCCTAGTGGGCTATCCTCATCTACAAGGGTTCCTGGAAATTTTCCCTACAGAGAGAGATGTCTAACAAACCCTAACTGTGTATCCTGTGGAATCCATAGCCAGTAAGCTCTAAGCTTGGCATTTTCACTTTTTCACTCTGAGCTTTATTGAACAGTGATTCTAATCACTAAAGCATCTTCTCTGAAGCTTATTTGAAATCTAAAAGCTATCGGACATGCTCGATGGACATCACTAAGTGCCGTGGGAAGTCGAATCTCAACCTACTTTCATTCAAGCATTTCACTAAGCTTGACATTAGTATTTCTAAACACTAATCATTAATCATCTAATCATTTACTTGCTAGGTATTTACTAAAATCTAGTGAGTGTTATTCCTCTTCGTATATTGTTGTCAGGTTATGTGTACAATTATAAACACATAGACCATCATACACTAGAAGTGTATTGCATATCGTGAGTGACTTTGTTTCAAGTACACTAGTCAATGAAATCAAAAGGATGAGTGTCATTGTACTCTCCTCAGAATCATCGGCAACAACAAGCATTGAGATCATAGACAAACCTTGTCCAACACAAGCTTCATCCAGTAAGCCATACCACAAGGAGGAGCCTGAAGTCCAGTCTAGGTTTACTTCATTAAGACCTAAAAAGACTATTAAACCTCGGAAGAAGATTGCACATAAGAAAGGACCACCAGAGTCATACTTTGAAATATTACATCTGTATGATTTTCAACCTTTCTCTTCATTGCAATTTTGATTTCAAATTGCAATTTTGTATGAAAATTCATCTCTCACATGAAGGGACTTATGGCACAGCTTGCCTCTGTAGAAGCTCCAATACATGAAGAAGATGCTATTGCTATTCTCCTAAAAGCTGTAAAACAGGTGTTTCCTACTCTTGTAAACACTCTCACCAACATTCCAGATCCTACATTGGCAAGTACCATTCAATCCTGTTTGGATGAAGAAAAGAGGAACCACAAAGAAAGCAGCAACAGTCATGCATGTTCAACTTCCCGTGATCAAGTATTGGTACATAAAGCTCTCACTAGATGTTCTTTCTGTAAGAAAAAAGGACATCTTGTAAACAACTATTGGAAAAAGTATCCCGAGAAAATGAACTGTAACAAATGCAAGAAGACAGGGCATATCACTAGTAAATGCCCCAACACTCCTGATATACCCAAAGAATTGGTGGCCAACTATGCCTCCAATCCATCTGAAGATCGATTGTTTTGACTCTTTAAATCATCTATCTAAAACACTCTTATAAGCCTGATTTATAAAGGCATCCCAAGAAGGGGGGGGGGGGGGGACATCTTACATGCCTTGTAATCCAATGCCACCCTGGCATTGAGGGGGGATGTTAGAAGATAGGCATAGGAACCCACTATAAGCAAGGGAGTATGAGGGCAGATGGGTGTGAACAGCCCTAGGGGCAGGGGAAACCCTAACCCTAGCTTAGCAGAGGCTATATAAACAGCCTATGGGTCACTATCAAATGTGAGATAGAGTGTACCCAAGTTGTACCTTGAGCAACTTATTAAACAAGAACTTGTTCTTGTACTTGATCCTCTTTCTCCCTCTTGTGCACACATTCCAATGCTGCAACTCTGCTTTTCAATAGTTTTGAGGATAAAACCATCTTAGGACAGGATGGTTTGTCATAAAAGAAAATACATTGATATTTTTTTACTTTGGAATCATGCTAATTCCATACATTGTAATTTCCAGCCCTGGTAAATTTAGCCCTTGCCTATGTAAATGTACCCTTAACTTTGGAGAGGAGGAGTTAGGATAAAGAAGGCAAGAGGCTAAGAGAATAGATCTTTTGGCTCATTCACAAAATTTTATTGTTCACTTTCTTGACGTTAGCTTCTTTTTTGCTAGATGAAGCATCGGCCATGGTTGTCATGTATTTTTGGAACTCTCATCATTAATACATGGCAAGATGTCTTGGTGCAATAGTTCTTTTGTTATTTTATGTCTACTTCAGTTTTAGTTAGATTTCTTTTCCTGGTTGAATGCTTCATTACAACAACTATCAAGAGCAAGATCCAAAGTGAATATATTATCCAAGCACAAGGGCACAAGCACTTCTTCTTCATTTGCATTCTTCTCTACTTTCCATTCAATAGGATACACATAAGATATCTTACTAAAGTGATAGATACCTTTTGATTGTAAAGTCTTTTTACACATAGGCTCTCTTTTATTTAGTGCATACATAGGATATATGCTTACCCTATGTTCTATTTCTCAACACTCCCCCTCAAGCTCAGAATGAGCTTGCAAATACAGTACCCCCCGTGCACTTCTACAGTGCTCAAACTTATCTTTACCTAATGCTTGGGTAAAAATGTGTGTGACTTGGTCATTGGTTTTGATGTATACCAAGTCTATCTCTCTATCCATAACTTTCTCTATGATGAAATGATAGTGCACTTCAATATGCTTAATCCTTGCATGGTAGAATGGGTTCTTTGCCAAAATAATGCTGCTCATGTTATCACAATACATGATAACTCCACCATCTATCCCAATCCATGTATTAGATAGAAGTAGTCTCAACCATGCTGTCAATGCTACACCTCTATACTCTGCTTTCATACTTGATAGAGCAACTCTAGATTGCTTCTTGTTGGTCCAACTTACCATGGCAGAACCAAATAAGAAAGTATAACCATTACTGGATCTCCTATCCATAATACTTCTTGCTTAGTCTACATCTATATATCCAAACAATGTAGGCTTGGTTCCTTTCTCATAGAACAAGCCATAACTAATTGTCTTCTTCACATACATCAACACTCTCCTCATCATTGCATCCAAATGTGACTTGCAAGGCTTTTGCATGAATTGGCTTATCACTCCCATTGAATAACTCAAGTCGAGTCTTGTTATGGTTAGATAGATCAAGTTACCAACCATCTTTCTAAACATAGTAAGATCCTCAACATGGAATCATCCGCTATGGAATCACCCATGTACACACTAAATTAATGAAACGCCCAAAAAGGACAGGCATCCCCATCAACTTCTCGCACAAAGAATCCACTTTGTGTATGAGCCCCAGTCATCAAAGTTTACGGAATCCACCGTAAAACCTCACGGAATCCACTGTGGCACGGAATCCACCATAAAACCTCACGGAATCCACCGTGGCACGCAATCCACCGTGAAATATGCCTCCTGGCATCATACCCCCCGGGTGGGATAGGAATTGACCTCAATTGCTATTAGCTCAATGTGGAGCTAACAGAGTGGGGAAAGCATTTAAGTCTCTAGCGTGCATCCATTATGCTTCCTCTATAGGATGGTTCTTAAATTTAACTAAATATCTAGAATACCTTCGGCCAGTTCTAGTGGTCATAAAGTCAGTGTCTATGATAGCTTCTGGTTCAAGTATTTCAGTCTCTTCCTCTAATAAAGGCGGGTTTTCATAAACAGGGTGTACAGGTAATTGGCCTCTAAAGGGTCTCAATAAACTAATGTGAAATGTATTGTGAATTTTCCAATGAGGTGGTAATTCTAACTTGAATGCATTGTCATTAATTTTATGAATGATCCTAAATGGTCCATAGAATCTGGGAGCTAATTTGACTAATGGATGTCTATCTACACTTTGTAGTCTACGTTTTTCTATTCTCAGCCAAACATAATCATCAACTTTGAAATTCATGGCTTGTCTTTTTTTGTTGGCTTGTTTGGTATATGATTGCTGGGCTTTAGCAATCATATCTTTAACCTCATCAAAAATACTGTTATGCATACTAGCAATATCATCAGCACTTTGAATTCTATTAGACAAAGATGCAACAGGTGTAAATAATCTATATCCATAAATCACTTCAAACGGTACTTTCTTTGTAGATGTGTGCGGTGTATTGTTATATGCAAACTATAATAAATGCAAATGAGTATCCCATGTCTGTGGTTTAGAGATAGTATATGCACGTAAAAGATCTAGAATGGTACTGTTAGTAGCTTCTGTTTGTCCATTAGTTTCTGGATGAAATGCAGATGAGAAATCAATCTTCGTGCCTAGGTTAGCAAACAGAGTAATCCAAAAGTTGTTACAAAATCTAGAATCACGATCTGAAATAATAACTTTTGGCAATCCATGGTTAGTAAAAACAGTTTTCAAAAACAATTGTGCTGCTTGTGATGCTGTTAAGGTTTTCTTACATGGAATAAAATATGCTTGTTTACTAAATCTATCTACAACTGTCCAAATCATATCATGGTTAGATTTAGTATTTGGTAAACCAGTAATGAAATCCATAGAAATTTGTTCCCAAGGTTTAGATGGAATAGACAAAGGCATAAGTAATCCATACTGTTTACCATGATGTCTCTTAACTCTTTGACAAATCAAACATTCAGAAACAAAGTTAGATACATCAGCAACCATATGTGGCCAATAAAAATCTTCAGTTAACATACGTAAAGTAGATATAATACATCTATGACCTTGGTATGGGGGACAATGAATTTCATTCAAAACAAAAGATCGGAATGGAATTGTAACACACAATCTCTTTTCATAAAACATAAATCCATCATTATATGACAATGAATCAATAGGAATGAAATTATTTTGAACTAATTTATTCCAATCAGCATGAAAAGTAATATCCTGGTGATATGTATCTTTCATAGCAATCAAAGAATCAAAAGATATGACAGAAATATGATGAATGGCAGGTCTTCTACTCAATGCATCAGCCACTACATTTTCTTTTCCGGGTTGGTATTGAATGATAGGATGAAAACTTTGAATAAAGGAAGCCCATTTGATATGACGGTCAGAGATTTGAGGTTGCCTAAGTAAATGTCTAATACTTTGCTGATCGGTCTTAATCATAAATTCTGAACCCATTAAGTAGTGTTTCCACTGTCTTAATGCTTGTACAACTGCGAATAGTTCTTTGTCGTATGTGGAATATTTCAGCTCAGAGGGTTTCAGCTTACAACTAGAATATGCTATAGGATGATTGTCTTGCATAAGTACGGCTCCTATTCCTGATCCACTAGCATCGGTCACTACTAGAAAGAATGGTCTATTAAAGTCAGGCAACTGTAGAACAGGGGCATGGGTTAATGCATGTTTCAGTAAGTCAAAGGATTTCTGTTGATTTTCGGTCCATTGATAAACAATTCCTTTCTTCAGAAGTTTGGTTAATGGTAAAGCAAGTAATGAAAAATTATGTACAAACTTCCTATAAAAACTAGCAAGACCAATAAATGAGCTAACTCATGCACGTTTTTAGGTACAGGCCAATTCAATATTGCATCAATTTTCTTAGGATCAACTTTAATTCCATCAGATGATACAATATGACCTAAATACTCAATTTCTGTTTTAAAGAATTCACTCTTTTCAGGATTTGCATACATTTGATTTTCTTTCAATAACTGAAAAACCAATGATAAATGCTCATAATGTTCTTTCTCATTTTGACTAAACACCAAAATATCATCAAAGAAAACAATTACACAATACTGATATTTCAGAAATATACGGTTCATCATTCTACTAAACGTAGCAGGTGCATTAGTCAATCCAAATGGCATGACCAAAAATTCATAATGACCAAACTGTGTTCTGAATGCAATCTTGAATATGTCAGACTTATCTAGTCTCACCTGATGATAACCAGACTTAAGGTCAATTTTACTAAATATAGCATATCCTTGCAGCTTGTCCATAAGGTCATCAACTCTAGGAATAGAATACCTATTCTTTACAGTGATCTTATTTAAAGCTCGATAGTCAATGCACATACGATAGGTATTATTCTTTTTCTTGACTAACAGTACAGGTGCACCGAACGGAGAACTGCTAGGTCTAATCAAACCTCTATTTAGTAATTCCTCAACTTGACTCTGGATTTCTTTTTGCTCTATCTGGTTATGCCTATATGGTGCTTTGCACGGTGGTTGTGTGCCAGGGATCAAATCTATCTTATGGTCTTTTGGACGTGAAGGAGGTAAACCAAGTGGTAGGTCTTCTGCAAAACAGTCCTTAAAATATGCAAGAAATTCTTTATGCCTAGGATGCATATGACTTTCCTTTACTTGCAATTCATTCACCCAAATGAGATAGGATTTACTACTCTTGCGTAATACACGTTTAGCTTGAGTATGCGAAAGCAGTGGAAAAACATTAGATGCATGCATACCATATAAGATAATAGATTTTCCTTGAAAATTGATATTCATTGTGTGTGTGGAATAATCTATATCTGGGTTATGCTGGTGTCGCCAAGGCATACCTAAAATAATGTCACTCGACTGTAATGGAACAACTAAGAAATTTCTTCTTTCAGTGTATGAACCAATTTGAATCTCTAAGTCTTGCACTTCCTGTGTACCATTATACCTAGTGCCTAAAAATGCAGCTTTTATGCGATAATGTGTAGGTACAGTCTGTAATTTCAATTCCTTTACCAATTTTGATGAAATAAAATCATGAGTACTACCGTCATCATGCAAAATAGTATTTTCCTTTCCATGCACCAAACATTTCATAGTCAATAAAGAATGTGGAGTAGGCATACCTGGTAAAGTATCGGAAGTAGTAGTAGTGTCGTCCTCATCTTCAGTGTAGTCAGGCATATCTTCATGTTCGTCTTCGTCCATGGCTCCAAGGTAGTTGATATGAGCTGGTAGATTCTTTGAATGACAATTTGCTGCTAGATATTCAGGCTGGTGGCATTTATAGCATACTATTAACTTGGCTTTGGTTACATTATTTGCAATGGCAGGAAGTCTAGGTACATTTGGATTTGGCTGTGGAATAGGCTTAGGGTTTTGATTGATATTGGATGGTAATGCAGGTGGTTTTGCCCAATTCTTGCGGAAAGATGATAAAGAGAAACGACCTGGATTAAATCTTCTAAAATTGGATTTGAATTGTTTAGATCCATAGTTACCATTGGCTTGGAATTGCTGTGGTTGTCTATCTCTACCTCGTAGCTTATCTTCAGTGTCGTGAGCTAGTGAAATGGCGTCTTCAAGAGTAGCAGGCTTGAACATGTTAACATCAGCGTAGTAATGCCCAAGGAGTCCAGACATATACTTGTGCTTATGTGTCGCCTTTGGTACGTCTTCAAGCATGCGTAGCTGGAGGAGTGCATTCCAAAAACGCTCTGTATACTGAGGTATAGGCTCACGATCCCGTTGCTGGAGAAGATCCCATTACTTGATAGCTTTCTCATGAAATTGCGGTGGAAGAAAATTCTGCATGAACTTCTTCTTGAAATCTTCCCAAGTAGCAGGACAATCTATGCTCTTGCGTACAACAGTCCACCAAAGAGATGCTCTCTCTACCAAATGATTAGTAACACACTTGATTTTATCTTTTTCTACATAGGTTTCCTCATGGAAATAGTCATCAAACTGACTAATGAATACTAGTACAATTTTTCCTTCTTGTATGCCATTGAAAGTACGGAATTTGAAACTTCGTTTACTTATCTTGGATTCCTTGCGAATGGTTTGAGCTTCAAGAGTGGCGTCGATGGTACGTCGAATCAGATCTTCAGCTTGAGGTTCTTCTTTGTCGGTAGATGCTCTTTGTAATTTTGCCAGTTGCTCTTGCAATGATTGCCTAGCCCTTCGTTCTTCTTCCAATTGCATCATGATTAAGTCCAGCTTTTGCTCCATCGTAGGCTCAGGTAAGTCACCTTCAGTCAATAAGATCATCCATATGTGGTTCCGTCATCCTATAAAACTCAAAAGACCTTTCTCACTCAAAATCAGGTTAGCGGGATGAGCGTAGCTCAAGTTCGGGGTTACAAGGCTTATGTATTTTTGGGTATATCTTTCTCAATCTTCAGAAAATCTGTGATTTTTCCTTCTTCTATGTTGAAAATGCTTCAGCAAACCTGCGTATGGGTAGAGGACCTTTCAACGAACAACTTTGCAGTTCGGAGTTTTTGCGCAGGAACAACCCTTCTAGGAGTTTTGAGCACAAGTCAATTCTGACTCCAGTTGATTGTCTGACTTGCAGAGTTGCAGACTTATGTGACTTGCAGAGTTGCAGACTTGCAGAACTTCGTCGACTTAAGGAACTTGCAGAACTTGATCAGAGATTACTTGCAGAACTTGACTTCTGTGGTGTGTAGCCTGAAGTAATTGTGACTTGCAGGGTTTGAATTGCTTAGAAAACTAAGCTTAATTGTTTAAATTTAGAGGGGGGCTTATAGATCACAAAAACGGCGCAGATTCGTTGGGGGGGGGCGTTTTGATCCGTCGCGAAAAACACGGAGATATCCTGTGACCTCGCGGACCAATTGTTGAAGCTATTAAGCTTCTAACCAAGCTTATTGACTTTTAACATTAAGCTTTGAAGCTTAGTGAGAGAGGAGTTACTCTGTTTATCCAAGCTTTGATGAAGGAGATGAAGGAGTGGTCCTCCGCCTGTACAGCCCGGTCCTTCGTGATCTAACGACAGAAACAGGGGTTCTTGATCGCCAGAAGTCTGCCTGTATCGACGGTTCGCGACGAGATTGACCATAGAGCCCGATCGTTCCAGGAGCTCCGCCTTCGCACGAGATGGGTAGCGATTGGAAGCTCTTGATCTCAGCTCTGCTCTGATACCACTGGTGCGCAGATCGGTCACTGTATGCTCGTGTAGTGAATCCCGGAAGGTCCCCAAGAACAATGAACTCTACTTTTTGCACAAGTTACAAGGTAAAAAGCATGAACGACAAGAGCAAGAGACCAATTGGGTGCAATCTCTCCCCATGCCTTGTGTGAGTGCTTCACAAAGCATGTATTTTATGTATATTTTCATCTTCATGCTCAATAATAGCCCAATTTACAAAAATATATCAAGCTTTTAGCTTTTGAGTTTGCTTTTACAAAAATAGGAATAAAGCTAATGGACGGTGCCCAAAGAGTCTGGCATGCCCAATACAATGTCCAAATAGAAATAACATATCCGTGCGCATGGGCGCATACAAAATAATAATAAATAATCGATGCCTCAATAGACATGACAAAATATAGGCGTGGCGCCTATCAAAATATAATCCATAGATCGAATATCCGCTAGACTCCAATGCTTTCCTCCACCACTGCTGCTATCTCTACACATCAACTGAAGAATTCACAATTGTTAGTAAAATAATACAATTAAATCGACAAAAGTGAATACCTAGCAGTCTTCAGCTACATAAATAAATCAACTGGTTAGAAATAAATCATAACCTTAATTTATTACGAGTGCGCACTCTAAACTCATAAACGTTTATTAATTTAATATGTATTTTGCGAAATCACCCACTATGGAATCACCCATGTACACACTAAATTAATGAAACGCCCGAAAAGGACAGGCGTCCCCATCAACTTCTCGCACAAAGAATCCACTTTGTGTATGAGCCCCGGTTATCAAAGTTTACGGAATCCACCGTAAAACCTCACGGAATCCACCGTGGCACGGAATCCACCGTGAAATATGCCTCCTGGCATCAAAGATAGTGTCCTTGACCTCCACCAAGGGGGCCACTAGCCCCACCATTATGAACCCCCCCCCCCCCCCCCAAACCAAGATTAATTTTCTAGCCTCAAGATGCCAAAATAGGAGTACACCCTACAACACTCAATGTAGTGTGCCTTGAGTTGCTATGAGTTTAGTTCCTCTATCTAGCCCAAGAGCTAGATCCAAAAAGGTCTTTTTTTTGCCATCCAGTCATATAGACCTCATTTGACATACAAGTCAAGACCCTACCAATGTGCGAGCTTGTAATATACCCAAATTTTATGTAATAACATACTCTTATGTTCTTACCACTAGCTATAACTAACAATTCTTTTTTGAATACCTCTATTAAAATATTGATCATGATTTTGGTGACAAGGTCCTTAACTTGAAAGGTACCTTATTGCCTATTGTTATATACTTTTGCATGGATCTTTATGGATATTGATACTTTTTCTTTATAGAAATAACCATTTTAGGTAATCAAACCTCAAATTTTATGACAAAAATCTCAATATTATGCAATCATTATGATTTTGGGGACTAAAAAATGACCCTAATTTTTGCCTAACTTGTCTAAGGACCCATATTTTTAGCCAAAAAATTAAAATTTTTCCTAAAAGAAAAACACTAGCTATAACTATGTCTCAATAATGAGGAAAAAAACTCTATTAATGTTCTACCCATTAGCTCTAATTGTGTCTCAATAATGAGGCATTGTATGCCAATTCATTGGTGAGAGGTGCTTGAAAAGCTCTTTGTCTCCTCCAAAAGAAGCTTATTAAAACTTTTCTTGTGGTATAGAAGAACAACAAGGCTTAACACAATGGACAATCACCTTAAAGTTGAGTGCACTTGTGTGATGATAGTACTAGGGTGGGTGACCTCTTGTGAAGTTTTTCCTTCTAGCGAATGATTACACCAAGTCTTTACAGCCTTACGGCCCAAGTGTGTGAAGGTTTACACCTATGCATGGCAATATGCTTTGAGTAGCAATTGAAAGTTTTCAAAAAGAAGAAGAAGAATTTAGGGCATTTTCAAGCCAAAAAAGCTAGTATTGCCAAAGAAGGCACTACCATGGCTATCATTTCAAAGTCTCAAAATAATCCCCCCCCCCCCCCCCCCCCTCGGTGCTCATCATTTATCATGTAAGTTGTGCATGCTAAAATCACCCCTCCTCCCAACTAGTATATAAAGGGGATGAAGGTATCATATAGATATACTATAAGTAGGAGAGGACACATTGATTCTAACTGAAGGAGAAGTTATGATCCTCATCAACCTCGCAAGAGCAACAAGAAGATTGCCTTTGCATTGTTGAGCTAAATAAACCCACCTTCTCTGACCTTAGCCTGATTTCTCCCACAATTCTTCCAATTTTTGATAACTTGTTAAGCAATAAGAAGATTATCTCTACACTGTTGAGCTAAATCAACCTATCTTCTACCCATCTTAGCTTGATTTCTCCCAAAATTCTTCCAATATTTGACAACTTGTTGTATGCGCCTATCCAGATGAATAATCAAATCCTCCTCTACTGGGTCAACCTAGGATCAATCCCTTTAAACACCTTTAATGAATCTTGGGTGGCTATGAAAGCTAAGATTCAATCGGGGGGGGGAATTGTTGCATTTGAAAGTCTTGACCACATAGATTAGTCCGTAAGTAATCATAATTGGGGCATGATTTGGTGTCAAAACATCTACAAAAACTAGATACATAAGATCAATGGGAGCCCAGAGTGCTTCATTAGAGAGATAAAACCTATCAAGTTGAGCGTCTCTTTAGGTCTCATTAGAGTGCCTATTACTCCACCTAGCATTTTTAAATGCATTATTAGCAATCGTTGAGGTAACATTCAATAACTACAAAGTGTCTCTCAAAGCATTCTATGTATCTTTTTCCCATTCAAGCATGCATCCCAATCCATGCGAGTGGTCAATTGGATGTAATGTCATGTTATAGCCTCCAAAAGGAATTGTGGGCTCACTTGACACTTGAGATTTCAACCAACTCCACTTGCCAGCCTACATATGTCACAAGTTCAAGGCACAAACATCGAAGGAACCTAGTGCTTCACCACTCACAACAATACAATGTTGAGAATGGTATTCTCACCATCCTTGACAATAAAAAAATGGCCTATATATTTCTTTTATCAACAATAAGAAACTAGAATTTCCCCTAGTATATTGATTTAGAAAGCCATAATACCACATAAAGAGAATTCATAAGTACAATTATGACCAAATTTATTTTACTAAATACTTATAACATCAAGCTAACTCCTTATCAAGGCACAGAGCTCTACCTACTTCTCCCTAGAGCACATACCATAGGCACTCGAGATAAGAATTGAAACTATGCTAAATTACTCTTTCCATGCTTTTATACTTATCGAAAATCAACGATGGAAGTGAGACGGACACATAATCTTAGTATGGCCAAGGTGGTTATGAGGTTAGCAAATAACCACTTTGGAATATATAAAATTTTTATTATGTTTGGATTTTTATTACATATAGTGGTGATTGAGATTGATAAACTTATATGGCTCATTATCTTCTATACTATACCATATTATGAATCATGTCACTGTTATCTATACAATAATCAACATTTCACTATTCTCAACCTTGTATAACTAAAAATAAGTCAACATTGAATAATGTTGCCCTTAACATCAACCTACGAAATATCTTCTACTTGTCATACAAATAGTGTATCAAATTTAGATAGCCTTTTTTAGCACAAACTATGTAAATGTAGGTATGCATCTTTCCTTAGTGGTATATAATATATCAAGTGAAAAGTAATTCCAACAAGTGAAAATGCACTACAAAAAATCCATGAGAAACCAAAACAAGTGGACTCTTCAACATTAGTTTTAGCCAATAAGCAAAAGAACTTACCCTAGCTGCAAACCCTAAAGCCTACATCTCATGCTAGATGCAATGCCTACTTTTGTTTAAAAATAAGACAAGCATATCAAGCTACATAATCAAACAAAAATCACACATGTCTAGACAATAAGTCTACTCTTGCCCAAAGTAGAGAAAATAGCCGAACTACTTAGATAAAATTTTCACAATCCTATTGAGTCTTTAGTGTCCAAGGAATATCACTTCTTCTATGATATTCTTGCCTACTGAAGTACAAATAGCTCAATCCATGATATTGAAGGTATTTGCAATACTTCCTAACGAAATGTTTATATGAAGGATTAGCACAACCCAAAAATAAGACAAAGAGCTCAATCAATAGATCATTTTCAAGTCACTTCTTAATGAACCAGTCGTAACAAGGGCACGTTGACCAAAGAATTTCTCAACAAATGTAGTACTACATTTGGTAGATCTCTAGTTTTACTGTAAGTACAACCCACTGGGCTACCAAAAAAGGCCAACGAGCTTTGGTAGGATCCTAATGTGGAACACTATACTAATCTTAGGTCAATAGGTTAATTTATTGCACACTATGATAATTATAAATATCATAACATTATTAGCATGAATCCCCAATCAAAACTATTAATGTTAAGTTAATCTCAGCATGTTACTATAACAACCACCAATGATGTAGGTCATGCTAGAGGTTTATATTCTTCAAGTCTTTCTATGTTCCCTACTTTATCCTTGGTTTTCAACAACAATTTCTCATGCCCTATCAAGATGCTTATACTCTTGAACATCTAAACCCTTCTTACCTAGTGGCTTAGATTCTTTCTTTTAGAACTTGCAAATTGCTACATCCTTTAAGAGAGTGACAAATAGAGGCTTTGCCTTCTATGCTTTGGTTTGATAGCTTGATATGATTTGGATTAGGGTAAGCATAACAATCTTTTGGCATCCTAACTTATTGGGGGTGTGGGGCCCATTGGTTAAATGAGAGGTTTTTCGATTAGTGAGGATGGATAAGGATTGCAACTTATCATAAAGTTACCTATCTTTAAGGATTTTGTATTAAGGCTTAAAGGAAGATTTTAGCTTGTAAAGTAACCTTTTGATACAATGCAATTTTCTAAAAGCGTGTCCAAATTGCTTGATTTGCTAGTTTAAGAAGAGTCCAATGGGATTTATGGATGTTTCTCAATAATATTTTTTCACAAACACTATATAGAGGTGCTCTTCTCTTTTATTTGCACTTATTAGAATGGGAATTGGGAAAGACCAAGTAGCAAATGACTAAGACACGTTGACAAGATGGGCATTGGGCTAGGTTTGGTAACATACACCGAGTAGTGGCCTAGGCTTAGGCTTATTGGGAACTATAGTACATCTCCAACCTTTGTGTACCAAAGTAGTAGCATGAGCCTAGGTTAGGGTATTGATATACCTAGTAGTGGCCTAAGCCTAGGTTTAGGTATTGATATACCTAGTAGAAAGCCTATGCATGTTGGAAAATATACCTAGTAGAAGCCTATGCCTATTGGAAAATATAGTATCTAGTCCAACCTTTATATACCAAGAGGGAATTCAAAGGCTATAGGAAATTTGAAAATATAGAACACCTTAAGGCTAGTGTTGAGTCAGCACAAGGACGAAAAAGGAATACTGGCAGTGGAGGCTACATGAAAGAAACATATGGAATCTTCAATGCGAGTACAGCAACTACCCACCTCAAATACCGCTTAGAAAATTGCACTTCTGAGATGTCTTATTGCACGATCGAGATTGGTCATTGGACACACCCAACATGCACCCTTCCCAATTTCCAATTCGCCTTCGCCCTTCTAAGTTCACGCCATTCAAGAGATTGCAGTTACCGAGAGCTGGTGGTTTTGTGTTGATATTGTACCCTCACTTCTTGAGATATGAACCCTCATCAGGGTCGAATGCATCATCTTCATCTTCATCTTCATCCATAGTATGAGCCTTCATCATCATCAGAATTAACACACCATCTCTGTCCTCTCTACTCAAACGAATATGTCGCCATCTATATTTATAATACAAATGCATTATGCATCTGCTCTGCTTATACGCTACGTATGAGAGAAGTTTTAGACAAACTCCCACTATAATTCCTACGACATGAATTCTCACATCATGAGCTTTTGCGAGGGAGGGACTGCATACCTACTTCCCAACCACACCTACTTACAAATGCGGTGCCTCCCATACAGAAGCTCGTGAGGTTGAGCACTTCAGAGAAAGAGGGGGCAACAAACCCCTTTTCCCACATGGGAAATGTCTACAAACTTATTGTGGTACATTATGCACGCAGCACCTACAGATTTTACATATAGACACACATATCAATGCATCCATATGAAAGTACCTATATAAAAGCATGTAGATTAAACAGAATCTCCCCATCCTGATCTTTCAAGTGATTTTAAAAATCATCATCATATCAGAATGATAGACTGAAGAGGGTATCTTAATCAGAAAGCTTTGACAGCGCTGCCTCCCCAAGAGAAATGTATAGAGCTTTTGATGAAACCCCTTGTGCAACATTCCAGGCTCCTGGGCTCCAGTCCTCTCATGGGTGATGGGACACATCTCCATTGGGCATTTGCGCAGCCATGCCAGACACATCACTTCGAGCGTCCGTGGAAAATATTTTTCAAAGGCCATAGTCTGCAAATTTGCAAGGCTTTGCATGGTGGATGGGCTACCTGCTATGCATGATGGATGGCCTACCTGAGTCTTCAAGTCAAACTGAGGTTTAGTGCTACTAGGCTAATTTTGTCCAAGAGAAGGTTTTCCTATCTCAAAATATGGGCCTATCTACTTGTGATATGACCAAACAGACCTGCAAAATCCAAGGGAAAACTTGCAAATCATTAAGAGCTGGAGTCCCTCCATTGATCCTCACAACTTGTTACAGTGCAAGTTGGCAAAATAATAGCCTGCTCGTGCACGATGATGCTTCTGATAAGCCCCACAACACTTCAATATAGGCTACAATTGAGAAAATTTTGGCCTTCCACATTTGCCAGGGTAGTGCAAGGAGGACTTCCTCTAGGTATACATTGAAATGTAACTACAGAAACCCAAGTACATACATTTGAAGGATCAGGTGCCATTCCTCTGATTTTCTTGGCTTCATTGGTTCCTTAACATGGGATGGCCCTTCTCGCCGTCAGGTTGCAAAAACACACCCCAGCAAATGCAATGATGCAAGCCCACCAAACAAGTTACACAAACGCTCAGTCCTCCTGGAAGAAAAGAAAACAATGTTTGTCCTGAACAATTCCACTGTTAGGAAACTCCCACAAATTATCCTCAGCATAATTCCGCATATGTTGAAGATCATATTTGAACCTCTTTGCCTATGTAGCCTCCAAATATTGAAGATCATATGTAGCCTCCAAGTATTAAAAAATGTGCTCTTTGCTGAGCGCTCTGCAAATTCTGAGAGTATAGAACAAAGGAATTTTGCCAGGCTAGTTGAGAGAAGTATGTCATCGATTTGAGATGGATTATGGCACCAAGAAGTAGATTGCTGGATTAAAGTCCTCAAGACATTTAGTGAGCTTCTGCTTCAGAGTCGACTATTGTTGACATCAGGTGAATGTAAGTTGGAAAGTAATGTGTGTTCTATGTATGTTTGGTAGGTGTTGTGTTTAGTAAGATGTCAGACCACACCTCTTGGAAGGCCTTGATGATGAGGGGGTGGTATTCATGTGCATTCAGGGAGAGGTAGCACTGCAGCAGCTGCTGAAGCTCTTGTGGTTGCCGAAGCTCCTTTGCTAACACCATCTCCAGCATGGACTCCTTAAAATCATGGCCAGGATCAAAAGAACTCTTCACCATGGCTACACTGTTGAAAACTTCACGTGAGCTATCATCAGCAACTTGTATCTCCAAACAAGAGCGATCCCTCATCGTGTCATCAGTACTGCTTTGTTTAATGCACTCCAGCTCTCTTGAAGAAGAGAGAGATGGTGAGTATGACAGTTCGGATGTGTACTCTGATTGGATGAGTGTATCTGAATGCGCCGTTGGCTTGAGCAGCTCTTCACTGCTGTCAGTGGTGGATCTTGCTAAGGTATAAATGGGGTTGCACATTGCCGTGCTCATATTGGCATGGTTACCAGTAGATGCAACTATAATATCTTGCTTGACTAGCTCATCCGTCTCTGAGCCTTCTTGCTTTTCAATCTCAGGAATATCCACATAATCATCATTGCCTGTGTCAATGTTTATCAGTTTCTCTTTGCCTATAATATCACACTCAGTTTCTCTAATCCTCACAAGGTCTTCCCGTAGCTCTTTTTTCAAGCTGTTTTTAAGTTTCTTGTGAACCAAAGAAGCTCTCAGATCAGACAAGGACATACCACCTCTGTTATGAGGTAGGGTCGAACTGCCTAATTCGCTGCCGACACCACTGTTACTGTCATCACTCAGATTTAATCTCTCAAACTCTTCTTCAACCCAGCTGGATGTGCTAGAAGTCTTTTCAATCTCAAGGGCCTTTAGATGAGTGCTTCTTGGCATAACCACTCTTGAGACGCTACTGTTGTCAAGAAGTCTGCCAGTGCAGAGAGAGCCTTCAGGTGTAGGATCCAACAGTTGCTGTGGACCAGCATTAGGATTACCTATGTTAGTCGTAGAAGTAGCAAAACTCCTCAGCCTCTTGTCATGATCATTCCATAATATTGCATGCTCAGCTTCTTTTTTGATCTTCTTTTTGCTCCTCTTTTCATCAGAGCTCCTTATTCTGTGCCCTGTTTCATCAGCAACATACTGAGACTTCCTCGATCCCTTTGCATCTGCTGCCAAAGCCAGCGAGTCCTTGAATGATGCACAGTCTCGGAATGTATCTTCTTTGTCATTATTTTTAGCTTCAAAACTGCACATTGAGCTTGCAACCACGTCCTGAGAGGAGGATCGGCAGACCAATCGCGAGACCATGCGATATGGCTGTCCAGTATGTGCAAGAGTGCTCGGCCGCTTGTCATCGAGTGGTCTGCGGCTCCCAGCGTTCCGGGAACCTGTCTTCTTGTCCTTGTGGTGGGATGTGACAGTGGCCCTACAAGTACAGCCCGCATCGACAACAGTGCAGACCTGGACACCAGCTCTTCCTTTCACCATGTCTGACCCTTTGTCAACAAGGGTTCCCCCTCCATGTTCCCCTGATTTAACCAATTTCAGTGAAGCGGATCTTCTGTACACCAATGCAGCTGATTGGGAGCTCTCACTGGGGCTACTACCCACAGTGTCTTTGTGCTTGTAGAACCACACATGGGGCATGACATGCAGCAACTTGAACCTCATGGTTCTCTCTAGCTGCTTTGATTAATGGAGCTTGGCAGATGGCAGATGATCAGCTAGGCCATGCTGGTAGGCCACCTTTTGGTCAAGGGCTGATAGCATGCAAGGAGGCTATTTAACATAATTTTAATGTTTTTAGAAAGACTTTATGTACCTCTGGAGAAAAATTAGAATGTGGTCTTGCGGGAGGCACTCAAATCCCCACACAATGGACAGGTGATTTGATCTGCTGCCTGTCATATATGCAATGGCCACTGACATGAGGTGCACAAAGAGCAACTCCCTCCAGCTAGTTACTGTGTGGACATGCAGAGAGAGACAGAGAGACTGTGTGTGTGTGTGTGATGCAGCAGTGCAATCAAGAAATGTTAGGGGGAACCAGGGATTGCACCACCCGTTACTTAAAGATTGGCAAAAAGGAATCACAGCGAGAGAGAGAGAGAGAGAGAGCATTGATTAAAGTTGATGACAACCCCATGCACATTTCTGTCTCTCTGTCTCTCTCTCTCTCTCTCTCTCTCTCTCTCTCTCTCTCTGCCTTGCTTGTCTTGTGGGCATATCTCATCAGTACTACACTTCATTTAATAGTATGTGTAAGCCTTAAGGCCCCTCCTTTTTCCTCCTCCTGCCTTTATGTTTTTACACAGTGCCACATCACACTCGATGACGTGGCAGGCCCACCCGTTGGTCCACTTGGCACCTACCCTTCCTTTGTGGTGTTCTTTCATTCTCTCTCTCTCTCTCTCTCTCTCTAAAGTCCATGACACTAGAAAGTCCACACAAAAGTGTGGGCTTTCTAAGGGAGTATTCACACGCGCCTTCATCAAAAGTCAAGGTACCTTTTTACTTGGTTAGCCCAACATCAATTCGTCAGTCTTGGTGCTTGCTTGCTGCGTTGGCATACAATCCGTTCAAAGGGTCTCATAAGCTTAGAAAAACAATCGGGTCAATTCATGTATGTACCCCAAAATCTCAATTGTCATGGTCTGTAGGGTAGGATCTTTAGTCACTTGAAACTTAATTAATGCATGACAAGTTAAGGTAGCCATTAAACTCAAGATTGATGTTACCTATGGCTTTGGAAAACATGATATCGCCTTCTTTGTTGGATCATATCACTCACCTTTAACCATGAATGCACTAGCTCACAACCAAAAGAGCATTGGCACCTCTGTGTATTTCTACTTGATGGTGGAGGGTAGTGGGCATTATTACACTTGGCTAGAATTATGATGAGTACAAAGTGCTTAAAATTTGGGAACTCGAGAAATCGCTTTGGGATTCCCTAAGGATATGGCTTATAAAATTTTCCTAGTCCATCTTCTTGATTATTGATACTTTAGAGTTTCCCATATTTATCATCATATTGTGCCAACTTCCAAGGGCTTTCTGTCATATTTGCCAACTAAGGGCCCCACTATTCCTTGTAACAAGCAAGAGCTATGTTTGCACTTGTGAGGCCACAAGCTACTCTTGCTTCACAAGGCACAAAAATCACAAGATTACTAATAAGCACTAATAGCTCCACATGTTGGAATGTATGTGCATAACTACACTTATCATAGGTTCATTTCCTTATTCATAAGATAAACTAATGAGATGCAACATAACCATCATGGAATCAAAGGATTTCATAAGAAAAAGTTGCTTATCATTGCTTGAGATCATCATTATGGAAATTCACCTTTAGTGGCATCCATCCATAGCAACTGAAAATGGATTCACATTTCTTGTAAACCAAATTGGCATGGATCTTCAGCATCAATAAAAGACAAGTAAGTTGCTTTAGTTCATCATCAAATGTGGTGGATATACCTTTAAGTGTCTCCATTTTCATAGGCAAATGGAAATGGATAGTAGCATAGATGTTTTGAATTTGCTAGGAGAACAAGGTTTAAAGTTCATGATTTGAAGGCACTATAAGGGGGATGACCAAATTCAATGTTGACAAAGCAAGGCACAAGTACACATCAAACACCATCTCATGGTAACTAAGCCTTTCACTTTTTTCAACCTTTCCTTCAAAAGAAGAAAGGTAACTATCCACCTTCATGTGAGTGTGGGGTCATTGATAACCCCAAGAAGTAACTCATGTAGGACTATGTTGTTGGTCTCTGCTAAGTTGCAACTTGCAATGAATGTGCATTCAATGTTGTGACCTTAGATCAATGCCGCCATAGCCTCAATTTAACAGTTTCTAGAATTTCAAGAAAATTGCATTTTCCAAAGGTTTTAGATTTAACAAGTTATCTTGAAGGCAAATATGTTTTTTTCTCCAAAGATAATATTCACCAGCTAACTATGTCATTGATACGCCATAGATTTCAAACATCATTTGATGGACCAAAAATGCCCTTGGTAGATAAATTCCTACTATATATCTGCCCTCCTTGATAAAGAAAAACCAAAGACAATCAAATTCGTGCATATAAGGTGCAATATGTGTAATCACTTAACCCTTCCATTAGGGATTTCTATAGAAAATTTGCCCCTCACTTATAATCTTGAATTTTACGAAATGTGCACATTTGAAGGTTGTGAAAACATAGTTCAAGTTAGTACAAAAACACCAAATTTTTTATCCAATGTGGTGTCTTTTAACATTATTAATTTGGGGTTTCAATTATCCAAGTGCTAGCACCCAAATGGCCAAACCATCACATGGGATGAGGATGTCATAGAGCCACTTTAAGTTGAGGGAATTGATCCTTGTTCAATTCTACAAATGCACACACACCCCCTACCAACTAGGTGTCAACATGGAAAGTCTCTTGTCCTAAATGTGAGCTAGTAAAGTCTGATTAGTTAACTCAAGTCTAGTGTCCACAAAAACCCAAGATTCAATGTCAAGTAATTTGTGGTAAAATGAGCTTTTTGTTAAGACAAGATTATCAAATACCTTGAGGTTTGTTAAGAGAAGGTTTTGTAATCAATTAGTATTGTCAATAGACATTAAGCTAAATGAAAAATTTGTGCATGCAAAAGGACCAACTTTGATCTTGTTTTGTAACATTTTAGAATAGATTCCAATGTGCATCATGGTTGAATTTATAGTTCAATATACCCAATGTAGTCTTTTATGGACATTATTAAAATGTTTGGCATCAAAGACTTGACAACTTGTAACAAGTGCTTAGAGTTCTCTCCCATAACATCTATGAGGGGTCGAGATCCTGCATAAAAGGTTCAAGATATAGTGCAATGTGATCTCTTGCTCCAATGCTTTTTTGGTTTGTGTTAACCCCTAGAGAAGACAAGCAAATGAAGTCAAGTTAGAAGCTAGATTGCTAAGCAAAAAGGTCGATCAAAATTGTTGGAATTATTTTTCAAAGCTACGTAAAATTTGAAGGACTCAATGTATTATTTTAGGCACCACCCATTTGTGATGCGCACTTGTAATTTCTCCTATTCAATCACTTGTGGATGAAAAGATAATATGTTTGTAAAAACTTACTAAGAGCTAAGCTTACTCCCAATGTGCAAATTTAATATTACCCAAGGTTGTATTAGAAGACTAGCAAAAGGATGTGGAGGTTGCAAGCATGTCTACTTATATTTATCCAAACCATATTCACAATGCCCCAAAGTGGAATGTAAAAGGAGAAGGATTGGTGACAAGTGGAAAAGGGTAGAGGATACCAACCTAAGTGAAACACTAACCCTTCTATTTATAATGTATAAAAGTGAAAAGAGAGCTCATGCTTGTGTTGGGATAAAGGCCAGTGAGACCAAAGAGGCCAAATGGACACCCTTTATACTAGTACACATAGTACAGTCACATGTAAGTGAAGATAATGAAAAATAAGAGTAATTGAGTACCCACTAAAAATTATCTCATGTGCTCTCTCTCTCTCTCTCTCTCTCTCTCTCTCTCTCTCTCTCTCTCTCTCTCTCTCTCTCTCTCTCTCTCTCTCTCTCTCTCTCTCTCTCTCTCTCTCTCTCTCTCTCTCTCTCTCTCTCTCTCTCTCTCTCTCTCGCTCCCTCTCCCCCTCCCCCCTCCCTCCCTCCCTCCCTCCCTCCCTCCCTCCCTCCCTCCCTCTCTCTCTCTCTCTCTCTCTCTCTCTCTCTCTCTCTCTCTCTCTCTCTCTCTCTCTCTCTCTCTCTCTCTCTCTCTCTCTCTCTCTCTCTCTCTCTCTCTCTCTCTCTCTCTCTCTCTCTCTCTCTCTCGCTCCCTCTCCCTCTCCCCCTCCCCCTCCCCCTCCCCCTCCCTCCCTCCCTCCCTCCCTCCCTCCCTCCCTCCCTCCCTCCCTCCCTCTCTCTCTCTCTCTCTCTCTCTCTCTCTCTCTCTCTCTCTCTCTCTCTCTCTCTCTCTCTCTCTCTCTCTCTCTCTCTCTCTCTCTCTCTCTCTCTCTCTCTCTCTCTCTCTCTCTCTCTCTCTCTCTCATGAACTTTGACTTTTCATCCCACCATTACTTCCCTCTCAACTAGTATTAGAGGCTCTGTTCATGGGAGCTCATGGCTAGAGCGAGGGGCACAAAGCATAAACCTTTGTCACAAGGTTCAAGATTCGAGCTTCATTGTAACATTTATGCTTGTTCTCTAGATTTGAAAGAGGTATAGATCTCCCTATCAATCTCTTGATTTAAGCTAAATAGGTGTTCTAATTGAGGGAGCATGAGGCTTTATCCTAGGGTTGTAGATAGCCCAATTCACAAGTATTTGGACAACCAATAGTGATCAGATTCGAGACAATTTAGTTTGGCATTTGATTGGTTGGTAACAAATTTGGGCTATGTATTCAATATATGCAAGCATGGGGGTTACTTAACCATAGGGGTAGATATTTTGAAGTAGGGGGTCTGCTTTGTTAGGGGCACAAATCCCTAGGCCATGAATTCCATTAGTAACCTTAGTCTTTAACTTTCATATATGGATCAACCTATGTAAATGTGTCTTACAATGTCACGGGACTGATTATGTGTATGTTAGGGCGATGATTATGGTATTCAAGGGGCGACTTTTCTTGAAGATAGTCGTGTGATTCTAATATATATATAGGAAGGTAGCGCCATGTCTTTATGGCTGTTGTAGGCTATTCTTAACAATTGTGTCATGATCTTTACGTGCTTGAATCTCTAATTTGCATTATGGAATCACTAAAACTTTTGGCTATGATGATTGAAGTCTGCGCAAATAGTATATTCGTATTCATGTTCTCTATTTTTAAAGCGATGATGTGTTGTTGTATTGTTTGTTTTCTTGTGATGTATGCCCAAAACACATTGGCGATCCTGCTGGTTTCAAGGAAGTCATTTTCTTGATTAAGGCGTAGATTTGGAATAAACAATTATTTGATTAGGCAGTAGGCATGTTGATGGCATTGAGATTTGATAGGGTGCCTTCTATGGGTAGTATTTATGTCAGACAATTATCCCTATATATCCAATCCTATCCTTACTAGGAGCAGATCTAGGGAAATCAAGGAGGCTTTAGCAAGTCAGCAACAAGAGGATGCAGGGCTGGATGACAGGAGAGGTTTAGAAGGCTTGGATAGGCTGGATGAGGAGAAATTTATTGATGCTGGGAAAATTTCTTTGGAAGGGGGTACCTCTACAGGTACCTCAACAGCTTATCACTCTCCTGCCACTTCAACAGACTCTTCAAATTTATCTAATGATGAGGATATATTACCTCGTAAACAGCAGGATACCCTTCCTAGGCAAGCATTTGAGAGGCTACAGCATGCAGTGCTAGGAAGAACGTTTTTGTTAAGAAGGGTTAGAAGTTCATCTCAGAGGGTTCTAAATTTTAATCCATTACCACCTCAAAGGAAGCCCAAGAAGAAAATCATAATGATTAAGAAACATTTAGTTAATCCAAAGGTTGGAGCATCCAAATTTTTAGGCAAGAAGACCCAGATTGCCATGTGGCACAATTCGAGACAAGATGGACAACCAGTGGCTTTAATCAAATGTATGGAGACCAGGTCAAAAAGCAACAGTTTGTTGCCACCTTTCAGGGAAAGGCTATGGACTAGTTTGCCATTTATGGTATGGCAGCCTTTAATTCATATGATGCTCTAAAAACAAAATTTTTAGGCAAGTTCCATAAGGACAAAACTCCATGAGTTATTTTAAGGAAGCTCAAAAAGATCAAACAAAAGACTTGTTGGTGGAGGACTATACCCATAAATTTAGGAACCTATTGAATAGGCTGGATGCTGATGATATACCTTCAGTGGAAATGCAGATCGCCTATTTTATGAAGGGTTTGAGGAGGTAAGATCCAGAATCCCATTGCAAATGTGGAGATGGGTCAAAATGATACATTGGATACATTGATTAGGGCAGCTATGAGAGTGGAGAAAAGACTTGGTACCTCTAGATCTAAGAATAGTAAAGATGAGGATTCTTCGGACTTAGATTTTGATACAAATTCGAGATCAGATTCAGACACAGATAGTGATGCAGAGGATTGTGATTACAGCTCAAATTCAGATGATGACTCAAGTGATTTTGATGACTCGGGTAACTCTAGTAGGAGGAGACATAAGAAGAAGAAGAAATCAAGATCGGCCAAGACCAAAAAGAAGAAAGCAAAGGACAAAGATAGGAAGAAGTTAGAGGACAGAAAGTTAGATAAAATAATAAAACAAAAGCTAAAAGATTTGGGTATTTTTGAAAGTAAGAAGAAGGAAAAGTATTGTGAAATATGTCAGAGAAAGGGCCATGAAACTAGGACTTGCTGGTATAATCCTAATGTCAGGATGGCACAATCGATGCTAGTGATGCAGGCTAGGCCAAGACCTATTCAACTAGCTACAGTAAATTAGATTATTCCTGAAACCATGCCATGGAGACCCTTCAGAGGACCTAGAATAATGCAGGCAAGAGAGCCTTGGGGAAATTTTCAGACACAGCAATAAACTACCCAAACGGGAGTAAGCCACTATTGTGGAGGTCAAGGCCACTTTGTTGGACCAAACTGTGAACTTTGGGCAAGTCATAGGACTAAGAGAGGAATGCCAGTAGCAAGGTCCCGCAATGATGGAAGACCTGCAGGAGCATCTCATCAACAGCATCCACCTGCCCTAGTTGCAGCAGTCCTTATAGAGTTACGTGATCAAGACAAGAAAAGGCAATCTCCTGATGGGGTAGGAACCGTTGGTTGTAGGAAAATTCAGCAAAAGAGAAGGTTCAAGAAGAGACAAAGGATCAGGTAATATTAATGTTGCAAGTATGCATATTCATTATGATTGTTCTAATTGTATTGAAGTTGTGGAATGTCAAGAGGAACCAACAGTTTTAGCAGCAACTAGGAGCCAAGTGGGTATGAAGCTTGATTGACATGAACAAGAGAAGATAAGGAAAAAGGCAACAAAACAAGTTAGAAAAATGCAAAAAATGGCTGAAGAATTTGAATCTAATCAAGTTGATGATGTAGAGGATTCAGGTTTGCAAAAACCTGAACTACAGAAGCAATTTCCTGAATATGAGGAGTATGTTCCTGAACAGTGGAATCGGTCTCCTGATGATTAGGAGTAGGTTCTTGACAACATAAACATTGGGAAATTACAGCAAGGAGGCTCTGAGGAGCTATTTCAAGCTTTAGCAAAGTGTTCTTTGCATTTGACCTTGGAGCAAATCTTGGATCTAATACCGGGATTTAAAGAGAAATTACTACTGAAGATCAGCAGGCAGAAGCAACAGGAAGTTCTTGAAAGTATAACAAATCAAGGTCAGGTAATTCCTGAGTGTTAGGCATTGATACCAACTCAACAGGAAGTTGTGGATTATCAAGTACTCACCATTCAAGTTGAGTATGCAAAAAGAAAACATGATGTTTTCTTATTAGATGGAGGTTCAGGAGTTAATATACTTCCTGAACATACATGTACCATACATTCAATGCCTTCATGAGGTCTCAAGGGTATGATTGAGACCTTATTGCTTATACATATAAAAGGCTATGGATGTAGCTTTATGATATTGATCCTTTATGTGGATGACATGCTGATTCTTGGGGATTCGATCATGGATGTGGATGCATTGAAGAAAAGATTGCATAAAAGGTATGACATGAAGGACATAAGGAATGCTTTGACATGTGCATTATGTGGGATAGAGACAAGATGCTACTCAATTTGCCTTTAAAAAAGTACATTTATAAAAGTGCTAGAGCATTTCAACATTATGATGGGGAAGGCTATCGATGTTTCATTGCCTCCGTATTTGAAAACTAGGTAAGAGGATAACCCTAAATTAGATTAGCAAAAGGCTAAAATGGCCAAGGTTCCTTATGCATTTGTAGTAGTTACATTACGGTTGCTATACATCCAAAGATTGCCTATGCAATGGGAGTGATTAGCATGTATATGGCAAACACTAGCATTAGAAAGCAGTGTTGAGTATTATGAGATAATTGAATGCCACTAGAGCTATGTGCATATGCTTTGGAAGGAAGGATGTGTCTATCCTTTGTACGAAAATGATGATTTTGCAAGGATTGTAGACATTAGGTGGTCTATGGCAAGTTTTGACTTCACACTCATAGGTGGTGCAGTCTCATGGGTTTCTCAATCTCAGCCATGCATATCTACCATTGAGGCTGAGTACATTGTATCCTCACTGAGACATGCAAGGAAGACATATGGGTTACTCATCTAGTGGGAGATTTGAGCATTACAGAAGATGTGCCTACCTTGCATTGTGATAGTTAGAGTGCTATCCAATAGGCATGAAACCTTGTCTTTCTTACAAAGACAAAGCACATTGAGATGAAGTATCAATTCATTAGGGAGGTCCTTTACAACAAGCACATTGAGCTTGTCAAGGTCCATATGGATGATAAGCTTGCCGATCTTCTCATAAAGAGTTAATCTTTTGAGCACTTTGCACATTGCAGAGTGATGATGGGGATTGAATAGTATATTTACTATTTTATTCTTCCTTAAAGGGACATTGGTCTTTAGGTGGGAGGTTGTTGGGTAAAGGAAAATGGCCAAAAGGCCATGGTGAGCACCAGTTGTACTAGTACACATTGTAGCATTATATATACGTGAATATGATGAAGAACAAGGGTAACTAAGTACCCACTAAAAACTATATTGTGTGCTTCCTCTCTCTCTTTCTAGCCTCTTTCACTCCATAGCTTTGACTCTGCATCCCACCATTGCTTCCCTCTTAGCTTGTGTGTGCAACTTTTAAGTCTACCACTTCTTCATCTTCTTATCTACTTGCTTGTTGCTTCATTGCTTGAAAGTGAGGGAGAGAGAGTGAGAGTTTGAGGTTTAGTGAGGGACTAGTGAGGGTGAAGTTCAATACTCACATCTTGCTTTAAAGTAAGGGAGAGAGAGTGTGAGTGTGAGTGTGAGTTGGAATAGTGAGGGTGAATTTCAATACTCACATCTTATTTCCATATCCCCTCTTCATTACATAGCTTGAGATGATAACAGGTTGAGTGAGAGGGAGTGTGAGAGGGCAAATCTATTTTCCACCTTCTTGTTCCCCTTCTTCTTCTCTTAGCATTGAAGCAATGACATTACACATTGGAAGAAGGTGAGATGATGACTTGAGGTACATTGCTTGGATCATGATACCATCAATGAGACATTCGTGCATTTTTTACTACAATATGGAAGAAGGTAAGTAGATGAGTCTAGCACATCCTCTTAGTTCTATTTGCTTTCTTGAGTTCATGAGAAATGAGAGAGGAAGCTTAGATGGTTTGGAGCTAGAATACAAGCCAAGTAGGTTAAAGACAATTGAGTCATAGTTGAGTCAAGCTCTTGAAATAATGAGAGTCTTCATCCATGTCTCCTTGCTGTGTTCTCATTGAGCCTAATATTTTGGTTCCATTGCTATAATTGGGACAAAATGAAATCACCAAAGGTTCTCATATTCTTGCCCTATGGTGGAATAAGAGGCATTATTCTACTTGGGAGGGATAGAATAGTGAGGAGTTGATCTCTCACTCATACACCTAAATAGGAAGCCAAAATGGTGAGAAATTGCTCTATGGATGACAAAGGTAGATTAGAGTAGATCTGATTAGATTAGGTACATTCATTGATTTTTTGCATAAGATTGGCTACCCTTTATGCTTGATCTACTTGAGAGCATGAGAAAAAATTATGATAGTGGTTTGTGAGAGTGGATAAGCTGATTGCATGTAGCCACAATTATGGATAGAAAGCATGCCAAACTACCTAGTTGCTTGATTGAATACAAGCTTGCCTACATACTCAACTAGTCACCTAGCTACCCAGTCTACGGTTACCACCACAAGAACACTATGTTGTTGGATACATGATCCTAATCATTGGAGTCACTTGAGTGCATGAGTATCAATTAGGATTGCACATGAACAACATGGGAGCCTCACTTTTTTTAGTTTCAGCTTGATTTTTGAGATTTAGCCTACCTTATGATGGCCATGACCTATCATATTGTTTGTTTGTGATAGTTCTTAAAGATGACCGACACTACATAAAAGATGAATATGTTTGCTTTTCTTGATCTCACAACAATGCAGTTAATGGCTATCACCTTGATTTTCTTGATCAAAACCCTACTATAAGTGAGTTTAGTCTCTTCTACTCTACATGACCAAATCTCATCATGTTGGACAATAGCAATGCTTTTCATGACCACAAATTTCTTTTGAGTATCCAAACATTAAAATTAGAAACCATTTTTTCTTTTTGGGCACCCTCAAACTTCCTAGGATCACATGCTTAATGCACATGACTTCTAGATGCTACCATGATAGCTCAAGTCTACTCTTGATCTACCATAACCTTCTTAGGTTGAGCACTACTACCTATGGACTCAAAATCAAGCGTGTCCTCCTATAGCCATCACCATGATAATTGCAATCACCACCATGACCACTAGTAGCACATGACCATGTTACCTATAAGTTGGTGATGATGATACTACAAACACTAACCATGACTTATATAAGTAGCCAATGATTATAGCTCCAATTAGAAGCTTCAACATTTGGCCTAGAATTGATTGCGTGCATGAGATGAATACCCTAAATTTGCACTCGATTGACCAAAACACCATCAAAATAGGATCCTTCCAATTGTAGATTAGACCATCCTTCCGATTGTAGATTATACCATGACCTAATTTTAGACATGTAAACATGCATCTTTATCTTCATTATTCAGATACCAATACCCCTAGAAAGATACAAAGAAGGAAGCATAGTTGGGGGGGAGAGAGAGAGAGAGAGAGAGAGAGAGAGAGAGAGAGAGAGAGAGAGAGAGATTCATCCTTGGAAAGGAGGAGAAGACAAAGAAGAAATCAACATCAAAGGTTGAAGAAGGATTCAATGCATCTTCATTAGGCTCACAAGATTTGCTCGAAATATGCTCTATTTGTTAAGGAAGCCATGGAAGCTTTATAATTGAATGGTTTTTCTCTATATTTCCTATTCATTTGTGTTGACATGCTTATCTTCTCTCCAATTGTAAAAAGTAAGCCACAATCTCAATCTCAATCTCAATCTCTCCTTCAAATGCTCTACAAAGGCATCTCATTGCCAAAAAGTAATCCATAGCCATGAGAGGTGAAGATGGAAGTGAGATCCAACCATCATAAATGAGAAGACTGTCATATGTTTTCCTTTTTGTTCATAACAAACCCTAAAGAAAGCCACAATTTCACCACAATTGGCTTGATTGCTTGCTTGAGTGCTTATATTGCTTAATTAAGTGCTCACTGCCATGTCACCACTTGAGTGCTTGCATGCTTGCTTGTTTACTTGCTTGCCTAATTGCCTAAGTGCTTGCTTGCTTGCATGCTTGAGTGTCTACATGATTGCTTGGTTGCGAACCAAATCATCAATTGAGTTCTTGAGTGCACCCTACCTCACCACCACTTGCTTGCACACCCTTACCTAATTCATGACCACAATTGCATATGCATCATTAAGTAACCATGACCACATCTATGTGAGTGCATCTCTTGACATGATCATTATTATGTGATTTCACTCAACCCATGAGTGATGGTTGCCTACTGGCCTAAGTGCTTGCTACTTGTTTGTTTGCTCAGTGCACGAGTAACCCCTACTACATCATGAAATGACTGCACCTTGGGACAATGAGTGTTGATCTTGACCACAATTGAGCCTTGCTAATTTTAGGGCAATCCCAATCTATCAAGATTGACCACTCATGTCTAGTTAAACCCATGAACACTCTAGGAGCTACCAAGTAGACCAAGATTGCCAACACTTTAACTCTTTAAATGCAACATGACCATGTAAGATGATCACATTTGAGAGCTAGAGGCTACCCTTGATTGTATTTGTGGACCTTAAATATTCCAAGAAGCCTTAGAACATTATTGTGATGTGCCGATTTCTTTCACCACTAAAATTCTAAATTGGGACTTAGAAAGGCACCGAAAAGCTAATTTGAAATTGACTAAGTACTAGAAGTACCATTGTCCACTCAGAAGTGTTGCATTAACCAATCATAAGGATAGATAAGGGACTCAGAAGTACTAGAAGTACCATTGTCCACTCAAAAGTGTTGCATTAACCAATCATAAGGATAGATAAGGGACTCATAAGGGATTAATTGTGCATTGCTAAACATGGTTTCCTTATATATGTTGTGGAGTTAAATGCTTAAAAGGAAGGAACCTAAACCTAGCAACTTTCAAACCCAAAAGAGTTAACCTAGATAGCTAAGAGCCACATCAATCATGCCAAATCTTGGAGACTAAGAAAAAGTTAAATGGATTAACCAAAGATGTAAGACAATTAGGAATCACTAGATAGAGCGCAAGTTAGATACCTTAATTAAACACAAAGTACTAGACACTTTTTTGAGAAGACATAAAGACCCTTAAGAACAACATGTTGAACTTACAAACAAGGAAGTTAGTGGATGGACTATCATGAATAGTAAGTTAATAAGATAACTAAAATATGACAAGAGTGACTGGAGAACAAGCTCTCAAAAGAAGCCCAAAAGACGTGCAAGACTTGAAGAGAACCCTAACTTAGAAAAACCAAACCTTCCATGACAACGTGAGGGACTTGTCTAGCTAACTTTGTGCCAAACAAATTGGTGTATGGGATTATATGGTGAGCTAGCAATCCACCCCTATGCAAGGTAAATCTCCTATTCCCAAAATCACACTAGAATAACTAGAAATTGAGAACCTCCCCCCGGTGGTCTCCAAACAACCCATATTATAAACATGATCATAAAGTTTGTGAACCTAGAAACCAACCTAAGGAAAACTAATAAGATGGAGGGAGAAAGAATCATGGGAGATTTCCTTAGGATTTATAGGAGTCCTTACACATTTTTGAAGCAAAAATTGACTTTGACATAAACTTGATAACTGAGGAGGTTGCACACCAAAAGTTGCAAACTCTCAAAGACCAAGGGTGGAGTACCCTTGATGATTAAGAAGGTTGCACACCAAACATTTTAGACTCTCAAAGACCAAGGGTAGAGTACCCTCGGCAAGATATTGGAGTTGACCATAGCCACACACACACACACACACACACACACACACACACACACACACACACACACACACACACACACACACACACACACACACACACACACACACACACACACACACACACACACACACACACACACACACACACACACACACACACACACACACACACACACACACACACACACACACACACACACACACACACACACACACACACACACACACACACACACACACACACACACACACACACACACACACACAGAGAGAGAGAGAGAGAGAGAGAGAGAGAGAGAGAGAGAGAGAGAGAGAGAGAGAGAGAGAGAGAGAGAGAGAGAGAGAGAGAGAGAGAGAGAGAGAGAGAGAGAGAGAGAGAGAGAGAGAGCAAGGTCATCTAATGACTATTTATAGCATTCACATGCCAAAGGTAGGACTACAGACATACCCTTATGTTTTCAAGGGTTCAACTCATGAAGTCATAGCTATCTCTCACCTAGCCAACTCACACACACACACGGTACGCAACGACCTAACCTACCAATGATAGATCTAGTTGATGCAAATATAGTGAGTGTCCTTATTCTTTTAGATGGCATCCTTGTTTTTTGTGAAGTTGCACCTTGCAAGAAAAGATAGCATAAGCATGGAAACCACAAGTTTGCATACACATGAATATCCTTTTCCATTATGTCTTATCCCTTTTATAAAAAAGCTTTAGGCATTCCTACCCTTTCGAGCATCCAACCACACTTATGGCCTCTTAGCTACCCACACTTGCATGAATTTAGGTGTTCACATTAAGCTCACTTGGTTTCTCAAATAATAACTACAATTTGCATGAGCACAAGCTTGGATCTCATTTTCCATTGACAAATATCTATAAACAAGAGAACTGCATGGCACATAATCCTAAATGTTTTCACTTCTTGGTATGCTTGCTCCATTGTGCCATAGGGGTTAGCATTAACCCCTCTTAAATGAGTGCCTATTCCATGTTACACCATGGCGTAGGATGTAGTGTTAGGGATAATCATAGTGGCATGATTCTACTAGAAGGTTGTACTTGTCCAAGAGGGTGTGTTGTAGGTGTCATTGTAGTTCTGCTAATGGTGCTTGAGGAGATAAAAGAAGGCTTCTAAACGTAGTATTATGCATAGGATGATTGGCCATTGGTGTTGTAAGATCTCCATTGGATTCTTTAGTAATATGAATTTAACATGCTCTCCATGGGTTTGTGTCTACCTTATTGTGCAGTGTTTGTGCTCATGTAGGTGTAATTGGGAGATGGATTGAGCTCCAAGTAGGCTTAGCACTTTGCCCCACACTTAAGAAACCAATTATTTTATAGTTTCATTATAGTGTGAAGTCTCAAAGTGATAGGTCTTGTGAGAAAAAGGACATAAAAAAGAGAGCCAACAAGCCTAAGAGCAACTAAAGATGGCTTACGATGATATGTTGTTGACACAAATATTGTCGAAGTAGTCTCTAGAATGGAGAATGAAGTGAGAAAGAACTTTGGAGAAAAGAAAAAAACATTATTGATGGATTATCCAATTCACAATGTAGAGAGAGTTAGCTCAAGATATAGGAAGATGTATACAAATTTATAATATCAAAGTAGCAGGATCTCTACAAGAGGACCATCCATAAAGTCACCACCCATAGCATTGATGACGTAATAGAGCAAAAAGCACAATTAAGCTTGGCTAATGTAGCATTGAGCAATTTGGATTTTGGCTAAGTATGTAATATTTCAATCCCATCTCTAACCAAAGAAGCACTAAGTAATCATTTTAAAGAACATTGGGCACAAAGAGTAGGGGTTGAGAGCTATAGGTCTATGAGGACTAAAACCATTTGGATGAGAGCTATCCTTCCCCATAGAGCCACCAAAAATCATGTTTTTCCTAGATTTTATGGAGCCGTAGGAGTTTGATGAGCCCAAGGAGAGTGTAGATGAAATGCATCCATGAACGCCCACTAGTGGTGTTGTTACCACTGGAAGTGCAAGAGCACCACCTGTCAAAAAATCACGTGGTGGGGGGACTTGGGAGTTGCTACACCAAACATACACCATTCCCCTCATCGCCCAATCCATTTTCCATTTTTCAAGAATTTTGTTTGGATGCATGGTTTGCATGTTATTAAATTTTCTTTGTTTTGTTGAGTTCCCGTGAGCCTCGCTTCGCGCATGAACGCGCATGTTTTTGCTTTTACATGCCTCGGGACGTCCTCGTGGCATCTGCGGCTCCCCGGTCGTGGTCTCGGTCCCCTGTCTACTCTTGCCATTGCAAATTTTTTTACCCCGCCCCGTGCTTATGTGCGGGCCGCAGGGGGGCTCCCTTGATTTTATTTTTAAAAAATGTTTATTATTATTATTCCACATAAATGCTGCACTACCAAGGGGAAAAACAAATTTGCTAGTAGATCTTTTGTTAGACATGCTACCAATCCAATTTTCATTTGTGTATCCAAACACTTGTATATCCTTACTTGTTGCCTCATAAAAATTTCCATAATGCAAAGTGGACATCACATACCTCAATATGCATCTAATTGCATCCAAGTGAGGCCTTCTAGGCATCTGCATAAACTGATTGATGAGTCCAATAACATAGCTCAAGTTTGGCCTTATGATAGTCATGTAAATCAAACTTCATACTATCCTCCTAAACATAGTAGGGTCTTCTATCTTATCCCCAACATTAGCACTCAACTTCACATTTTGCTCCAATGGCACTAAAAGATGCTTACATGTTGTCATACCATACTTGGATAGTATATCCAAGCCATATTGCATTTGGGATAGCCATATACCATTGGTCACACATCTGATCATCTCAATACGAAGAAAGTACCTTAGCTCACCCAAGTCCTTCATCTTAAACTGCTTCTTCGAAAATTCCTTAACTTTAGCAATCCCACTATCATTGTTACTTGTAATAATCAAGTCATCCACATAGATGACTATGATGATTAAGATTATTTCTCCCTTTCTTATGGAAAGCGAGAGGTCAACATAAAAAACATAAAAGCCAATGTTGATAGTACACTCTCCTATCTTGTTAGACTATGCTCTAGGTGCTTGCTTTAGCCCATAGAGTGTTATTTTTAACTTACACACATATTTGGGATGCTCTAGATTGTCACAACCTGCTAGCTACTCCATATACACCTCTTTTTGCAATTCACCATGTAAGAAAGTATTCTTGACATCCATTTGCTATAAATTCCAACCTTTGCATATTTCCAAAGCAATCATGCATTTAATAGTTGCCATCCTAGCAACTGGACTAAATGTCTCTTTATAAACTTTGCCATATGTTTGAGCTTAGCCTTTGTACCTGGCCTAGCCTTATATTTGCTAATAGAACCATTTGCGTTATGCTTGATTTTGTAAACCCACTTATAGATAATAGCTTTCTTGCTCTTAGGCAATGGTACTAGATCTCAAGTCTTATTGGCTTCTAATGTAGCCATCTCCTCATGCATTTGTTGAATCCTAATGAGCATGAAAAATTGCATCATCAAAGAAAATGGACTCAATATTCTCAATCACCTTCATAATCATAATGGTGACCTGCATAACCTTCCAAATCAAATATTTTAAAAGGGTATTTAACCTTGCTACTAGACCTGTGTACCACTAGATCAATTAGTGGAGCCTTTACATTACCATGTGCTTTTTATACACTTGGTGTCTTAACTAAAGGAATACCAAGCTCATCATCCAAACTCTCTGAACCACTGGAATCTCCATCAAATCCCAAATGACTAATAGATGCATCGTTATTATCCAACACTTTCTTCTTCCCTTTATCTTTACATGCAGTACTTGTAGATGCACCTGAAGATGTGGGGCTACTCTTTAGTTTCCTTGACCAAGGACTAACTGTAGATGTATCATCATCCAATGCATCACCACTAGATGCATACCAATTGCTCATCTCATTAAAAAAACATCATTCTCACTCTGAACTCACCTGTGATAGGGTTATAACAATGATATCCTTACTACTCTAAAGAGTATCCAATAAAAATATATTTTATTAGCCTTTGGATCAAGCTTATTTCATAGCTCATTTGGCACATGAATATATGCAATATAGCCAAACAGTTTCAAGTGTGACACATTGGGCTTCATGCTTGTGAAGTATTCTTTGAGGGCCATCCCATGAACTACACAACTGTGGGAGTTTTCTTCATAACATAGGCAATATGAACAACTTCAGACCAAAAGTATTTTGCTATATTCTTTTTAGCCATCAATGCCCATGCAACTTCTGCAATATGTCTATTTTTCCTTTCTACAACCCCATAATGTTATGGGGTATACTTGCAACAAGTCAACTGTCTCTTTATCCCATGAGGCCTAAAAAAGTCATCAAACTCATTAGAGAGGCACTCTCCCCCTCCATCTAATCTCAAGCACTTAACTTTCAAGCTTAGTTTTGTTTCAACAGTAGCCTTGAAAGTTTTGAAGTGCTCAAATACATCACTATTTTTCTTCATGAAATGTACACATTGCTTTCTTGAACAATCATCAATAAACGTGACAAAGTATTTGCTACCACACCAAGATATATGTTTTATTTAGGCCCGCAAGCATCTATATGCACAACATCAATAAATGTAACAAAGTATTTGCTCCTACCAAGAGATATATTCTGTATAGGTCCCCAAACATATGTATATACAACATCAAGTATGTTTCTGGTCACATCTCTGTCATGCAAAAAAAATTGTTTGTCTTTCCTGCTTATCAAACTAACATGCTTCTCACACTTTATGAAATTCTGCAACTCTAAAAGTAGACAACCCTGTAATCAATCCTTTGGACTACATTAATTTCAGAATTTACATATTTTTATGTCCAATACATTTATGCCATATTTCAATGTTGTCTACAACCACTCCTTTTCCTTTAGCATATATAGCAACATTCATAGCAAAAATTCTAGCATCTAAAGTGAATATGCAACAAAATCTACTTCCTTTTACAACCAACTTACACATCATTAGAGTCTTCTATAAGACAACCTTTTGTATCAAGTCAAATATGCAACCCTTGCTTTATTACTTGACCAACATGCATTAAACTCTTAGTGATTGATGGCATATATAATACATCTGACCAACTCTTTGTTTGGCCATCATGCAAGGATAAGGGTACCTTTCTAATATGTGAAATTTGGTGGCATGAATCATCACTCCTCTGCACATAACCTATATTTTGTGAATCATATATCTCTCCAAACAATTCAACATGATTGGTCATATAGTTAGATGCACCTGAATCAACATACCATACATAATGTAACATGCCGCCCAAGCTATTGATTGGTGGTACGTTCTTAGTAGCCCATCAAGAACTATCCAGGAAGCGTCGTCCAGGATTTTGATAAAACCCTCAGAGTTTGCTAACTAGGCTCACTTGAGTCTACCCCATAGTGGAAGTTCTAACCGCTCCCACGAGGATCTCGACTTAAGTTTTCTGGTCAAATCTATTACTAGTGGCTAACTAATATTAGTGGATTGTAAAGTGATGTGAGTTAGTCTTTCTAGTTTCTAATGGTCCATCACTCACATGCGATTTTTATTCTTTCTTAGGAAAGCTCTCAGCTTACCGAGACCACCCAGCTATAGGTTTGGATCTGGGGATCCTTCCACTTTCCTCAAGAGAGTAGTGTTAATTATCTATTTACCCACCACTTTAGGTTCAACATATGAAAACATCTTCTTTGAATTATCTCATGATACAAATTCATCACAGGCCTTTTATTCACGACACAAAAATAGAGTAAAGAAAGTCCTTCTTAATAGTTCCTTTCAGGAAAAAAATGACCTTTACAATGTTTTCTATTCAAAGTATTATTCTCTCCAAGTTCCATTCTCCAACTAGTATTGGAACTTCCAGACACAGTTTGGAAATCAAAGGGTAGTTGGCAATTTGTAAGAGCCTAAGGAGTTTATGACCAGAGCCCCTTGGTATCCTCACCTCCTCATGTCGACTAAAGTTCCCTACAACAAGACCTTTTGCATCATGATTGGTCTAGACTCACCAATGTGGAAAAAAAAAAAAAGAAAAACCCATTGGAGTAGGTTTTATTCACGCTGGCCTTGGGGAGGTCTAGCACCATCAAGAACACTACCTTAGTCAACATTTTGTGTTCATCGGAATACTGCATTCGTCAGTGATTTATACTTAGTCATCCATCTTTTAGCTTGATGATTTTAGGAAAGATTAGTATCTAGCTTACAATCACAAACATCTTATTTTGAATTCATTATACATAAAACTTTTAACAAGTTTATTTTCGAGACAAATATTTTCTTTTAAAAAACAATAAAATTGATGCAAATTAGCATAAATAACTTCGAGACAAATTAGAATAAGTGAAAAAATATTTTCGAGATAAATCATCATAAGTGGCAATACCTTCCAATAGTCTTCCTAGACTTTCTCTTCCTTGGGAATTAGTTTCGACTAAATTTAAGCAAGAATTTCATACTTGAGGATAACTTCCTTGGAGTTTTGTGGATCTTTGCCCGCAATAAAAGAAAATCTTGGTTAGCTTAATTACGAACAATATCATTTGGCAATTGCATCTCAAGGTCTCTTATATACCGAGGATTAGCGTTCGTGATTACTCATTAGAGATTTTGTTTGATCAATACAAAAAAATTCAAAAATATTAAATCTTTTAGGGACGTAGTACCTTCCTCGTACTTGCTTAGGTTCATCTTGTACAGACCCAAGTTACCCCTTGGAATTCATAGTTAAGAATTTCTCAAAGAAATTATATGCAAGAATCGAATAAAATCTTACTTTACGCACGTAGCTTCTATGGCATGTTCACGGATAAAGGCCTACTAGTTGTTTTTATTAAGAAAAATAGTACCTGAAGATCCATAATGGGTGCTTGGTTGATGATATTTGCGACTTCATTTGTAATTCCCATACTTGCCATTCCATTTGTAGTAATTATGTCCACAACATTATTGGCGGTACCTGCCTCTACGACCTTCATAGCTTTCTTCTTCAGGGTCATGGTCTTTAATCGCGAGATCGTAAAAAGGGAAATTTGGCGAAGGAGCTTAGGGGTAATTAGATTGATAGAATTTTGATTGATGGGGGGGGGGGGGGGGGAGGGGGAGCAATCACCAAGAATTTTGAGATATCAAGAAGAGTCTTGATTCCACAGGGGGGGAATAGGATAGAAGGGATGGAGGAATTGAATTCGAGAGCTTATGGAGTATCCTCCTTGTCTTCTTGACAAGGAATTCCCGTGCTCACACTTCTCTTGTCCCACTCACTCTTGCTCTATACTCTCAAGAAGAGCCTCTCCCCTCTTGCTCAGACTGCTCTTAATGGCTCCCCATACCTCTTATTTATAGCTAAATTAGAGAAGAGGGATTGTGACTAAAAAGAAGAGCTCTTTATGAAGGGGATCTTTGCAAAATCAACAATTTGAAGCTTCCAAGATGCAATCTGATGCTCAGACCACAAATTTGATGGTTCGGTTGGCTCCGAAAGGGGAGTAAAGCCCAAGGACGTCAAAACACCTGGTCAGAATTCTTCCAGATCACTCCTTCTTCTCCCCGTTTTAGAGTGCTAATTGTTGTCTGTAAACTATGATTGCAACGTGTGCGATTTTTCCAATCCTTCTTTTTGCATGAAATCTCCAAAATTGGCTGAAAAAACCACTTACCTTTTTTTTTTGCATGACACCCTATTCTAGAATTTTCCATAACATTTTAGGATATTTATAATAAATTATATACAAAATATGCTAGTTTTGTCCAAAAATCTAGTACTCTTGGACCATCCATACTATAGATATTGACACTAATAACTAATATGGCTCATAACTCTTGTCCACGTAGTAACTTCTGTGACGGGTGGCTCTAATCCTTGTCAATTCGAAAAAATGTCGGGTTATGATCCTCAGGTCTTTTTGTTTGATATTTTCTCTATTTAATAATTTTAGAGTTCTTCAAGTCCATTTTGCGAGAAGTCGAGAAGATTTTAAATCAAAGTCGAGATATCACACATAATCATGTGTTATCTTTCCTATAATATCATTCGTCATATGCTATATAACAAATGAATACTCATTTTTGTCTTCATTTTGTTGTGAAGATGATGAATAGTTTCCTAGCTGCAATTTACCATTACAAATACCATCCTTCTTAGCATAACAATGGGCTACAATATTATCTATTTTTCCACAATAATGACGAATAATACTAGAATTTCAAGAACCTCTGTTTTGCCATCCATCTCTTTCTCTAGAGCTCCCCCTACCTCTAAAGTTTCCACAACCTTTTAAAAACTACATTTCATCAAATTATTGAATTAATCTCTCTTGCTAGTTATCACCAGCACGTCCCATACCATGGCCTCTTGAAGAGGATCTGCCATATCCCCTTCCTAAACTTGAGTAAAATGCTTGGACCTATTTACCACTTCTTTTAGATGATTCACCCTATATATTGATCTCTTTGGTGATCGTGAGAGAGACTAACTCATCAAAATCTAAAAATGGCTTCTATCATATAAAGAAGTGACAAATGATTTCCAAGCCTTCTCACTATTAAGGCCACCCAAAAAGTAGATGAAACCAAATCATTATCCTTAGACATTGTATCAATCACTACCAAAGCATCCGCAATGCTCCTCACCTTCAAAACATACTCATTGTGATTCAACCCTTGCTTGAGTTGAATCTTTTGTACCTTTGTATTTATTGAAAACATATTCTCAAAAATTATCCAAGCTATATGTGAAGTTTTTGCGCTTTTTATATGTCCCAACATAGTATTATTAAGGACTATAGATAGCCAATACATCACCTTTTTATCATTTTCATTTCATTCTTTTCATGCCTTTAATTCATCTACACTCGTAGGGTTACTTAGCTCTGGCTCATTTTCTTCACTTGAGATGAACTCATAAAGGCCTTTTCCAATAAGGAAGTTCGTTACACAAAACTTTTATGATGAATACTTATTCTTGTTCGGCTTCTCAATGATGGAGTTTCCACTATTCTTTGCCATTATCGCAAAAATGATGTAAAACAACAAGCAACTCTTCTGCAACCTTTCATAATAAGTGTATGATAATACACAAAGTAGCATTTTTCATAGATTGCTTAACAGTATATGTAATATGTAACCTATTTGTAAATTCAACTTATATTTTCTTCCTAAAAAATACCTTAAAACTTTAAAATTTAAAACCTATAACTTATATCCACTTTTAGTCAACACATCCAAAATTTTAGTATGCCCCTGTAATTATTGTCCGCAATTTTGCATGTCTAAAACGTAGCCTAAAATGGCCTCAAAGGGCCAAAAGAAGTAGCAAAAAGCCTTGAAGGTATATTTGCAAAATATACAATGCTCTACTTGTATACCAAATCTCACAATAATATGAGATTTTTGCTTTACCCTACTTCTGGTACCTTCACAAGCACTATCCAAAAGAAAGAGTGGAAGAATGTGAGAGCTTCTTACCCGTTGCTTCCTTCTCAAATCCTTGCTTCTTCTCCTTCACTTTGGCCTTCAAAACTAGTCTCTCTTAGTGGTACTGCTCTAATACCATGTCAAGAATTGTGTCGTAGGGGGACTTGCTTGAGTTACTGCGCCAAACACACACCATACACACAAGAGGAAGCTCACTTAAGAACATAAGAAGAGAGATGGAGGCCAAAACGTTTTCTTGCTGGTTTTTTCTTCTTCTTTTGTACACAATACAATATACACAAAGTATAGATATGATATAACACAAAGGAAAGTGACCTACTAAGTCAAACATCGAACAATTAACTATAGTAATCAACTAGCGATATAACTATGCCAATTATGTAGGTAGTTGAAACAAACTAAATATAATAAGTGATAAGTCAGTGCCCATGTGAGGATCATAATGACTATTGATATGCTAAGTGTAGACATATAGATGCATCTAATTAAGTGGTCCATCATCAATGTCTACACGTGTCAAGCTTGCCATCTCAACACCACCCAAGATTGTTGAGTGTGCTAAAAGCTCCTTCTCAACAAGTGATTGATCATCCTCTTAACTGCAGGGGATATGAAGAATAGTGAGAAGATCTGGATGAATCAATAAAAAAGTACTAGGAGCCAAAAGGAGATCGGGTCATAGTGTTTGATTTTAAGATATTTGTTGAAAGAAAGCTATGAAAGGCTCTACTCCCAAAACTCTACAGACACTGATTTGGGTAGTTAAGAGCATATCAAAAAACTAGAAAGAGCAATAGGATGAAGATGCCCTTTAGCAAGCCTGTCAACTTCAAGAAGGAAAAAGTTAAGGCGAGCTCTTAAATTATTAGCCACAAGAAATATGGAAGCTTTAGTCAAAGTGGCGGTATGATGTCCTTGAGATACATGGCATTGCAAGGTTGGCATTTTACTATGCTCAAAGCTACGAGAGGGAAAATGAATTTTACTATCCTTACATGAGGTGGCATGCACATTATAATTCACAAGTCCATGGCTAACATAACTTTCCAAAGATCCCTAAGGTCAATGCCATGGTGTAAGAAAAGTTGTACTTGTTCCAACTTAGAGGCTTGCAACCTTCATTCTCCACATTCCTTAGGAAATTCACCAACTACCCTGACCCTACCTTCATCACCACCTATAATTACCTTCGTCTTTTGGTCAAAGCTATCAGAACAAGACACTTTTATGAGGAAAGACTCCCCCTTATTCTCTAACATCAATGCATGCATAGACAGGGTGGACATGATATGACTGCACCTACGTGTAACACTTTTCCCATCTACTCTATGGCACTACTAGAAGACATGGTGGATAGTTGATTTGCTCTATGTACCCATCCCTTTTATCTAGATTCTTTCATCAAACTGTAACATGCCATGCTCCCTCCCATAGGAACCCCCCCTTTTTAATTTCAAAAAAGAAAAAGAAAAATTTATTATCATCAGTATAATTTTTTTTACTTCCCCCTCTCTCCCCGCCGACAGCACGTTGAGGAGAGAGAGAGTGGGAGTGGTGGTGATGGGGGGGCATGCAACCCCTAGGTGGGAGGGTTGGCCATGCCACCCACCTCCTCCCCCTCCTATATAAGGGGAGGCCCCTCCCCTCCCTTGGTAGGGACAGAGGCTGCGGCCCCCCTTCCCTGCGTCATCACCTCCAGCAGGAGTAGCATCCCTCGACGGCCATCAGTCAGCTCTTCCCCCCTCCTCCCCTGGTGGCAGCTGCACACCCCCCCTGGGCTCTTCAATCGGAGCTCTCCCCCCCTCCGTCTTGCTGAAATGAGGTCCGTCCTTGGACCTATGACCGGATCCACCCCCCTTCTAATCACCAGTTGTCACGGGGGGACCCGTGAGGGAGAGTGAGAAGAAGGGAAGTAGAGGGAGAGAAGGAGAAGAAGAGAAGGAGTAGGAGAGAAGTAGAGGAATAAGAAGAAGAGGGAGAGAAGGAGAAGGAGAGAGGAAAAGAAAGAGTGGGAGAGTGAAGAGAAGAAGAGGGAGAGAAGGAGAATGAGAGAAAAGAAGGAGTGGGAGAGTGAAGAGTAGAAGAGGGAGAGAATGAGAGAAAAGAAGGAGTGGGAGAGAGAAGGGAAGGAGAAGGAGAGAAGAAGAAGGAGTGAGGAGAGAGAAGGAGTGGGAGAGAGAAGAGAAGAAGAGGGAGAGAAGGAGAAGGAGGGAAGAGAAGGAGAGAGAGAGAGAAGTAGAAGGAGAGAAGAAGAGAAGAAGAAGAGAAAGAGAGGAAAGGAGAAGAAGGAGAAAAGAAGTGGGAGAGGGAGAGGAGAAGAAGAGAAGGAGAGGGAGAGAGAGTAGGAGAATAAGAGAAAAGAAGAAGAAGTGGAGGAGAGAGAAAGAGTAGGAGGATAAGAGAAAATAAGAGGGAGAGAGAGAGAGAGAAAGGAGAGGGAGTGAGAGTTGGTGAGTAACTTCAAGGAGCCACACCCAAACCACCCCCTCGGCGAAGGACCCCATCCAACGATCTTTCCTACCCGAACCCATCATCCCAAAATTCGTTAAAGTCCGGACTGTCCAATCTCCACGAGGCGAATGGCTCCCAAGAAGAAAGTCGCGGGAAGCGTAGGTGCCAAAGCTACCGGTAATGCTGGAGAAGCAAGCGGAGCGACCAACACAACAAACACGAATCAAACCCATGTTCTATGATTTAAATTTAATTAGGTATTATTTCTCATGGAAGAGATGAAAGGGTTGGTGACGTGCATGGAACAAGAACGAGTCTTAGGGTTCTATTTACTCTAAGTAATAAGTTGCATGCGCAAAACGGTAGAGTTTGGAATTCGCACAAGATTATATGCATGAAATGATAGCTTTTACACACATAAAATGATAAGGTTATCACCTTACTTTACATAAAATGATAGCTTTTTAACCAGTTCAGTGCATGAATAGTCATTTAGAATTCACGTTTCGCAATCATGGTTAAAAGAAACACATGAAATGTTAGTTTCTATTCATGAGATACACTTGCACCGTTTGACAAAACCCTAGGCTTTCATATACGCAAGTCACATGTGATTCGGTGCATTAGAAATAAGTACTCGTTGCAAGGAATGATGAGAGATAAAGGTTATTTAGGACGTTCAACTTTACTAAGCGCACCATGTGCATGATGGGAAGGTTGATTGGAAATTCTGCATGGAACCACACTAAAAGAAATGGAGGAAACACATGCATCTAGACTATATCTCAAAGGCCCAAATGAAGAGTCCTGTGTTGCCAAGTGTAATAACCGAACTTGGTTAGAACTAGAAGATTAAAAAGACCCTTGGTTGGGTTGCGAATAAGGCATGATCGTTGCCTTGACTGACTAGCTAATGCTTGAGTTAGGGATTAAGATACCCTAAGGTAAAACCCAAGGGAAAAGGGCAAGTGAAGAATAAGTTAACTTACCAAGACCATTTGCTTGCGTAATCTTGCTTGAGATTATTGGGATCTCACCAAGTCGTGAAAAGACCCAAGATCGGATGCTGGGAGCATCTGGGAAAAAAGGAGTCACACCTTAGCAGTCGATCATGCAAACGACCTCCGAAATATTCGTGCTTGTACTTAGGTACATTATTTGATCTCTTTGCTCAAGGAACAAATTCAAGGAAAACACTTAACGCTTCAAGTTGAAAGCCTAGAGGGAGAGGCAGGAACAGTTACCTCCGACTGTCTACCTAGCCCTATCCAAGGGGGTTGTTAGCTGCACCAGGTATATGGACCTAACCCATCGCGAGAGGTCTCTTCGTGGGTACTGCTTGGAGCGGGAGGACGCTTGGGTGCCAGGGGAGGCTCTGGCTGTAAATCACTTGCCTCCGGATCCCGCACAAGAGGCCGACGTGACTCGAGATGGGATCTTGAGGCCCGTGTACTAGTCAACGGGCGGAACTTGGAGCAGCAATCCTGTAGATTGCTGGGATAACCTTGGGGCGTGATATTGGATGTACTCCAAGATTTTGATAAATAAAGAGTAGTTATTGGAGAAAAATGAACTTGCTTGGCATTGTTTTTGTGTCAGTGTCTAAGTTACGTGAAGGAACCCATGATTAATTTATTTAATTAAGGAAGCTGATTTTGCATGTCAAAACGTAATGTGTTAGGTAATTAGATAACTAAAGCAAACTAAGGAAAGTGCGGTGGACATGGTTTAGGTCTGTCCTACAGAAGGGTGGTCCTGGTTAGCTGGGAACTTTTCTCAAATGATGAGATAATAAGACAATGAAGACCTAGTGTCAGTAGATGTAGAATCCCGATTTATTTTGTTTTAGGGGAAAGGGATGGGACTATGCCATATAGCAGAGAGGTTGAGCTTCGCATCCCTCTCGTTTCCCATTCTCCATGAACCAAGTGCAGCATGAATCCGCTTCGACTCTGTTGTTCCTACGCAAGGTGGTACATCTAGAGCTCGATGCTAGATTCTTCCTAGAGACTTTGTTGATAGGAAAGGAACCCTGACCTCAGGTCGATTCCAAGTGGGAACGGCCGAACACTTCTGTCCCACAAGTGGACAAGCAAGCACGTTACAGTTGGTATCAGAGCGAACCAACGAGATCTAAGATTTACAAGGGAACTTAATGGAGGAAGATAAAGGGAATAAGGGGTCAGCCAAGGAAAGGTGAGTGGAATAGAGCAGTGTTTTCTGTTGAAAACATTCCTTTACTCACTTATAGATGCTGGGTTGCAGAGTCATGAATCATGGAGCAAATTCTTGGTGTTCCAGGTTATGTTCATGACTGCAATGCGTGCTTCGGATTATCGTCAGAGGCTAGGCATGATGAATATTCTGGACCACATCTATAATCCTTCACCGTGTACGCGGAACGGAGATGGATGGGAGAATCATGAATATACTACATAGCAGCCCACAGACTTGCGTACCTTCAGACCAACTTGAAGAGAATCAAGTGGATGGAGGATTTAAAGATCATGAAGTTGTTTATCTTTGTTGAAGCTCACGCAAATGCAACCCTACATGTTGGTGGTCGGCAAGTCAAGCAGAACAAGTATGTGTATGAAGAAGTGACTCGGGTGATCCCTGTCAACAGAATCAAAGTGCTAGGGCGCTATGAGAAAAACATGTATCAAAGGAAGGGATACCCCGAGCTTCCTATGACTTATCATTTCCTGAAAATCCACGACCCCACTCCATATTATTACTCAGTCCCTGTAGCCGATTGTAACACAATCCTATTTTCCCCAAACTGATGTATCAATCAGTTTATCCTATGTTTCCAAAAGAAAATGTACACAAAGGGTTATGCCCTCATGAATAAAAAAGACTTTTACTATTGTCTATCCTGATTGTTAATGTTGGCAAATGTGTTAAGTGATTAAGTCACTTAGCTAAAAGCTGTGCAAGTCATAATAATGTGATAAGTTTTTAACATAAAGAATCTTATTGTCCAGACGCAAATCCAAGCACAGGTTCCAAGTCCGACTCCGGCACTAAGTTCAGCTGTGATTCAAGAGAAGACTTTGGTGGAAACAGTGGTGCAAACTTAAGCTTACAGGCGAAGCAAGACTTTGGTGGAAACAGTGGTGCAGAGACATCTTGGAAGGGACAGTCACTTGGGAGAAGCTTAAGGAAGCTGTGCGAGGGAGGTATCTGCCACCTGCCTACCGCACACAAAAGATGAATGAATTCTATGAATTGAAGCAGCTTGGACTATCCCTTGATGCATATTATTCAAAGTTCATTTCTCCCTTAAAGTACGCGCCTCCAATGGATATGACACAACAGGTATCAAAGTTTTGTGCTGGATTAAATCCACCCATAAACACCCGCTTGGAATCAATGCGCCCAATGGACCTACAAGACGCACTCATTCGAGCTACACCAATAATACATGAGGTTCAGGAAAAACCAAGAAACATTAGGACTTGGCCTTACAGGGATTAGAACAAGGGAATATTTAGGGCTCAGACTAAGAGAGCGCAGGGTCAGAATCAGGGGCAAAGGAAGAAAGCTAGGACCAATGCTTTCAACAACTTTGTTCCTACACAAGGTAATGACTGCAATCTACGTTGCTTCCATTGTAACGAGCCTGGACACTTCAAGAGGCAGTGCCCCAAGCTTAGCAGAGGACATTGCTAAGGGCAATTCCATGGATCCGCCCATGGCCAGGGAACCACCATCATGGCTAGGTATTTATTTTTTATGGTTGATTGATTCAACCCTCTGTAGTTAATGCATAGCCGAAGCATTCCATCTTTCTTCTTTTGGAACAGCATTGGAGCTCCCCATGGCAAACTACTAGGACGGATGTAGCCTTGGTCTAACAGTTGCTTGAGTTGCTCTTTTAGTTCAATAGCTTCCGGGATGGACATCCTATACGGCCTCTTTGCGACGACTGGTGTAGCTCCTGGCACCAACTTGATTTCGTGGTCGACTTCCCTTTGAGGAGGAAGTTCTGTCAGCTTCTTAGGAAATACATCCACGTATTCCCTTAACCATGAAGGTTCTTCCCCAGATTCTTGATTCTGATCTAAATTATTCAGTTTAATCAGATAGACAGGTAGGCCCTTTCTAACTCCTTTTATTATCCGTGTTGCTTTTGCCAGCTGTATTTTTGGCTTACTAGCCTCTCCTTGAGTTGTAACTAGGTCCCCTTCAGAATTTCGGAAGGAGACTTGGCCCTTTCCACAGTGGATATGGGCATCATTGGATATTAGCCAATCCATTCCAAGTAAACATTCGTGGACACCTAGCTTCATTACCCTGAATCTCACCGGAGTTGGCTTCCCACCCAGTAGGAATTTCACCTTAGTAGTTTGCCTAGTACAAGAGACCTCACGACCATTTGCCAATTCCACAAGTAAAGTAGGTGCGTCTATTGTGGCTATCCCTAGCCTTTTTTGCACAGATCGGTGAAATGAACGAATGTGTACTGCCACAATCAATTAGGGTTTTGAAGCTTTTACCTTCATAATCTAATGGAGTTTGGATCACCGAGAATTGGCGATTCGGATCCTTCTTGTGAAGAGCGGCATGAACCATTGCCCTCTCAATGTCAGCATCCATGGATGGATCTTCTTCATCGCCCAGCTCCTTGTTGGAAACACTGGAGGTTCTAAACAGGAAAAAGATCATGAACCCCAGCTTCACATTGTTCTTGAAACAATGAGAGCACACAAGCTTTATGCCAAGAAGAAGAAGTGTGCATGATTGAATATCCAGGATTCATTGTATCAGCGGAAGGAATTTCAGTAGATCTAACTAAGGTCAGAGACATTATGGAATGGCCAACACCAACTTCTGTCAAAGAAATACATAGCTTTCTTGGATTGACAGGATGGTACAGGATCTTCATCAAAGATTATGCTTTGATTGCAGCGCCTCTGACTGATCTACTAAAGAAGCAAGAAGCAATTGTATGGTCACCTGCCGAACAGACCAGCTTTGACAAACTAAAGCAAAGCTTAGTATCAGCACCTATCCTAAAACTTCATGATCTTAGTGAGGAGTTTGAAGTGGTAACTGATGCTAGTGCACTTGCCTTAGGATGTGTGCTTATCCAAGAAGGTCATCCGATAGCATATTCTTCAAGGAAATTGAAGAGCAATGAAAGAAATTATGCTACCCACAATCTGGAGCTGTTGGCTGTCATCCATGCTCTCAAAATTTGGAGACATTACTTGCTAGGTAACAAATTTTCCTTAGTGAGAGACCACAAGAGTCTTAAATGGATCTTCACCCAGAATGAGCTTAATATGAGGCAACATCGATGGATCGAAGTGATGGAAGAATATGATTTTGAAATCAAATACATGCCTGGAAAAGAGAATGTAGTTGCCGACGCACTCAGTTGCAAGGCATTTCTAAATTCTCTTATTTTGTAGGATTTATCAACACCAAGATCTCTAGCCACAAAGGTATCAATGCTAAACAACCCAATTCTTGAGCTAGCTAAAGAAGAGGCATGTCATGACCCAGTTTATAAAAAATTACTAAGGGAGATTCTCGTCAAGGATCAAGACCCAAAGCTAAAGACGAAGTATCAAGAATTCTCTGTTCAGTAGTGGGCTTGTCTACTTTAGGACAAGATTATGTATCCCTGTAAGCCAATCTTTCAAGCAGAAGATACTTTGGGAAGCCCATGACTCCCCTTTCTTAGGACATCCTGGCTATGCCAATACCTTTAATGCAGTCTTGAAGAGCTGTTATTGGGATAGGCTCAAGGGTGACGTTCTCAAATATGTCACGGAATGTTTGTCTTGTCAACGTATTAAGGCAAAACATGTTCAAATGCCGAGGAAATTGCAACCACTTCACATTTCCCAAATGAAATGGGAATTCATTAGTATGGACTTCGTTGTTGGCCTACCCCAAGTTCAGGGAGGATACAACTCTATTATGGTTGTAGTAGATATACTCACCAAGGTTGCACATCTCATCCCTGTCAAGGCAAACTATAAAGCCTCATACATCACAAGATTATTCATCAAGGAAATATTCAAACTGCATGGGTTACCCATAACAATCATTAGTAATCGTGACTCTCTCTTCACATCACACTTCTGGAGGGCTATCTTCGAGACTATTGGGACTCAACTCTGTTTCAATACAGCTTACCATCCCCAAATTGATGGTTAAACAGAATGAGTCAATCAAGTCATTGAAGATATGCTTAGGGCATACTGCTATCGTAAACCAAAAAAGTGGATTCAATATTTTCCATTAGTTGAGTTTGCCTACAATTCTTCTTACCAATAGAGTATTCAGATGATCCCTTTTCAAGCATTGTATGGGCATGATTGTCATACCCCTTTGAGCTTCTCGGATCCAACATTGAGGGTAGAAGCTTCAAGGCAGATGCTGGAAGACATGGATGACCAAATCAAATCAATAAGACAAGACATCCAAGCTGCCAAGGATAGATACAAGGCTTACGCGGACTTGAAACGGTAAGACAGATCCTTCGTTGAAGGTGATATGGTCTTCATCAGTGTATGTCCTAAAAATAGTTCACTATTCCTGGGAGAGTACAAGAATCTAAGTCCGAGGTATTGCTGACCTTATAAGATCATTAAGTGCCTAGGGCCTAATGCTTATAAACTACAACTGCCCGCAACCCTAAAGATTCATAATGTATTCCACGTTAGCCTATTGAAAAAGTATCTACCTAATCCGAATCATGTACTTGATGATCAACAAATTGTAATGCCTAGCCAAGGAGTCCTTGAGCTACAGCCTGATAGAGTCCTAGATGTCAGGGAGAGGCATTTGAGGTCAAGGACCTTGAGAGAATACCTCATCCAGTGGAAAGATTATCCCGAAGAGGATGCCACCTGGATGGACGAAGATACTCTCAACCAACAGTACCCCCAGGTCCTCTTGAGATGAGGACATCTCGATTCCTCTAAGGGGGAGAGGATGTAACATGCCATGCTTCCTCCCATAGGAATCCCCCCCTTTGTAATTTCAAAAAAAAAAAGAAAAAGAAAAATTTATTATCATTAGTACAAAATTTTTTACTTTCCCCTCCTCTTCGCTGACAGCACGTCGGGGAGAGAGAGAGTGGGAGTGGTGGTGATGGGGAGGGGCATGCAACCCCCAAGTGGGAGGGTTGACCATGCCACCCACCTCCTCCCCCTCCTATATAAGGGGAGGCCCCTTCCCTCCCTCGGTAGGGACAGAGACTGCAGCCCCCCCTTCCCTGCATCATCACCTCCAACAGTAACAACATCCCCTGGCGGCCGTCAGCCGGCTCTTCCCCCCCTCCTCGCTTAGCGACAACTGCACACCCCCCTCCCCTCGGGCCTTCCGATTGGAGCTCTCCCCCCTCCGTCCTACTGAAACTGGGTCCATCCCTGGATCTACGACCGTAGCCACCCCCCTTCTAATCACCAGTTGCTGCGGGAGCCCCGTGAGGGAGAGTGAGAAGAAGGGAAGTAGAGGGAGAGAAGGAGAAGAAGAGAAGGAGTAGGAGAGAGGTAGAGGAAGAAGAAGAAGAGGGAGAGAAGGAGAAGGAGCGAGGAGAGAAAAGAAGAGGGAGAGAAGGAGAAGGAGAGAGGAAAAGAAGGAGTGGGAGAGTGAAGAGAAGAAGAGGGAGAGAAGGAGAAGGAGAGAAAAGAAGGAGTGGGAGAGTGAAGAGTAGAAGAGGGAGAGAAAAGAAGGAGTGAGGAGAGAGAAGAAGGAGGATTGGGAGAGAGAAGAGAAGAAGAGCGAGAGAAGGAGGAGGGAAGAGAAGGAGAGAGAGAGAAGTAGAAGGAGAGAAGAAGAGAAGAAGAAGAGAAAGAGAGGGAAGGAGAAGAAGGAGAAAAGAAGTGGGAGAGGGAGAGGAGAAGAAGAGAAGGAGAGGGAGAGAGAGTAGGAGAATAAGAGAAAAGAAGAAGAAGTGGAGGAGAGAGAGAAAGAGTAGAAGGATAAGAGAAAAGAAGAGGAAGGGAGAGAGAGAGAGAAAGAAGGAGAGGGAGTGAGAGTTGGTGAGTAACTTCAAGGAGCCACACCCAAACCACCCCCTCAGCGAAGGACCCCATCCAATGTTCTTTCCTACCCGAACCCATTGTCCCGAAATCTGTTAAATTCTGGACTGTCCAATCTCCGCGAGGCGAATGGCTCCCAAGAAGAAAGTCGTGGGAAGCATAGGTGCCAAAGCTATCGGTAATGTTGGAGAGGCGAGCAGAGCGACCAACGCAACAAACACGAATCAAACCCATGTTCTAAGCTTTAAAATTAATTAGGTATTATTTCTCGTGGAAGAGATGAAAGGGTTGGTGACGTGCATGGAACAAGAACGAGTCTTAGGGTTCTATTTACTCTAAGTACTAAGTTGCATGCACAAAACGGTAGAGTCTGGAATTCGCATAAGATTATATGCATGAAATGATAGCTTTTACACACATAAAATGATAAGGTTATCACCTTACTTCACATAAAATGATAGCTTTTTAACCAGTTCAGTGCATGAATAGTCATTTAGAATTCACATTTCGCAATCATGGTTAAAAGAAACACATGAAATGTTAGTTTCTATTCATGAGATACACTTGCACCGTTTGACAAAACCCTAGGCTTTCATATACGCAAGTCACATGTGATCCAGTGCATTAGAAATAAGTACTCGTTGCTAGGAATGATGAGAGATGAAGGTTATTTAGGATGTTCAACTTTACTAAGTGCACCATGTGCATGATGGGAAGGTTGATTGGAAAATTTTGCATGGAACCGCACTAAAAGAAATGGAGGAAACACATGCATCTAGACTATATCTTAAAGGCCCAAATGAAGAGTCCTGTGTTACCAAGTGTAATAACCAAACTTGGTTAGAACTAGAAGATTAAAAAGACCCTTGGTTGGGTTGCGAATAAGGCATGACCGTTGCCTTGACTGACCAGCTAATGCTTGAGTTAGGGAGTAAGATACCCTAAGGTAAAACCCAAGGGAAAAGGGCAAGTCAAGAGTAAGTTAACTTACCAACACCATTTTCTTGCGTAATCTTGTTTGAGATTATTGGGATCTTGCCAAGTCATGAAAAGACCCAAGATCGGATGCTGGGAGCATCCGGGAAAAAAGGAATCACACCTTAGCAGTCGGTCGTGCAAATGACCTCTGAAATGTTCATGCTTGTACTTAGGTACATTATTTGATCTCTTTGCTCAAGGAACAAATTCAAGGAAAACACTTAACGCTTCAGGTTGAAAGCCTGGAGGGAGAGGCAGGAACAGTTACCTCCGACTGTCTACCTGGCCCTATCCAAGAGGGTTGTTAGTTGCACCGGGTATATGAACCTAACCCGCCGCGAGAGGTCTCTCCGTGGGTACTGCTTGTAGTGGGAGGATGCTTGGGTGCCAGGGGAGGCTCTGGTTGTAAATCCCTTGCCTCCGGATCCCGCATAAGAGGCCGACGTGACTCGACATGGGATCTCGAGGCCCGTGTACTAGTCAATGGGCAAAACTTAGAGCAACAATCCTGTAGATTGCTGGGATAGCCTTTGGGCGTGATATTGGATGTACTCCATGATTTTGATAAATAAAGAGTAGTTATTGGAGAAAAAGGAACTTTCTTGGCATTGTTTTTGTGTCAGTGTCTAAGTTAGGTGAAGGAACCCGTGATTAATTTGTTTAATTAAGGAAGCTGATTTTGCATGTCAAAACGTAATGTGTTAGGTAATTAGATAACTAAAGCAAATTGAGGAAAGTGCGGTGGACGTGGCTTAGGTCCGTCCTACGGAAGGGTGGTCTTGGTTAGCTGGGAACTTTTCTCAAATGATGAGATAATAAGACAATGAAGACCTAGTGTCGATAGATGTAGAATCTCGGTTAATTTTGTTTTAGGGGAAAGGGATGGGACTATGCCATATGGCAGAGAGGTTGAGCTTCACATCCCTCTCGTTTCCCATTCTCCATGAACCAAGTGCAACATGAATCCAATTCGACTCTGTTGTTTCTACGCAAAGTGGTACATCTAGAGCTTGACGCTAGCTTCTTCCTAAAGACTTTGGTGATAGGAAAGGAACCCTGACCTCAGGTCCATCCCAAGTGGGAATGGCCGGACACTTTCACTCGGGGCAGACTTGGGAAGATCTAGATCGCAAACCCTGTGTCATTCCTTGCGAGTGCTAGGCAGAGCCTTCTAGACCCTCCTCCTGATGGGCTGCAAAGACGTGTCCCACAATTTGACAAGCGGGCACGTTACACAAACTATGGAATGTAGTCAAATATCATATGCTTAGCCAAGGATACCTTAGCCTCACCTTGCAACCACTCTCTCGGAGGAACAAAATTTTAAGAAGAGCATTAAAAAAAAGAGAAAATCAAATAAAAAGAGAGTATAATCTTTGTTTATACATGGGGTCCTCAACTTAGGTGCATCATGTAGTCTTGGTCGACTGGTCTACTTCTAACCCCCTATCCCTTCTCCCATACCACAATCATCAAGACACATCAAGGGCAGAACACTTAGGGCCATCTGAGACTTCTTTTGCTCTAAGGTCTTTTTCCATGAGTCAAATTTGGAGGTTCCACAGAGTTGATGGTTGGCTTGTACCATGAATTGTTGAGGCCTAAATGTCTCCAAATCTATCCTAGAAATCTCTTTACCTTAAAGCATCTCCATTTTATCCCTTTAGGTTTACCTTGAAGCACTTTTATTTTATCCCTTCTACTTCTAGGGATTCTAGGTTTCTTAATGCACTCAATATCATGCCACATTCTCATAAGGCTGAGGTGGACTTTGCTTGGCACTGCTTGTTAGTTTACAAAGTGGATGTGGCTTCTTTATTGGTTCTGATCTTGTCCAAATTAATGAATCTACTCTACTAGCCTTGTATATGATATAGTAGTTGCTAAATCACTTTTGGATCAAGGCTTTGCAAGCTCTTAATGTTCTTTCCTTTTCCCTTACTTGAGCTACCTTCCACCTTCATTACCATAAATGCTTGAATTTTTTGAACAAGTGTGTCACCAATTTCTTGTCTCTGCTTATTAGTAAAGGATTGTAAAATAGTCTTTTTAATATTCTAAGTATGTTACTTCATCTTTGCCTCTATTATTTTTGCTTCCTTGCTATGCCTTTTGTTGGCAACATGAATTGCTGCTCGTTTTTTGAGGATATCTCTGTTAGCAAAGCCCAAGGTAGGTGAAATTTCCTTGTCCTCCTCTTTATTCCTTGTTTTCTCCTGTTGGGCACTCTATTCTTTGCTAGAAGTTTGCCTTCTTTTTTCATGCTCTTTTTGCTCTCTTTTCCTGTTTTAAGCTTTTTCTTTTTGCTCCCCCCCCTCTCTCCTTCTTTGTCTCTTCCCCCTTATTCTCTAGATCCTCTTGCATGCGTTTACTCTCGTGAGTGTTGACTCATTTGCCGAAAATATGACTATTCCTATGACTAGTAATGTATCAGTATAGAGTCCTAGTCCCACATTGATCACCTTAGTGAGTGCACCTGCAAAGCCTATGACCATGAGTTTGGGCTTAGAGGAGCTCATCTTTTGGTCTAGACTAGTGCTTTTTGTGACTTCATGATAGTTTCCTGAACTCCTTTTATCCAAAGGTCATTTAGATCTTGAGCCATGATGAGTTGTTTAGTGAGTATGTCTTCCATGAGGTGTTTGGGTATCCTCATTTTGGAAGAATAAGGTGCAATGGGAAACCTTGGCTATTGCGCACAACTCTTCTTCTACAGTTGTACTAAATTGTACACCGTGCTACATGAGGTCAAGAGATGTTGTACTCTAAGGTGAGCTCTAGAAGTTGCCGTGTAAGAATCACTTTATCAATTATTTGTTACCCTTTGCCTTGTAGGCCAACATGCTTGTTTTAGAGTTAGGGTCATAAGTCATAATTATGAATGAAACTCAGGCATCTAATTAAGTGAGCTAGCTCATTTCATACTTCAGTGTAACTTTGTAGGCCATGATATTCCACAAGTTTCCTAGCTATATCATTGTCATTAACCAACTCAAAGTTTCTAAGGAGCTGGAATTTAAGATCCCCTAGACCCTATATCTTAGGTTGTAAGTTGTGCTTGTCGCATTGATCTACATAAATGACAAAATTTTCATTTATCCTAAGGACATTGATTAATGTGGGAAATTCAATATACTCATTCTTATAGGAGGATTTGTCATTTATACATTTGGCAGTAATAAGTTGTGAGAATTATAGGAACGAAAGACAATCCAGTATGGTTAGCAATAGAAAGACAATAGAAAATAAAAAAGATAATTCAATATGGTTGAAAACAATAATTTGTAATTACAACAAAGTTTTGCATGATTGAATTCACCCCCTCATAATGAAGATAGATAGCGTCCTTGCTATAAGTCAACTATGTTCAATATGTGTGTGTAGTTTGTTTTGTTTTGTTCTTTTAAAAATAAATTGTGATTTCATATTACCTTTAAGAAGCAATGTTTGGCATGGTGGTTTGAGGAAGCCACTAGTTGGGGAACTTACAATTGAATTGGATATTTACAAGTGCATCTAAATCGAATGGTTGGAAGAGTAGTTTGCAAAGGTAGGTCACTAAGTCAACAGATTTGGGCTTCCAGTTGGCTTGCTACATGAAGTGCTTCTTCTAGCAACATTTTGTTCAAAAAGGGTTGTTGCTCTAGTTTAGAAGCGTATGACAAATATTGAGTGATGAGGATGGCATGAAGTGAAGTAACATTATAGTGCATTGTAGGATCATGTTGCATGGTTTTTACCTTTGGACACTGCTATTCCATGTTGGTGATCAAGTGACTGCCATTAGTGGCAATGTCAAGGTGATGATTGTACCAAAACTTAGGAATGCATGTTATGATTCATATTTTTATTAGATTTCAATGAGTCTAATGGGGTTATTTGCATTTATAATTGTAGCCTAAGGCACATGATTTTAGTGCTTGTCTCCAAAAGCATCATGAGAATAGTTCTCTAAATTGCTTTGCTCTTGCAATATATTTGTTCACTATCCTCTCAATAAGTCTTCCAATGGGAGACAAGGTCTGTCATCTTCTTGTGGTGATTCCTAGATCGATCATTTTGTATGCTTGAGTGTGTGTTTCAAATATATTTTCAAGTTGAGTGAAACAATTTGCCTCAGGGAGATTGAACTAATGGCCATTTGATGAAGTGATCAACGAGTTGAAGATAGTTTTAATCCAATTGCTAATGGTGAGTTTGTGACACTTATCAATGGTACTATAGTAGCTATCACATAATTTTTCTTGGTCATAATGTTGTTTTTGTTTTTGGGTTGAGTGGGCCTCTTGTGAACTTTACATCCTCCTGGGTGGAGTTTGAAGATGATTGCTCTCTCAATAGTTGTGATTCAAGCATAATCTTTTTGAGTGTGAGGGGTAAAGTCGTAGCTATGTTTTGGCTAGCCTTAGGCTTCCATACCTACATAGTTTGTTTAAGAACAATTATGGTGTCATGGGTTTTAGGCTTATGGACCCATTGGTTACATTTTGGTTGTATGCTTCTCGGCTTTAGTGTTGGATGACAATGAGCATGAGGCACTTGTTTAGGGACCCAAATGAAGCCATTATCCTTGTAATAGTCTTGGACATGTAGTAGCACCTTGGGTACCCATGTGAGATTGATGTGGGATCTAGGTCTAGTATGTTGGCACATGTAGTAGCACCTTGGGCACCCATGTGGGAATAATGTGGGATCTAGGTCTAGTATGTTGGCAATTCTTCCATGGTTTATGGTAAGTTCTTACAACTAATTTACGTGGGTTCCCATAATGTCTTACATTTTTTGAACTACTAATTGGCAGGAGCTAGTTATCTTGGGCTAAACTTAAGTTCTTTCAATAGACCTTCTATTTTTTCTGTAGGCATCATTGGCTAGTTGTGTTTGGTAGGACATGCTAGTCTATTAGTCAAGTCTCTCTTACTGAAGGTAGAGATAGTTCTAGCCCAAGAGATTTAGGTGAATACATTGCTCTAAAAAATCCACTTAACATTGTGTTTTGAGCTTGAATGGATGATCTAGCAAGATTTATTGTCCCACATCATCTTAATTCGGGAGCATATAAAAAATCATTGGGATATCTTTGATCTTGATGGTCACCACTAATTTGCACTTTCTTGATATTGAGTATGGAAAGCCTCCATATGGATTGGATTTTGTGTTGGATGGTATCAATGCGGGTTCTCCAATTTACTACTAGAACTCGTAAGGCAAGATGAGAGCATCAACTAGGATCTCTCTTGAAGTAGTTAGATTGAGATGTGGATATGTTAGTGGTATAATTATTTCCTCATCCTTATTAATGTTAGTGATTGAAGTTGCTTAAATGTGGAGAGTTTGCTATAGAGTTGTATTGTATTTAGGTTCTATCATTTTGTTTTGAGTTTTTCCCCATTCATGGGTACTATAGGTTTCTCATGTTGAGGATGTCTAGGGGTAGTATTTCTTGATGCAACTTTCATTAAAGTTGCCAATCCCCTCCTCATCAAGAGTCTCAAGCTCTATGTTGCTAGTTCAATTAATGGCACAAATGTGATAGGGCCTAACCCCTTGAATTTCAATTTTTGTTTGTGTCCCTTAAGTGAATAAACGAGGACCAAGTCTCCTTGTTCAAATGATTTTTGCTACACATTTTTTTAAAGCTAGAAATTCCTACGGGCTATTTCTACAATCAATGCATGTGTGGCTAAAAGTCATGTTTTTCTTAGCCACTTTAACTCACAAAGATGCTTAGCTGAGGCTAAAAGTCATGTTTTTCTTAGCCACTTTAACTACAATATGTAGGTTGGGGATTAGGAACTCCATAGGCATGATAGTGTCTATACCATAGGTTAACCTGAGAGAAGTTTGTTGTTTTATAGGTGGTACGATAAAACCAGAGTGTTGCCATCAATTTATTATCCTAGTTTGACCTTGATCTTAATATAGTTTTGGGTAGTATGGTGCTCAAGGTTTTATTTGTTAACTTTTGAGTACTAGTACAAGCTCCATCCTATACTTTTTGGTAGGCACTTTCATGCACACATATTCGTGAATGTGCTTTACAAACCCTTTCAGTCATAGTTGGATAGGATTGTAAACCCTTACATGATGTGGTGGTTGTGGTAGCAATGTGGCCTCCAGCTATTCCATCATGCACTTCTTTCAACATTTATTTTATTTCATGCCCATATATACATCTCCTTAGCAATCCATCTTGCCTCAAACTATATAGATGTCCTACAATGAGTTGATAGGACCTTGTCCCAACATGCAAGGCAAGCCCTTTCAATTGGGTGCTCACATAGTATGTTTATCAATATGTTGACAATATCATTAGCTTGATAAGGCATTAGATTAGCTTTGAAAAGTTGAGCCTCTTTGGAAGAATAAGCAATTGTGAATTCAGAAGACTATTGTTGATTCCGATTGCTTCCCCTCCAATCCACTCTTTACATGTATTCTGCAATGTAGTGTTGCTTGCCCTTCCTCACAATAATGTTGAAGCCAAACTCTAGCATCAACAATAGCCATCTAGTGATACATCTTGTGGCACATGGCATATTTACCAAATATAGCAAGGCTTGATGGTCTACAAAGAAGGTGAAAGGGGTGGCAAATATGATGGTATAATTTTTTCACAATGTGCACCATTCAAGTCTTTCTTATTTCATGGTTGAGTAGCTTATTTTGATTTCTTTGAGTTTTCCACTAGAAAAGCTCATAGAAAAATTCATGTTTTGTTTTTCATGCTGAAAAAGCACAACTCTAATAGAAATTTTAGATGCATCAATGTCCACATGGAATGACAGCTTCAAGTCATGGGCTTGTAGGATAGGTGCACTAATTAGAGCCTTCTTTAAAGCTTCATAGACTTATTGGCATTCATTGGTCCATTCCCAATTTACCAAGAGCCTATAGAAAGGTCTTGTACTGGACATATAGTTGAGCATGAAGCATCTATAGTAACCTATGTGTTCGATAAAGCACTAAACTCCCTTAGCATTTTTTGGTGGTGGTAGCTCCACAATGAATCGAATCTTGTCTATTGATATTCCATTCCTAGATGTGATGTGCCCTAGAATTTCACCCAAAACTAACACTTAAGTGGATTTAAGGACAAGTGATATTGCCTATACCACTCGAAGACAACCCAAAGTTTATGTTCCTCCCATGAGGAATTGACATAGAGGCCATTGACAAACACTTCAAGATATTTGTGAAGGATGTCCTTAAAAATGGTACACATTAGGCATTAAAAGGTCATTGGTGCATTTATCAAACCAAAGGGCATGATAATGTACGTGAACACCCCCCATTCAATGGCAAATGTGATTTTTATGTCGATCATCAAGGTATACTTACACTTGATTATAGTTTGAGAATCCATCAAGGAAGCTGCATCCTCCTTGCCTTCCATGAGCTCAATCATGTGTTCGATATGCGGTAGTAGATAGTGGCCTTTTTTAGTAGCTCCATTAACCTTTTCATAGTTAATGCACACTCATATTATGCCATTTTTCTTGAGGACTACCACAATCAAAGATACCCTATTTGTGTGTTCTATTTTGAAAGTGAAGCTTGCTTTGAGAAGCTTGTCCAAGTCTTCTTGCATGAGATGCACATACCTTGGGTTCATTGAATACATACTTTGTTCTATGGATTGGATGTTTGGATTTGTTGGGATGGTATTGCTGAGCACATGTGCTAGTACTCCTTTACGATCATTGTAACTCCATGCAAACACGTCTTAGAAGTTCTTAAGAATTGCAATGTGTTTTGTATGTGCTCTTCCACAAGGTCATTGGCAATATATGTAGGTTTAGGAGGTTCTCCTTTCTCCAAAAGATCCACTTCCTTGACCAATGGAGGTCCCTCAATTGATTCATTGGATTTACTTTTGTGTTTTGCTCCCAACAAAATGACCACACGGTCCCCTTTTTTGAGTAAGTGAACCTATTTGGGACATCTTACAGTTTTTTCTTATTGTCATAGTCAAAGTCTCTATTTTTTTGAGTTTTTTTTTAGCTTTCTCCACCTCAACTGTAATGGTAAATTTTTGATGGATTATTTAACTACAGTTTGTGAAATCTCTGAATCAGAATTCGTACTCTCATCCAACTTTGAGGTTGTCTTGTTTGATTCTTCACATGAACTTGCATTTTCACTTTGTGCTTCTACAATCTTGACTATGTTAGGAGCTAAAATAAGGTCTAAGGGCTGAAATCCTAATCGTTCTTAATCAAGAACTTCCAAATATTCCAACCATTCTAGCCTAGACTTCACTTCAACAGCTCCTACATCCACAAGTAGTCCATCCACCTTTTTGGGTTTAGGATCCACCATGATTTGTTCTATGGCTTTGCCATTTGAATCAAATCCTCTGGACTCATCATCCTCATCATCTTTTCTTTCCTCACAAATGAAACTTTCTTCTGACTTGCTTACTTCCTCTTCTTCTAGCTCACCAACTTTCATCACAAGGATGCTACTAAAGCATCATGATAATCAAATAAAGCTTGGTGCAACATAGTCCACTTTCACTTGCATCATTGAAGTAGCTCTTTGAATATCAATAGGTTGGCCATCACCATTGAGCGAGAATCTTTCTCGACACCCAATGGTTGTTGGGGACTTGGAATCCTTCAATGTTAGGTTAGGAAGGTTTGAGATTCATCATGAGTAAAGTTGTTGTGAAGTCAAAGGTGCTAGGAATGGGCCATGTGTGTAGAAAGCTTGTCTTTACCAGTTCTTCTACGTGTTTTGTTTGCTTTTTGGTGCTCCTCTTCTTCTATAAATAGGAGGTGAAGCATGACTAGAATGTACATCTAGTCTTATTTTTCATTTGAGAAGGGGATATATTTGTTGAGAGACTTTGAGGTAGTAGTATCATTTGCATCTCCTCTAAGAACATTGGATACATTGTCAAGATCAACAAGCATCCATCTTAACCCTTATTGCCTCCATCGATTCCCCAAGAAGCTCATTTTTTTACCTTAGTCCTTAACGAGTCAAGTGCTCCACATCAAAGGGTGGCCTAAAAGTAAATGGTAATCCACTCCCTTCATTACAACAAAGTTCATTTTATGAAGTTGATCCCCACAATTTTGATAGGCCAATCCTTAAGTACACCTACCAATCAAAAGCTTATAATTGTCAATCAATGTCAAATTAAAATGTACATTTTCAATGAGGGGATTTTCGTGTGCCTATAGCACCAAATTGATTGACTATGCTTACTCTGACACCTATGTTTATGATTCCTCTTCTTGGCAAGTCACCTACTAGCCTCCATGGGAAGAATGACATGATGTTTGCTAACATGTGTTGAATCCAAGGGCTCTTGGAGAAGGGCCAATTTTTGCTCCCACATTTTTATTGCTTTAATAAAAATCACAGGGAGTGATGGATCATGTGGTTTTGCCTCACCCTCTATCCAATTTTTAAATGCTTTCCAAAAGTAGAGGGTACCATGCATTAACAACCCAAGTGACATTGTCATGCTAATCGAATCCAATGAGGCAACAAGGCCAGCAGGCTCCCTGTCCTTATAGTGAGCTAGTGGATTGGCTAGTTTCCAATGTGTTTGATGATTGTAAGGCTTTGGTCTCTCCTAGCCTTAGGTGGATCAGAGGCTAAATTTTTGGTTTCAGATCCTTCTTTAGGGTAGGATAGTGATGCAATGCTTGATAGCTCTATGCCACTGACATTCAACATAGAACTCGACATTTGTTTAGGTTTTTGAGCTTCTTCCACCCACTTCTTGACCTTGTCAATTATTTTCATTTATCGCTCTACATTGGGATATTACTTTGCCTTAGAGACTTCCAACCTTTGATGCAAGGGGTTGTGGTGGCACTCTCAGTGCTCAATATGCTTTTGTTTGTCAATTCTGTGGTAATCCCTTTCCTTTGCAATAGGAGCATTTTAGTTGCTATCTTCCTCTTCTTCTTGGGATTCTTCTTCCCAATCATGGATCCATTGGCAATCAATGGTCCTAGGATGCTGATACTAGCTTTCTTGTTTTGAGCCCTTGTGATGCATTGATGGGCATTGGTATAATGTCCTCAACGTGAATCATCTCTACCCTAAGGAGCATGAGGGGAAGAAATGAGAAAATGGCCCTTCTCATGTTGGCCTTCCTCCTAAGGCAATCATTATTGAACAAATTTGCATAGCATATTTTCATAGGTGCTTGACAATAGGGTGCATAATGTTGGATACATCCACAGTTTGCATAAGCTTGTGGAGGTTAAGAATACTCAAATGGAAGGTGATTACCCCCCATTTTATGTTGAATGTTTGGCTCATAAAGGACAAATTTGCTTCAAGGCTTCTATTAGCCTCACCATTTTATTTTGTTATTACTTAAATACAGTGAGGAGATCTTGTGCTATGTTTAGTTCTGTAGTGCTTCTTGACAATGTAGCATCGGTTCAAGTCTCTTCTTCTTGTCTCGATTCCCTTCTCTATGAAGATCATCCATGCCCATGGCCTCATCTAAAATAGCGTTCAAGTTGGATATATCAATTATTGAGTTTCTATCCATTGCCTCATAGATGGGTTTGTCACATATCCCCTTGACAAATACTTTTGAAATAGCCTTGGAATTTAGCCTCTCAGCAAGAGGGGTTTGTTTATGCAAGCTTTGGACCATAGAGACATATTCATATATGCTCTATTCATCCTATTTTTGCTACAGGTTCATGACCCATATGACGAGGTTATCTCCATATTTGACTTTAGTGAATCATATAATGAATAGGTCCTTAAGGTTAGTAAAGTGCACTTTTTTATCAACATCTAGTATGGTGAACCATGTTCGACCCTTGTTGCTCAAGTAGAGACTGAAGGCTTGGGAATTTTTGTCATTGGATAGCGAGTTTGTGCACCTCATGCACATGTTCAAATCGCTCTTTGACATTATATGTGTCATTTATAGCTTTGTACTTATCTATTTACTTGGTGATTAATGGGATTTTTTCCTAGTCCCTAGATCTTGGTACAACTTTGAGTCTTGCTAACAAAATGAGTTGGTCACATGCATTCTGATGTGAAGGATGTAAAAATTATCTAATAATCTCCAATGTACTAAGTTATTCACCAAATCAATAGAGGATCTAGTGGCATTCTTATTGTGCAACAATTGTCTTATGCCATCCATCTCTCATTGCATACTCTCTTTCTTCTGCTTCTTATACATGCTCAATGCCCCATTCTTATAAGGTGTGCCACCAATGATCCATGGTACTCTAGGTTATAAGAACCCCATTATGAGGAAAAGCCATGTGTTAGCCCAGCATGTGTCATGGCTTGTATGTTGGATAAGGTCTATGTGGCTGGATGGCAAAATGCTAACTTTGTGGATCTAGCCTTTAGGTTAGATAAAGTAGTTATAGTAGTTGGAACTCGAGGCACAATGCATCGAGTTGCAGGGTATGGGAGTTATCAATATCCCTTTTTGGGGTCTAGGGGTTGCAAAAACAGCCCTTGGCTCAAGGGGGCCAATGGCTCCCTTGATGAGGGTTTGCGGGTAGCACCCTCAGCTTGATGGTAAAGGAAATATTCCCTAATTGACTAGGGAAGGTTCATAGTATATTTGAACACATTGACTATACTAACTTTGTGGGCTATAAAAGGAAGACCTATCTAAAGCTATCGCCAATCTATCTTTCAATAGTTAGAGTTCTTCTAGTTTGCCTTGAGCTTTTTGTTTATCTTCTATTTGGAATGCTATCTAAACAATTGAAGCACATGGGTGGATAGAGCCAACTTTGTATCAGTTTGATTGGAATTAAAGAAGTTTCTATTCTTCTCATATTTGTGTTGTGTTCTCTACTCCTTTCTCAGATTATGTTTGTTGCACTATGTAATTCTTACAGCCTTGGGTGGCTAGGGTTAGTAGATCCAATAGTGTGTCCTTGCTTTGTTCGACCAAATTGTTATATTGTTCTTCCAACCCTTTTGATGATATTTTGCTAACATCCTTGTTTGCAATTGCTCAAAAGTTTTCTAGTGCACCTTCAATTCTTCAAGTACATTTCTTACCAATGCATTTTTTTCCATTGTGCTAACCTTTGTAAAGATACTGACTATGTTTTGACAAGTTTTCAAGTCTAAGTCAATTTGATTTTGTATCGGTTGTCCCTTGTTTCCCTGAAGTTTTTATGTTTTGTGTTTGTTTGCTGGTCCTTGCATGATGAGTTCCTTTTATCATTGGCAGTCCCTTTAGATCACTTTATCTCAATAACAGAGGTCACATTCAATTTTAGTTAATCACTTGAGCCCTAGCAATATCTTATGATTAATTAAGCTTTCACAATCAACCACACATAGAAAATTGGTCAATTCAAGGGTCAATCCCCACAAACGATACTCTACTGTTTGACAAATTTGTGCCAACCCCTTGACCCACGTGGGCATGATTGAGTCACAATGAGTGACCAATTGACATGGTTACGTCACTCTAGGTTGCTAGAATAGTCTCCCTTGTGCCTTGCTTTTTGTATGAGTAATGAGTGTTCTAGGTATGGTTTAGTTTGATGAGTTGAGGTTGGCAAGTTGTCAGGCTGAGACTACAACAAGTGACTTGTGTTTGAGTGACTAGACACAAGAGGTTATGTGTCACAAATTCCAATGTTTGACCAAGTAAGGAGTTGACAAGGCGTGGGTTAGTAGCCATTGCTGTTGCAAGGGCTTGATAAACTTTTGTGGATGGATTTCTTAGATTGAGAGTTGACACTTGATGGCTCAACAAATGACACATGTCAAGTTGGCAATGGATAAAACCCTAAATTTCAATTGTCAAGTTGCAATTGAGTCTCCCTTAAGTTGACTCCAAGCTAGTCGGCTCACAAGTTTTTTACGAACATATGGATTTTGTCACCTTTGCATCTCAAGTTGACAAGCTTGTATTTTAGTAAGTTAATTTGTCGATGATATTTCTTGTTGATAGTTTTATTGGTAGATTGATAGGTTGTCGAGATTCTCTTGATGAGTAGTTTCCCTTAAAGAGCCCTAGTTTGTTGATAGGTTTTGTTTATGTATTGGTGAGTTGATTAGCTTTTTGTCGATAGATCAACAAGTTCAAGCATTGCCATGATGATAGGTTTTCTGATAGGTCGATTGCTTTTCCACAAGGTTGACAGATTTTCCCCTCCCAATGACTTGACAAGTTAGGTTTGGTAGGTTAGGCTTGACACATTGGGGTAGTTAGGTTTGAATTGAAAATCTTACTTTAATGAGTTGATTTGACAAGGTTTGGCTTGATAGGCTCATGATACATTTCACATCAACAGGTTTACATTGACAACTTCACATTAACAAATTCAAATTGACAAGTTTATGTTGACAAGTTCAAATTGAAAATTTTAGGTGTGATAGGCACAGGCTGATAGATTGAGATTGGCAAGTTTAAGTTTGATAAGTTGGATTGACAAGTTGTCCATTGATGGTCTTAGGTGGACAAGTTTGGGAACAAGAAGTTAGGATTGAAAGGTTGGGATTGATAATTCCATGTTGACAAGTTTGGTTTGACATGTTGAGGTTGACAAGTTAGGTTGATAAATTAAATTGATGAGTTTGAGTTGACAAGTTTTGGATCGATGAGTTTGCTTTGATAGATTGAGGTTGATAACTTGAGATTGATGACTTTAGATCAATGAGTTTCAATTGAGTTTCAATTGAAGAGTTCTCATTGATGACAAGTTGGGGTTGATGATTGAGGATTGACATGCAATCAATGAGTTAGGGTTGACACACAATCGTCAGAGGTTTGGGTTGAAGTTGACAAGTTTGGGTTTTTATTAACCATTTCACATTAACAATTTTAGCTTGGACAAATTCTTATTGAAGTTTCCATTGACAAAAGCCCATTGACTAGTTTACTTTGACAATATTCTATTGATAAGATCTCATTGACAAGAGCAAGTTGACAAGTACATGTTGACAGATTCACATTGACAAGCTCACATTTAGAGTTTTAGTTTGACAGTTCCAAGTTGGCAAGTTCACATCAGTTTCGATTGACAAGTTCATACAAATTTAGCTTGGTAGTTTCCCATCGACAAGACCCCCTTGACAAGTACCCATTTACAAGTTTACATTGATAGTTTTATCGCCAAAAGGTTTTAGTTACAAAATGATTCTTTCAATATTTTAATAACAAGGACAATCCAAAAAGGAAAATTTACTACAATCACTTCTTAGCAATAATCGATTCTAGTTGTAACCTCCTTATGTAATGCTCCACTTCATTTCCCACTCTCTCTATTCAATGTAGCACTCCCAATCAATCAATGATGATAGGCCATAAAAACTTAATGTTGGTATGTTAAGCCATATTAAATTTGTACTTTGTGTAACATTTGTAGCCTCTCTGTAGCTCTTACTTGGCTGCATATCCTCTCTTACTTGGCAGCTCTCCTCCCTTTTTCCAACTCTAGATGTGGCAGTAGTGGTAGCACTTCCACTTGTGGTAGCTTTATCCATAGGGGTGGCACATAGAAGGGAGGGATGATAGAGTCTCTCTCTCTCTCTCTCTCTCTCTCTCTCTCTCTCTCTCTCTCTCTCTCTCTCCCCCCCCCCTTGTGCATGTCTTTTGTCCTCAATGTTACACCCCTCAATATCTTTTCTTTTAGACAAGATGAGTCATTGGCCTAATAGTTTATTTTCTTGAGAAGACTTCAACCTTCTTAGTAGAGCAGCCCTTGCTTGAGTGGAAGGATGTGATTAGGTAGCTTGCAATGGAAGATTTCAAGGCCAAAATTGGTACCCAAGAACAAAATAAAGAGGAGAATAAGGGATAAGAGAAGGTAGAGAAAGCTAAGTGTAATGTTCCTATTACTTAGTTTATTTTAATAAACAATGTGCATATATATTCCAAAAATTGATTTATGTTGAAAACAAAATGGTAAACATTACACATTTATAAACTATGAAGATAATTGATGAGGTATTATATCCCAGTTCATGGAAGGAAGGCTTGGAAACCCCCCCCAAGACAAGCTTATTAAAACTATGTTTGTAGTATAGAACAACAAAAAGAAACTAGTCTAGTGGATAGTCACTTGGCAGTTACGTGCACTTGGGTGATGACACTGCTGGGATGGGTGACCTCCCGAGAAGATTTTCCTACAAGCTAGTGGGAGCTTCTTGTGTGCAGCCAATGGCGGTAGCGAAGCCTTCGTAGCTTGTTGCCAAGTATGCCAAGGCCAAGATGCCAAGGTCTATGCCTTGGTCACTGCCTTGGAGTGATACCCACCCGACAATGTGACGCGTGGTGCTTGCCGTATCTTTATCTCCATGCTACATTTCGAAAATGGAGCCCCCTCTTTGACATAATCAATGATGTCATAAAAAATGCTAAAAGCAAGCATTCTCTCTTTGCTATTGACGTGACGAAGCTTTGCTGCAATCATTCGAGCCTCTCTCTCTCCACACCTATGCGGAAGTGCTGCTGAAATTCATCAAGCTTCTTCCATGGCTCCCAAGAGATGTTGCACTGCTGAGGGAGTTCATGCTCGGAGAGCTCCCCAATGCGAGGAAGTAGTCATTGTTGCTGAGGAAACTCAACACAAAGTTGAAGTGCAAGTGGAAGTTACCCTCGAATCCATTCACCCAAAGGACCGGTTATTCCACAACAAACCGAGGTTGGGGTCATACCTCGTAATCATGATGGATGTCCAAATGGATATAATTAGGTTTAGTCCATAAGAAAAGAATTACTTTTAAGCTATTAAATGTAAAACTCCCTAACTTTTCTATTTTATGAGGGATAAGTTAGTAATGTTAGAAAAGCCCATAGGATAAGTTTGTTACATAGATTACAATTAGTTAGAATGTACTTAAACTTACAAAAACATGTTACTATTATCAATTGCTTTTAGGAAAGAACACAGGAATTGATGAGGGGGATAGATTCTATCCATTGCATGCATTGACAAGTGTATTAGAAATGTTTCATGATTATGCCTACTTTTGGATTTGTGAATGATGAATTATGTCTCTTATGATTCCAAGCTTATAATAGCCAGATGAGTTGTGGATTGTAGTGGTTTGGGATGTTGGGGTCCCCAACCCAATGCTCCCTAAACACTTTGCGGAGTGTGGAAAAACTCACTTGCGGGTGGGGGTCCTATGCTCTCGAGGGAGGTACGTGTTTTTGGTTTCTAATCACTTGAGCACTTGAGAGGGCAAAGAATCGAGTGATAAGTGTCCATGCTATGTAGGATAGCTCTTGAGGCTCAGGGAAGCTTAGAGGGGCTCTGAGCCAGTAAATTCCCTATTGATCACGAACAGAGTGCGATCACATACAACCCAATCCTATGAGATTGGAAGGTCCTATCCTAGGCTAGACAGTGTCTTTTTGCAAAAAGACGGTTTTGTACCACTCTTTGGAGTGATAGTTCTGCTCGTTATTATATAAAGTATTTGATTTTTGAATTGTTTGTTATGTGCCAAAGATTGAGTTTAATGAACCCAATTTAACTAAGTAATAAAAGGAAGATGTTTTTATATGTCCAAACAGCATGGTAGCATGCTTCGCTAATTAGAAAACTAAAGCAAACCCAATCGAGGAAAGTGGGAGGCTTCAATCGTGATGATTGAATGCCTATGGCTAGGTGGACCCGATAAGTTGGGTAACTTTCCACCAACATTAGATAGAGTTGATTAAATCGTGACTCTCCCAATATCGGTAGGATTAGTTACCATCTTTAACACCATTTTGGGGGGTCGGAGCTGAGATTTTACCTTATGGTTAGTAGGGGGATCGAGTTACACTCCCACCCCCTCTGTCTATCACTCTCTTTGAACCAAGTGCAGAGTTAACCTCACTCTTGCCTTTGATTGATTACAAAGTAGTCTTTCTTAGGTGGGCATTAGATTGATGTTAGGGGCGACTTGTCCACACTTCCCTATGAAATAGAATTGAGATTCCCATGTTCAACTAAGTCTTAGGTTTCCCATGGGGAGACTGGATGGTGATGTGCATGGATATGAATTTCGATCGACTACTAAGAGGACTCCTTTGGGTCTATTGGAGGAGGCACCTCACACATGGTATCATAACTTAGGTTTCAAAAGAGCTTTCAGTGTAAGGTTAAGTAGTCAATGTATAAAATGAATTAATAAAATAACCACATTTGTTTGATGAAAACAGTTGTTGATACATATTGTGTCCATAGGGACGGCGATGAGGAAGGTATACATTTGCAGGATATTTTTTCCATCATGTATCAAGTAGCCTTAGGGTCGAATAAATTTTCATACTACAAGGCTATATTTTAGATAATGGAAATGATCTTTATTCCTCCAATGGTATTGCAACCTTATCCTAACTCATGGTACATGAGAGATTTATGGCCAAGAAATAGGCCATATATGGGGATATGTTGTGGGTGTAATATCCTTCTTCATTACGAGTTATGGAGGATTCGATGGGCTGAACAACTAAGGATAGTTAAGATATACATTTTTTCAGTGCCTTTGTTGAACAGTTACTAGACTTTGGGAATGAGCCTATATCTGAAACCTTGTGGGTATATCGAAAAATGCTACAAGGCCTTATTTTGGCACGGGATATTTTGGTTACCCCCAAGAGCCACCATATTGTGTTTTTTGCCATGTACATGAGAATCCACCAAGATATGAGAGTATAGACTTTGATACTTTTCATGAGGAAAGGATCCATGAGATGGTGTATTGGTAGATCATAGTATGATCAATATATCTTTGTAAATATTTTTCATAAATATAAAGTCTTGCTATTATTTTTTAAGAGCATGAGTTATGAGCCTATGATGATAGTTGAGTTGCTTTGATAAGTTAATGATGTAGTACACTTTATGCAATTGATTTTTGATATCATGTATTCCACTGCTTGCCAGTCAAACATGTTGGAATTAAGAGAGAGTGTAATGGATATCTTAGAGAAAACTCGTCTATGGAGTTGTTTAAGCTTATGAAGGGGCTACAACCAGAGCCTAACGGGACGACCCTTAATTTTACTTAGACTCAACTCTGTACGAAGATGTGAGAGTCCATCTCAAGTTGTTGAAATGGCTTGAAGACCTCAAGTTGATAGGACTTTATAAGTATGATACTCTTCAAAATGATAAGCAAAATATATAGACAGAAAAATTGTAATGAGAAATAAATGGGTGTATGACCAATATACAAATGTTATTTCTCCTAATAGGATTTCCCTTATTGGGCGTGTAAATAAAAAGATTATGAGCTTCTAGAGTATCCCAATCTCCCAAAATCTTATCGATTCTTAGAGACGAAGGCCAAACCAACTCGTTTTGTAACAAAGAAGTTATGGAGATATGTTGCTAAAAACTTCTACTTTCTTATGACAATAAAAACATCTCTCTTTTTCTTTTGATGATTATATTATGGTATTTTAGGATGTTGAACAAGCTTATAAAATCAATTTATGGTATTGAAGATTACATACAATACTGCTTGCCAATCCTCGAACATTGAGTTTCGAGAATCCATGATGAGAATTCTTGAGAATATGATAGACCCTCATTACACCCGAATATCCAACAGGGTTGGTTTAGAGGAATGCCATGGAGAATAGCTTGCAACATCTTCACAATCACCCCTGATCATACAAGGAACCTCAAGACCGATCTCAAGAGAATTCGATGACTTGAAGAACTAAAACTAGCTCAATGTTTCTTATTTGAAGGGCAAAGGGTGAATGATATTGTGACAATTAATGGGGAGACAATGACCCTACATCTTAGATGTATGAAAAAGTCATCCAAATTATACCTCGTGACCATATAGTAGTCCATGGGAGACATGCCCGAAATGGCTACTCTGCCAGAGGAGGATACCCTCCTTTACCCTCAGTTTATAGAGCCTTAGAGATAGATAAGAAGCCCCCTTACTTTGTAAATGTACCATTACACGAAGTCCATGCTTGATCTCCATTGTATTTCTTCTTTTCATAAATAAATATTACCTTATTCTCTAAAGTTGACTAAGAGAGAGTAGGTACTTTAACTCTTGGAAAATCAAATCTAGCATTTAGCTTGTGTGGTAATTAGAATCACCAACTAGTGCGAATTGATGAAACATACAAGGAACTCCAAGAGAAGAAGTTTCTTCTCAAGCAAACACCACAACCTAGGTTTAGCGGGTGAAGGACCTAAGGTGAAGCAAGATACAGAAGCTTTGATTGAGACTATGGATGACTATTTCCTAGCCATTGAAACTAGTACTGCAAATCAATCTATGACTGCTCATCTTTGTCTTAGTGGCAAAGCTAAGCTTTGGTGGAAATAATTTTGTTGAGATAAAGGGATAACAGAAGCTTCCCAAACTTGGGAGCAGATCAAAGAAGCTGTGAAATGACGTTATCTTACCTCATCTTTTGAATCAATCAAGATGAATGAATTCTACAACTTACAACAATTAAACCTAACCTTGGAAGGATACTATTCTAAGTTTGCGAGTCTGCACAAATATACACCCCCAATGATAGTGTCTCAACATATTGCAAGGTTTTGCCAAGGACTAAATCCACCCTTGGACACTCGCCTTGAATCAATGAGACCAACGAATCTCGAAGTTGCTCTTATGCAAACAAAGCCTATGGCCAAGGAAATCACTCAAAATGGTCAAAGGAACCGCCCAATAAACAACTCTGGAAGGGGCTACCCAAACCGTGGTGTCGACATGGCCAACGCCAGAGGGAACAATAGACCTAATGCAATCACCCAAGGACCAAATGGAATACACAACATGCAATGCTACTAGTGTGGAAGGACTGGACACCTAAGGGAAAATTGTCCTAACCATCCTCAAAATCCTAACCCAAACCAAGTTGGTGGAAGAGGCCGAGGGAATGGTAACAACAACCCAAGCCGTGGACATGGAAGAGCAGCTGGTGCTTGGGTAAATACCATGCTTGGACAACCCGAGGAATGCACCTTAGGTGAAGAAATTGAAAGAGGATCCATTCAGGCTGCCGTGGAAAGGAAAGGAGCGGGACCACCAATTTTCAGTAATTCAATCTCCAGCTACTTACAAGGGTACATCGTTTATAATCTTGATTGATTGTGGTAGCACTCATTCCTTTCTTGCATATCCAAAACAGTTAAAAGATTGCATCCAAAATCCAAGGGGACAAGGAAAATGATTTTAGAATTGGCTAGGAGGAAGGAAATTGCCTCAATTGAAACTGTAGGGAAACTTCAATTTGAGTTAGGCAGCCATAAAATTGAAGCAAAGTTCTGAATCCTACCACTAGGATGCTACGATTGCATTCTAGGAATGGGTTGGCTCAAGAAGAACAAATCCCAGATTCTATGTGCTAAAGAGAAAATAATCTTTCAATACTTGGAAGGAGAAATCGTAAAGGCATATGGGAAAGCTGGAAGAACTAGAGTCCAACTAGCCAAGGCAAGCTGACTCAGGAAAGGATTGAAGAAAGGTCAACCAATCTACATGATCCGGTTGAATAAGGTCAAAAACACTAATGAAAGCACTCTACCTTTGTGGATCAATGACTTTGAGGATGTCTTTCTAGAAGGACTGACTCAATTGCCACCAAATCGTGAGGTTGATCATGAAATAGAATTGGTTCCTAGAGCCGAACCACTATCAAAACGATCGTACAAAATGTCTATTCCTAAAGCTATTCAGCTTAAGGAGCAACTAAGGCAACTGATAGAGCAAGGATTTATCCACCCAAGTAATTCACCTTGGGGATTGCATGTCCTCTTCCAAAAAAATAAGGATGGAACACTTAGACTCTGCATTGACTTCAGAGGACTAAACCAGGTTACGGTCAAGAACAAGTACCCCATACCCAGGATAGATAAACTTTTAGATCACCTATATGGAACCAAGGTTTTTTCCAAGATTGCTAGATACTATCAAATCCGAATCAAGGAAAAAGATATCCCAAAGACTGCCTTCAGCACTAGGTATGGTCTTTATGAATTTTTGGTCATGCCTTTCGGATTGACTAATGCCCCAGCCACATTCAACCGCCTAATGCAAGACATCTTTCGACCATATCTAGATGATTTTGTGCTAGTATTCTTTGACGATATACTAGTGTACTCCAAATCAATAGAGGAACATGAAGGTCACTTAAAGATTACCCTAGTAAAACTCTGTGAAAATAAGCTCTATGCCAAGATGAGTAAATGTATATTTCTCACTAACAGGATCAAATATCTTGGATACATTGTTTTGACTAATGGAATCTCACTAGACTTAACAGAAATCCGATGATTTTGGGACTGATAGGATGTTACCGAATCTTCATCAAAGATTATTCTCTCATTGTTGCACCCTTGACAAATCTTTTGAAGAAAAATACAGCAATCATTTGGAACATTGAGCATCAAGAAAGCTTTGATAAGCTTAAAGAGGCTGTAACCACTACAATTGTACTAAAACTCCTTAACTTTAGTCAACCATTTGAAATGATCACTGATGCAAGTGGACTTGCAATCGGTGGGGTGCTAGTATAAGAAGGAAGACCAGTGGCCTATACTTCTAGAAAATTGAAGCCCTATGAGTCCAACTATGCCACTCATAACCTTGAGTTACTTGCAGTAATCCATGCCTTGAAACTATGGAGACACTATCTATTGGGAAGGAAATACACTTTAGTGACAGATCATAAAAGTCTTAAGTGGATCTTCACCCACGTTGACCTAAACATGAGGAAACGAAGATAGATAGAGATACTGCAAGAGTTTGATTTTGAAATCAAATTTCATCTAGGGAAGGACAATGCTATTGCAGAAGCCTTAAGCAAAAAAGCCTTTCTTAATAGCATTGTCGAAGTTTGAAGCTTACGAATCGTATTCATATTGATAACCCTATACTTGAGCTTGTACGCCAAGCTATTTCTCAAGATAAGGAATATGAAGGACTCATCGCTAAGGTGCTTCAAGGAGGAAGCTCTAACAAAGAAATGTCTAAGATTAAGGATTATCGTGCTAGCAATGGTTGTCTATATTACCATGATCACCTTTATGCCCCAAAAGGACCAAAAGTGAAGGCCAAGATCTTATGGGAAGCACATGTGACAACCCAACCCTTGGACATTCCACAAATGAAATGGGAGTCAATAAGAATGGACTTTTTTGTTGGATTACCTACTACTGCTGGTGGTGGATATGATTCCATCATGGTAGTGGTTGATAGATTGACAAAAGTTGCACACTTGATCCCAATCAAAACAACCTATAAGTCATCTGACATTGCTTGAGTATTTATCAAAGAAGTATTTAGGTTACATGGATTGCCAAAGAGCATAATCAGTGACCGAGACTCCAAGTTCACCTCTAAGTTTAAGAACATTCAAGGAAGGTGGCATGGTGTTTCTAAGGGTAAGGCCCAAAAAGAGCTCATTATCCTTGGGGAAATACAAAAAGCCTAGTCCAAGGTATTGTGGACCATATGAAGAATCAAAGTAATGGGAAGGCAAGCCTACAAACTAAAATTACTACCCCATCTCAAGATTCACATTGTATTTAATGTAATCCTATTGAAACCTTATGTACAAAACCCCGATCATGTGCTTAATGATGAACAAATAGTCATGCCTACTCGAGGAGTTTTGAAAATGTAACTCGAAAAGATTCTAGATACAAGGGAGAAACCTCTAAGAAGCTTGATCCTTAGATAACACTTAGTATAATGGAATCTTGAAGAGGATGCCACTTAGATCAATGAGGCAACCCTTATGAAAGAATACCCCCATTTTCTCTCGAGATGAGGACATCTCGATTTCTCTAAGGATGGAAGAATATAATGTCCCCATTACTTAGTTTATTTTAATGAACAATTTGCGTATACTCCACAGAAACATATTAGGTGAGCTTCCTAAACACTTTGCAGAGTGTGGAAAAGCTCACATGCGAGTGGGGGTCCTATGCTCCCGAGGGAGGTAGGTGTTTTTGGTTTTTGATCACTCAAGCACCTGAGAGGGCAAAGGGCCGAGTGATAAGTGCCCCTACTGTGTAGGATGGCTCCTGAGGCTCATGAAAGCTTAGAGGGGCTCTGAGCGAGTAAATTCCATGTTGACCACGGACGGAGTGCGATTACATACAACCCAATCCTATGAGATTGGAAGGTCCTATCCTAGGCTGGACAATGTCTTTTTGTGGAAGGATAGTTTTGTACCACTCTAAGGAGTGATGGTTTTGCTTGTTATTATATAAAGTATTTGATTTTTGAATTGTTTGTTATGTGCTAAAGATTGAGTTTAACAAACCTAGTTTAACTAAGTAATAAAAGAAAGCCATTTTTTATATGTCCAAATAGTGTGGTAGTATGCTTTGCTAATTAGAAAACTAAACTAAACCCAATTGAGGAAAGTGGGAGGCTTCGATCTTGACGATCGAACACCTATGGCTGGGTAGACCCAACAAGTTGGGTAGCTTTCCAACACTAGATAGAGCTCATTAAATCATAAACCTCCCAATATTGGTAGAATTAATTACTAGGTTTAAGACCATTTTAAAGGGTTGGAGTTGAGATTTTACCTTATGGGTAGGGGGATCAAGTTACACTCTCCCTCGTCTCCCACTCTCTTTGAACCAAGTGTGGTGTTAGCCTCACTCCTACCTTTGATTGATTACAAACAGGTCTTTCTTAGGTGGGCATTAGATTGCTGTTGACTTGTCCATGCTTCCCCTGTAAAGTAGAATTGAGATTCCCATGTTCAACTAAGTCTTAGGTTTCCCATGGGGAGACTTGATGGTGATGTGCATGGATATGAATTTCTGTCGACTACTAAGAGGACTCCTTTAGGTCTGTTGGAGGAGGCACCTCACACTAAGAAAGAGGAAGATGAGGAGGTGAATGTGGGAGGTTGAGGGTGGAGATGGTGTGGTAGCTAAGGAAGTGGTGTGACAACCAAGGAAGAGGAGAAGAAAGAGGAGGAGGTGAAGGTGGAAGGTTGATGCTGAAGGTGATGTGGCAACTTGATACCCATCAAGCATCATATTCCACTTTTTGGTGATGGGGCTACACATTGTCGGGTTGATGGCAGCTTCCAGGGCACACAAGGTGACTGGTGGCACTTGGTATGACAGTGAGTTCCCAACATAGTGGCAGTGTAGAGCATTGCTGCAAGCCAATGGTTGTAAGGCTCAAGGGAGTATAGAGTAGTTGTAGGCATGTGTGGTAGGGCTATCGATAGTGAAGTGACCTCCATATCTAGCGAAAGTGTATGTGGCACTATGAGGTGCATAGGTAGCAGCAATGTGGGCTGCCAATCCGAATGTCGGCAATGCATGGAGATAACAAAAGAGGGGGTGTGAAGCCTTAGGGTCTCATCTTGTTAGCTTTTTTACCCCTTTCCAAAAGTAAAATTTCTTTAAATAAATAAATAAATTATCAAGTTAGTAATTCCTTTCTCTTTGCCAAACTCTTGTTTGCATGTAATCTCTCTCTCTCTCTCTCTCTCTCTCTCTCTCTCTCTCTCTCTCTCTCTCTCTCTCTCTCTCTCTCTCTCTCTCTCTCTCTCTCTCTCTCTCTCTCTCTCTCTCTCTCTCTCTCTCTCTCTCTCTCTCTCTCTCTCTCCCTATATATCTCTTGTCCATGTGCTTTGATCTCCCACTCAATCTCCCTCTCTTTCAATCCCATGGCCTCACATTCCTAATTCATGTGCGATGGTAGCTTGAAATATTTTTGTGTCTTCCAAATGCAATATAAAGCAAAACAAGTTCGTAATGACAAAGTTTTCCTTATCACCCGCTTCTTCCAATGTGTGCCAATGTTTTTTTTTAAAATAATAAATCAAATTGGTATGAAAATACAAATTTTTAATATACTTATATCCACCATTTATTCCCAACAATGAGTTACAAAATGGGAGTTTCATTCCCTTGATAATCTATGAAATCCATACTATTACAATAATAGACAAAAACCTAAACTAACCCCCAAGTGTGATTTGGAATTAGCAAGTGCACTTTTATTATCCTATTTCACAATGGAAAGTGTGCAAGTGACCTTATGGTCAATGTGCCCCTTGGTCTTGGAAACATAACCTAAAAAATAGTGCTCACATGCCAAAGGCACGACCATGGACACACCTTTATTGTTTCAAGGGTTTGACTCATGAAGTCACAAGTATCTCTTACCTAGCCTACTCACATGCACATGGTACACAACAAACTAACCTACCAACAATAGATTGAATCGATGGGTTGTAATGAGAATATTTACCAACACTTACCATGTTGTAGTCCCAACATGTTGACAAGTGTCACTCCATGATCTATACATACACCCAATTTCTTGTCTTTTAACTCATTATGTTGTTACCTTGTTTGCTTGAACTATCAAGGGTAGCTCAAGAAGAAGAAGAAGGATGGAGGAAACTTCCCTTATCATGTCCCTTGCTTCATCACTCTACCTCCCTCAAGCTCTCACTATTGCTTGAGTTGCTCTAAAAGAACAAATTATGAAGAAGATATGGGTGCAAAAGCTTCTCACTCGATGTCTCTCACTCTCACTCTCTCCCTCAACCTTACTCTCTATCTTGCAAGAAAAGATAGCACAACCATGAAGACCACAAGATTGCACACACATGAGTATCCTTTTCAATTATCTCTTGTCTCTTTTATACAAAAGCTTTAGGGTGTCTTACGCTTTTTGGGCATCTAGCCCCATAGTTCTTGCCTCTTGGCCACCCACACTTGCATGCACTTAGGTGTTCACATGAAGTTCACTCACTTTATCAAATAATAATTACAATTTACACATGAGTGAGCTTGATCCTCATTTCCATTGGCAAGCGTCTTTAAACAAGAGAAATGTTACATGATACATAATCCAAAATGTTGTGGTATATCATTTTTGGACACTTTTACTTCTTGATATGCTTGCTCCGTTTTTGAGGTGAGAGTTAGCAAGATTGGTTATCAATAGACTTAGAACAAAGATAATTCAAGTGTACTCCAAGAAATATTTCGAATTTTTGGTACCGTACTAATGGGACTAAGCATTACAATTGGGATCAAAAAGCAATCTAAGATCCCACTCATAGCCAAATAAGTGGACACATATAGAGCATTGGATAACTCCATAACTTCATAGAATGATTCAAGAAAGTATATGAGGCTAATAAAATCACACTGGACTTTAAGAGACAACAAGCCTTTGGATTATCCTTTAGGTGAAAAGGGGAGGATGTAATCCACAAGCTTGGTTGTCATTGGAAAACCATTATTCTCTACTCTCAAGGGCCCTTTCTTCATGCATTTTGTAGAGTCCGACTATAGGGACAACCTCATTGTAAGGGTAATGAATGTAGAGAAATAAGAGGGAGAGAACATGAGGGGACAACACCTCCAAGGTTCAAAGTCTATACAAAATAATACCAACTATAGAAAGGCAAAATGCTGAGGTGATGACCAAGGCTTTCATTAGGGTATATGAGATGAAAGGATATATAAAGCCATAGCTTATAACTTAGCCCTTGATAGATTCAACCTTCATGGCATATTATAAAAAGGTATCATAATAAATTACCTCCATATGGAGAGGAGTAGATGTGGGAGGGGGATAGGATCACAAGATCCCTAGCCCAATAGAAGTAATTTAGAGCTTAGCACCACCTTCAAATAACAATAGTAAGAGCTATGAAAGATCATGGAATCCAAGAAGCAACCAAGAGTTTATAGACAAAACATATGACATATATATTTTGTGTTAACCCTCAAGTGAACAAGGTGGAAAATCCAAAAAATCTAAAGTAGAAGATAAGACCAAGGCAAAAGCAAAATGGAGGACGAAGGCACACCAAGAAAAGTCGAGAAACAAAGAAGTGTGCAAAAGTCCTAAATCAAGGAGAGGCACACAAGAAAATCCATAAGTCAAAACTTTTGTAAAAGAGCGCAAGGCACACCATGATTTATTTTAAGAGCACCCCATGCAAATTGTAAAGGTAGATGGGTGGTAGGAAGGAAGCTAGGAAGATAAGAGAACAATGGAAAAAGGGCGCCATCTAAAAAGGGGATAAGGGGATGACCGCCCAAAAGGGATTTAGGGTTTTGTATATAAAGTTCAAAATGTGAATGAGAGCTCATTCCTGTGTGTGGCCAAAAGTAGCTCTCCTCTTCTTCTTCTTCTTCTTCTTCTTGCTTGCTTGAGCTTGTGCTTGAGAGAGGGAGTGTGAGAGTATGAGGGAGTGAGTGTGTGAGGATGAGGGACCGTGGTGGAGAAGCTCTCCATCTTCTCCTCCCTTCTCTTCTCTTATATTGCTCGAGATAATAGATTTTGGAGCGTGGAGCTTGAGGATGGATCTTGCTTGAAGCTTGCACTTGGATCATGGAGCTATTGGAGTGCTTGGGAGAGGAGGCAACTCGATCGGGCATGAAGGTAAGCTCACTACACTCGTAGAGAGAGATAACATGTCAACTATGTGAGAGGTAGCCATTAGTGCTCGGCTTGAAATGCTTGAACAATAAGTGGTATGTGGGTCTTGGAGGTCGCCTCTACATTTTGGTTCTGTTACTGTGACATCAATTGATTCAAGCTTGAGCACTTGCATGCTTCAAATCGAGCATCGAAGTAAGGGTAAGGTTTTGGGTCTTTAATCCTTGGTACAAGTAAGTATTTTTGGTTTTTGATGGTTAGTTTAGTAGGAGAAATTTGTTTAGTACTTTGCTTTTGATTCTTGTTGCATTTAGAGTAGGTTAAGGTTACAAAATCGGTTGGAAAAGTGTAGGGTTTGTTATTGTAAAACAGGCCAAAAAGGGCATAGATTTGGGAAAAACGGGAACAAGGAGAGTTGAAGGGGATTGAGGCCGACAAGCAAGGGGGCACGAGTGGCAAGAACCTTGTGAAGGAGGGTTTTAATAGCCAGGAGACCACGAGGGAGCTCATTTGAAACCCTAGTTTTTGAGAGAATGGGAGATAGAGAGAGTGAGCTTCAATGCGTGGACCTGCTTCAATCGCATCATCGACAAGTTCGGTGCTGACTACAAGTATACCCACACCTTCTCCTTCATGCGTAGGTAGGATCTGGAGGTGCTCAACTAGTGTGAAGGCCACAATCGCTCGGCGCGGAAAATTTGCATTGATTATAAAAAAATGCATTGCGTTCGGCCCCCGTCCGAGTGACGACGATTCTAGGCTAAGTCCTAGAATCAGCCCTTGGCCCACTCCTATTCAGCCATTCAGCCCAATCGACTCAGTTAGTTGGAAACTCGACCCTCGGCCCACTCGACTCGGACACGTTAAAATTCGACCCTCGTCCCATCCTGTATTCGGCCATTTAGCCCAATCAACTCAAACAGTTGTTGGAAGCTCAGCCTCCGAATTAGCCACTCGGCCCCTACAATTTAGACCTGTTAGGCCGAGTCTGATTTTTCCAGAATTTTTTAAAAATTGGACCAGACCACCTAGACATCGACTGTCCAAACATTCGAAGACCATACATACACTTGAGGACCCTTTCTGGCACAAGAAATAAAGGGATCAGCGAGACTTGGACATAGATGCGATGCTAGTTGACCATTTAGCGACCAAGCCTAGCAATAGCATCGAGTGGAGTCTTAGAGCACTAATGAATCATGACTGAGCAGAGGGAATAGCAGAGAACCCTATAAACTTGCAGGGAAAGCAAAAAATTGAGCATGCAAGCCTATCAAGCTAAACCAACAACGAGAGTGCTAGAGTCGTCTAGGCACTTGTTTTCTCACTCACTTTGATTTTTAGCCCTCAAAGCACAATTAAGAAGAGCTAAAAGCCTAATTTCACACAGCGCATAGAAAAAAGCGCACACATGCACGCACACATAGAGTGAGGGTAAGTTGAGGACTGGTTGTAATAAACAAGGAACACACCCAGACTTAAGAACTTGAAGGAACCCACTAGTACAAGAAGACCCAAAGACATAGAAGGGTGATCAAATCCCCAAAAGTAGGACCAAGCGAAGGACATAGCCAAAAATCCGAATGCAACAAGGACAGACAATATCGTGGAAGTGGATCTACCTGGCCTAATTAACTTAATTGATAACTTGGAAGATTAGGAAGTCCTAGACATGGAAGAGGGTAGCTCAAGCCATAGAAGCAACGAGGAGCTTAACCTAGGAGACTTTTTTGAGGTTATCTAGCAGTTAGTGAACAAACACGATGCTCAAACCTGACTAGAGTATTGTGGTAGACCTATAGAGGACATCATAATTGATCTCGAGGAGGAGAGAAAGTTGGCACGTAGGGTTCTGCAAGGCCTAGCCATGTACAACTAGGATAAGCAAACTAGGAACTTACGCCATAGCTTAGAAATGTGAGAGATCTAGAGAGTGCTAGCCCTAGCAGGCAGAAATCAGGCGGAGAGAGAGAGTGAGCACTAGAAGGGGACTTCACACACCAAGCAAGTTCTTGACGAAGCGACTGCTAGATAACACGGTTGTGGAACAAAGCACTGCAACATTGGCAACATCGCTGCTAATAGGGTTGAGAGTTAAGCAAGGCTCTAAGAGCCAATAAAAAATCCTCGTGGTAGCAAAGCTGCTAGACAAATATCAAACAACTGATGGCCCATAAAGCTTTGTGGAGCAATTTGAGCAGGTCTGCAAGGCCAACAGCCTCATTTGATCCTATTTAATGCTCCCAATCCTTCGAACTGTGCTTAGGCGACAAGGGTCGGGGACCTAGTACACAAGTCTAGATGCTGGGGAGCGTGCTAATTTCAATAACTTGAAAAACCTCTTCATCAAGAGATTTTCCAAACTTGGGTACTCTGACAACTTGCCAATGCAACTCATGAATGTCAATCAGAGAGAGAAAGAGGATATTCAAGGTTACGTGACCCAAGTGAGGAGCCTCTTCAAGAGAATCCCAATGTGCAAGAGACCAACCAAAAGAGCGGTGTCCACAATATTCATTAGTGGAATACAAAGTGAAGAGCTCTACAAAGCCTTGGCCGAATAGTCAAAGGAAAATAATTTCTATGCTTGTAGTGAGATGCACTGGCAAGGGTTTTCAAGGAAGCTATTAGAGTGGATGACCAGCTCAAGGAAAGAAGCTCCAAAGACTCAAATCAAGAAGAGTCTAGTGCCAGGAGTTCCGAGAGAGTCTCAATGCCAAGTGAGAGAGCCAACCCAAGCACGTAGGACTAAGGGAAGGGCACTGATTTGGGACAAGAGTTAGCAGAGATTGGGATGGACATAGCCAAATTGTAGGAGATGATGAGACAACCAATGCGCCCACATGTCCAATGTATGCATTGTGGCAAAAACCACTTGCCAGCTGAGTGTCAAGACCCTAGGTCATGACCTTGTGCTAATTATGGTAGGTTTGGCCATGACACCATGCATTGTCGATTACCTTGGAGACTCCCATACCTGTAGCCTTATGATCAACCCTACCTTGCGAACAAGCCACCAAATTTCCTTGGAAGGGGAGCCCCATTAGCTCTCTTGGCACCTAATGATGCTAAACCAACCATCCCTAGGATGGAAATAAATCCTACAGGTATCCCTAGACTGCCTAGACCCTATGTGACCCATCCACCTAGTGATACTCCAGTCCACTATGTGGATGAGCCAAGCAACGATGAGCCTTAAGTAAACCCATATGTGTTGTATGATGAGGAAAGAAACGCTATCCTCATGGACTATCGAAGCATCTCATTGCCAAGGCCTAGCGAATCTCATGGACTAGCGAATCTCATGTATGATGAGGAAAGAAACACTATCCTCATGGACTAACAAAGCAAGTTGGCATATCATTGCCAAGGCCTAGCAACCTTGATGCAACCTCAATTGGAAAGAAGAATCGGAGATGAAGGAAGAAGAGACTAGATACTAAGGTTACCCTCAAAACCAAAAGTGCCACGACACTGCCGATTGGAGGGAAGGTCGTTAATGCAGAAGAAGAAAGGTCAGCTCCTCGGACGGCTGAAAAGGAAAGTGCTAAGGTCAAGGAGTACCCCAACCCAAAGCGCCAACTTGAAGCCATCAGGAAGGTGAAAGAGTGGGTGAAGGAGGCCTAAGAGCACATAAAGGACGTTGAGGCCATACTAGAAGACGAGATTGATAATCTCTCAAGCATAAGCATCCCAATCTCTCTCCCATGAAAGAAATCAAGGGAGGTGAGGGCACCACAAGCTGGGCCGCCTAGACAAAGTCTAAATGCTTTGGGCTGCTAAACTAGTCAAGGCCATTGGCCAAGAATTGTAGAGTTAGAAGAGAGACAATTGACTAGCAACCTCCTCAATACTCTTGTGGCCACCCCTATAATTGTAAGCTTGGTCGACCTACTTAGGCAGCATCCAACGCTATGGCTAGAGGTGAAATAGTGGGTCAAAGAACCAAACAAGCCAATTACCACCCATAGACTTGCCTGAGCACGATGTGGAAACTCAAATACCGAGTCTGATGCTGCATTCCATGCCTAAATCCTTTCACATCAATGCTTTTTGGGAAGGCACGAAAATGCATGCAATGCTGCCTGTCCTAGCTCTGGTGGATGTCATAAGAAAGGGGATTGTAGACACAGGGGCAAGAGTGAACGTGCTAAGCCATGCAGTACTCCAGACTTGGGGTAACCCACCAGTTGAGACTGCTGGGTTCAACATCACATTGGCTAACGAAATGAAGGTGAAATTGTTCGGAGTGTTGAAAAATTGGCCGGTGAAGATTGTAGGAATTCAATTCTTGGTTGACTTCATAGTCATGAAGGGAGTGGACTATGACATCCTACTAGACCTTGGATGTGCAATCTAGAGTTGTAGAAGACTGGGGCAATGGTCTTATCTTCTTAGGAAATCAAACTGAGGCTGTGAGAGTAGAGATGGACACTTGGAAGACTATGCCAATTGACCTAGATACCATCTCCACCATGCTGAAGGGCGACGGATAGCAGACTAGGGGATCCTATGGGGCCCTTACCAAGTATGTATTGTGCCCTGAGGATGAGCGAGACTGGATGCATGTTCTTGCTACCATCGATCTACATTTCTCAAACACCGAGGAGTATGAACACACCATCAAGGTAACTGGTAAGCTCAAGGACACACCTTCAGTACCAGTCTGCATGATGACTGGGAGCCTACGTGGAAGACCCAATCTTGTTGCATTCCGAGTCTCAACCAATAGACAAGAGCTCCTGGAGATTCTAGGGTACTTGATTGACAAGTCAACTGGCAATCCAACAACGAATCTTAAGCCACTCCAAGACCTCTTGGATGAGCTTGAATGGCGATGGTCCAAGATACATGATTTAGACTTGAGATACAATTGGGCTCTAATCCGAATAATATGGAAATACAAGAGGTGTGGAAAAGTCCTAAATCAAGGAGAAAGGCGCACAAGGAAAAGCACAAGTCAATACTTGTGTAAAAGAGTGCAAGGCACAACATGATTCATTTTAAGAGAGCCGGGGTGAGTGGGCTCTCACCCGTGCAAATTGTAAAGGTAGATGGACAGTAGGAAGTAAGCTAGGGAGATAGGAGGACAATGGGAAAAAGGGCCTCTGCTGTGTAAAAAAGAGGATAAGGGGATGATCACCCAAAAGGGATTTAGGGTTTTGTATATAAAGTTGAAAAGTGAATGAGAAGCTCATTCTTGTGTATGGCCAAAAGTAACTCTCCTCCTCCTCTTCTTCCTCTTCTTTCTCTTGCTTGCTTGAGCGTGTGCTTGAGAGAGGCAGTGTGAGAGTGTGAGGGAGTCAGTGTGTGAGGGTGAGCGACCAAGTGGAGAAGCTCTCCTTCTTCTCTTCTCTTCTCTTCTCTTCTCTTCCTCGTGGAAATGGAGCTTGGAGCATGGAGCTTGAGGATGGAGCTTGCTTGAAGCTTGCATTTGGATCGTGGAGCTACCGGAGTGCTCAGGAGAGGAGGTAACTCGATCGGGCATGGAGGTAAGCTCACTACACCTGTAGAGATGGATAGCATGTAGGCTATGTGAGAGGTAGCCTTTAGTGCTCGGCTTGGAACACTTGAAGCAATAAGCGGTCCGTGGGTCTTGGTGGTTGATCGCCTCTACATTTTGGTCCCATTGCCAGGACCAGTGGATTCAAACCTTCAGTGCTTGTGTGCTTTGAATCGAGCATTGAAGTAGGGTTTTCCCCAAACCAATGCTTGAGGTAGATAGGTAGGAAGCAAGGGAGTTTAAAGAGGTATTCAAAATCCTTAGCAAGTAGGTTTTTGACTTTTTGGATTTGGAAAAGTAGGTTGGAGTAGTGTATCTATTTTCTTTATGGTTTTTTCTTGCTTTTAGGTAGGATAGGGGCAAAACATTTGAGCACGCAGTAGGATTTTCTGTTGCTGTATAATAGGCTGAAACAGGGAAAAGAAGGGAAAAATATAAAAATTTGGGTTAAATGTTAGTAAGGGGAGTAAGACTAAGGTGAATTCAAGCCTGGGTAGGGTAATAAGGGGCCAGGAGTGGCAAGGAAGAACACATTTTGCATTGCAAGGATTCCAGAGAGCTGGAGAGAGAGAGAGAGCTTCATTGCATGGACCTGCTTCGATCTTATTATGAAGGAGTTCTTTGCCTACTACAGGTAATTCTACACCTTTCCTTGCATGTGTAGCTAGGATCTGGAGGTGCTCAACCAGTAGGAAGGCCTTGATCGCTCAACTGACGAATTTTGTGTAAGTTTGATGAAAACGTGTTGCGTTCATCCCATCCAAGTAACGGTGATTCTGGGCGGAGTCCCAGAATCGGCCCTCGGACCACCTGACTCAGACCACTTGACCACTTGGTCCACTTGACTTAGACACTCATCGCTCAGCCCATCCGAGTCAACCATTTGGACCAACCCGATATTCAGTCCTCGACCTTATCGACTCGGCCTAACCCCACTCGGACAACGGCCCGGTCGAGTTTACCATTCGGACCAATTTTGCACTCGGCCCACCCGACTCGGCCCTAGGTCGTTCAACCCAAATCCATTCGGACAAACCACTCGACCCTCGTCCCGGATGACTCATCCCACCTAATTCGGTCCTCGGACAACTGCACTCAGATTGTTCGAGTTTGACACTCGGACCAATTGCATTCGGCCCTTGGCCATTTGGATGGGCCGAATCAGACATTCGACCCCTGCAATTAGGGCCTGTTGGGCCAAATTTGGATTTTGTTAAGTTTTAACCTGCAGATCCTGAAATTGGCCCTGAGACCATACAGAGCCAAAAGGAACATCATAGATCTATCACAGGATTGAAATCTAGAGCAAGTAGTTCAAAACTTGGCTAGAACTGTCCTTTAAATCACGCATGGTGTTTAGCGTAACGACCTTGCAGGCTGGGGGGGATTGCCCCCCGCAGAGGGGGCTCTGCCACCTTTGCACCTCCCCCTAGTAGGATGGAGAGAAAATGCACATCGTGATAAGTCCTTCGAATTAGATCCTAGTGTGATAATGCCTCTACATAAGCATAGATTCTCACTTGTAAAACAACAACCAAAAGCCCATACCCAAACAAAGACAAACAAAGGCCCTAGAACCTCAGTGGGCCAATCTAGCCAACAAGGGCAAAAAGGCCACATCACAAAAGCATGTATATGTTGCATGTGGACTACATCTAGTCAAAGCAGAACTAAACAACGTCAAGTTACAACTCAGAGGATGACTAGAGATGACAGCCCTAATGATGGATGCACCTTGAATGGCACTATGCACAGACGACCCAAGACATCAGTAGAGAATCTATATCTGGTTGTGCAGCTGGGGACTCAAGGGCATGAATTAGAAGGCTGAAATTTATAAGCCAAGACTTGAAAGATGAAGTCATAGTAGCACATGCTTATCTTAGGGTCAAACTCACTTCAAAAAGAGAGCATAGTGTCAATGCTCTCATCGATGAAGGAGTAGATTTTAATATATTGACCTATGAAGCATGGACCCTACTAGGCCAACCAAAGCTCACATCGACTAATGCAACTCTTAGTCCTTACGGGGGACACCCACAAGCACTTATAGGGAAGTGCAAAATCCTTGCAACTATTGAAACTAAAAGCCTACCTATCCTATTCCATGTTCCTCCAAATAGTGCAAATTGTGGAAAGGAAACCCTCCTAAGATGACCCTTCAATAGGGTGATGAAGTGTGAGGCTGATTATGTAGCTTAGAGGATACACTTGAGACTACTGGGTGTGAGGATAATCACAACCTTTAGTAAGAGTGACCTCATCAAACCTCAGGGGAAAGACAAAGAACATTTTGACATGCCAGGCAAGCCTAGTAACGAGAGCAAGGACTTGTTGAAAGAGTTGATAGAAGTGCATGTTGAACAAAGAGAACTAGTGAGCAAGGCCATGCTTGAACCAAGAAGGTTAAGTGACAATGCCAAGGATAGGATTTGGACCTACAAATATCGTAGAAGACCACAAAAGAAGCCCAAGCCTTATAGACGAAGGTATAGATGGAGAGCTAGCATAACGCCGTGATGGATATCCAAAGCATTGCTATGTGCTCAAGGGTATTACATAGGTAACCGATGGATTTGGATACCAAAACCCCCTGCTAAACCACCTCTGTTAGTTGAAGGCCAGGATGTACCTAGAGCAAAGAAGCACATGAGAAAATCTAAACAAAAGAACAAGTCTCGAGTCAAAAACATTGGAGTGACCGAGCCCCTCACTATTGAAGTCAAGAAACCAAATGGGACTGCTCGAAGGATAGATCCCTAGACTAGCATGCTTAACAAGTGAATATCATAGGTAATTGTTGAGGGTACATGAAAGCCACTAGTGCCCAAGGAGCCTTTGATTTCCCAAGAGAATAGCGAACATCATAGGCACAGCATTGCTCATGGTAAGGTTGTTTGCTCAACAAAGAAAATAACATAATCATCTAATGGCCACGACCAAATCTTCCAGTCAGTGCCAAGTCCTCCTAGGAGTCCCAAGTCTCCTACACCCTCTTTCCCTAAACGGACAAAGGAATCACAACAACAGTCGTCAAGTGCAGCTACTCAATCCCAATCTCTATCACCATCTAAGCTTCCAAATGTGCAAGAGGTGTGACATGATACCACTCTTAGCTCTCAGCCTAAGGATATGTCTGTGCAATCCATTGTGGCTGGCTCAACTAATGCTCGATCTGCACAAGTGAATGTGCAAAGGGCAACAAAAGACATTGCCACTTCTAATCTGCTTAAGGAATTGACACCATAGTCTACAAATAGTGGCTAGTCCACTGAACTAGACGTACTACTTCCAATCAGGAATCACATCAGCCACAGCTTTGGCTGTGACGATGCCTCTTGTGGAACATGTCCTTAGCAATTCACCTGTGCAAGAGGTGTTGCAATCAACGTCTTTGACACCTCTAGCACTATCAAGGCACCTAAAGCCTAGGCTTGAGGAGAAACCTCTAGAAGATGTGGCCAAGGAGATGGTGAATCTGACCAATCAACCTACCAAGGCTATCCAGCAGCTCGCAACTACGTCTCATGAGGACACACTAGAGAAAGAGAAAGATGAGGCCCAACCAAGCACATCAATGGCTGACCTAGTTCAAGTCATTAGTCCTTAAGGAATGCATTGCAATTGCCCAAGAAAAAGAGGAGAAAACAATGAAAACAATGGCAGTTGCTAGTGGTGCTAGACACCAAGACGATTGAGACCAAGAGCGTTGAAGAGCTAAGGAATAAAGCATCGAGTCCATCCACCAATGAGCCCATTGCCAACTCTCCTAGCATCAGTGAAACCTCAAATACATCCATGTGTTCTGAGAAGTCGAAGCAACCATTGCCATCAATAGTTGCTTACAACACTCAATCCACCAACAACAAAACTCGTGTCTTGTGCTCTAGATTTTCTAGATCTTCCACCTTGTTTGTCTGAGGGTTAACATTACGCCCCTCCTAGTTGAGTGCCAATCCCATGGCACTCGCCATTGTAGGTAGCACACTTTGGCATGCACCGAAGACGTGGGTGGAAGGGACATCTATAGCTTGCCTTGGAGGAGTTTTGGTGGTGGTGTGGTGAAGGTTATTGGGGGCATGTTGTTGGACCAGGTGGTTGGTGATAGGGTTGTTGAAGTTGGTGATAGGTTTGTCCTTGTTGGGAATTGCATTGATGGTTGGCATAGGTGTTGTTGTTTGAGGATTCTGCATAGGACGAGTCTTTGGTGGGGTTGCATGATGATAAAGGACAAGAGTTAAGAGTTGACTGTTGATGAACAACTGACGACACTTTCGTTGGAGTTTTCAATACTTGGGGATTGTGAAGCTACTGGAGTGCTCGGGAGAGGAGGTAACTCAATCGGGCAGACATGGAGGTAAGCTCACTACACCTATAGAGATGGATAGTGTGCCGGCTATGTGAGAGGTAGCCATTAGTGCTAAGCTTGGAACACTTGAAGCAATAAGCAGTCCATGGGTCTTGGCGATTGGTTGCCTCTACATCAAGGAGAGAAGCTCCAAGAGCTCTAATCGGGATGAAGCTAATCCTGGATCCCCAAAAAGAGACACAACATCTAGCAAACGATCAATCCCAAGCGCCCAAGATAAAAGAAAAAGCATTGATTAGAGTCTGGAGCTAACATAAATGAAGATGGAACTAGCTAGACTGTAAGAAACAGTAAGGAAACCTACCCATCCACATGTTCAATGTGTGCATTGCAGCGGAAACCACCTTCTAGCAAAGTGTCAAGACCCTTGGTCTCAACCTTGCGCCAATTGTAGTAGGTTTGGTCATGATGCCATGTATTGTAGACTTCCATACTCGCAGCCTTACAACCAACTGTACCTAGGGAGTAGACCACCAAATTTCTTTGGGAGGGGAGCCCCATTGGCTCTTCCAACACCTAATGACATGAAAAATGAGTCATCCCTAGGATGAAAATTAACCCCACATGCATACCTAGACTGCCCAAATATTTTGTAACCCACCCATTGAGCGATGCTCCAGTCTACTAGTGGAGGAGCCAAATGACGAAGAGGCATATGAAAACCCTTACATCTCATACAATGAAGAGGGCAATCTAATCCTTATGGACTCTTGATTAGTGTCAGTGATGCTGTTAGGCAAGGGTAGAGGTAGGGGCATAGGAGGCTAGACCCAAGAGCCTTGGACTTGCGGTCACCTAGGGCACATGTCCTTGCACTGCCCTAGGAGAGAGCAAGTCAACCGAGAAAAGATGGACCTCAGATGCGCAGAGTGTGGAATCACCATCTATTTGCCAATTTCCCTAGACAAAAACCATCCTCTAGCTCGCTAATCATGCCATCAATAACATTAGGGTTGTTCAGAGTTGAAACACTTGACGAAGAGGCTATGCCCATCCCGTTGCATGTTATGACCCAAGCATAGAAGAAGCATGCCAACATATCACTACCAGGGCCTAGCAACATGGACGCATCCTCAATAGGAAAGAAGAACTATAGGCGAAGGAAGAACAAAAGTGACGCAAAGGTCGCACTTGAAACCAAGAGTGCCACGACACTACTTGCAAGAGGAAAGAAAGTCACAGAGCAGAGGCAGAAACATCCGCTCCGAAGATTGTAAAAAAAGGGAGTGCTAAGGTCAGGGAGTACCCCAATCCAAAGTGCCAACTCGTAGCCATAGATAAAGTCAAGGAGTGGGTGAGAGAAGCGCAGGAACACTTAAAGGATGCTGAGCCCATCTTGGAGGATGAAATCAATGATCTCGCTAGTGTGAGCACACGAGTTTCACCTACACGACCGAAGTCAAGAGATACCACTGAACCTCAAGCAATGCCAAATAGACAGAGCTTGAATGCCACGGGCCAACAAGCAAGCTAAGGCCATTGCCCAAGGAGTACAGAATCAGGAGATAAGCAAGTAACTAGCAATCTTCTTACAATGCTAATAACCATCCCAGTAACTTTGAGCTTAGGAGACCTGCTTAGGCAGCATCCAACGATGTGGTGGCAAGAGTTGAAACAGTGGGTGGAAGGACCACTTCAGCAAGGGGCAGCTGACTTGCATGACTACAACACAGTGATGTAGATACTGAGCTTGATGCTACACTCAGTGCCCAAGACCTTACATGTCAACACTTTCTAGGAAGGCACGAAGATGCATGCAGTCTTGCCAGTCCTAGCATTAGGAGACACAACAAGGAAAAGAATCATAGACATGCGGGCAGGAGTTAGTGGTGCTTAGCCACATGGTGCTCCAGGCCTGGGGTGACTCGCTTGTTGAGAACGCTAGATTTAATGTCACACTGGCCAATGGAATGAAGGTCAAAGCATTCAGAGTGCTGAAAATTTAGCCATTGAAGATCATAAAAGTCCATTTTCTAGTATACTTCATCGTCATGAAGGGAGTCAACTATGATATCCTAATAGGCCGACCCTAGATGCAAAATACACGAGTCATAGAAGTCTGGGGAAACAATTTGATCTTCTTAAACAATCAAATGGAAGCAGTGAGGGTAGAAATGGACACCTAGAAGGCTATGCCAGTCGACCTCGACACCATCTCAACTCTGTTAAAGGGTGATACTCAAGTTAGAAAATCTTACCGGCCACTAATGAAGTATATCCGAGGTATATCCCCTACCCTAAGGACGAGCGCAATTGGATACATGTGCTAGCCATGATCGATCTACCGTTCTCGAACAATGAGGAATGCGAACAAGCTACTAACGCAATCGGTGAGCCCAAGGACAAAACCCTCAATGCTACTATGCATGATGGCCAGAGGCCCTAGTGAATAGCCCACCCCTATTGCATTCCATATCTCAAACAACAAGTGAGAGCTCCACGAGGTCTTAGAGCACTTGACAGCAGATGAGCTAGTTGGCAAGCCAGCCGCCGCTAACCTCAAATCCCTCAAGGGTCTCTTGGATGAACCCAAGTGGAGATGGACCAAGGTGCACAATATCTGAACTTGAAGTACAATTGGGCCTTAGTAACCAATGAGAAAGAAACAGAGCATTGGCTTAGGATATGACAAGCAATCAGATTAGGACAATTCAAACGATGAGTATGAAGACTGCTATTCTATGAATGAATATAGTAAAGAGGAGACTGACACAATATAATACGACATGGATGGTTGGGTAATTGAGCAGATCAAAGTAGACTTAAAGCCACAGAGTGCCAACACATTTAGAATTGAAAGAGGAGTTCTCAGAACCGAATGTGTTTGCACTTGGCTAGACCATTTAGGGGTGATAGACTATGAGCAAACAAGACTAGTTCAGCCACTTGATGTGCCTCTATTGAGAACAAAATCACTGTCAAAGCCACCACCACCAGGAGAGACTCCAAGAATTTAATTTGGTTAAGGAAGGGGAGACACCCTCACCTTTCTTTATTGCTGATGACTTGAGCAAGCATGAAGAAGCAAGCCTTATTACTCTCCTACAAGAGTACATAGATGTCTTCGCTTGGTCACTCGACGAGCTAAAAGGAGTGGATCCAAGTATAGTGACTCATAACATCCCCATGACACCTAATGCAACACTGGTCAAGCAGCGACTGTATGCGATGAAGGGTCTCACCCATTGTAATCATTCTCAAGAAGAACAGAACAATCAGAGTGTGTGTTAATTATAAGAAAGTCAACGCTGAAATGAAGAGAGACAACTATCCACTATCATACATTGAGCATATGCTCAAGAGAGTGGCTGGCAAGGAAGCCTATAATTTCTTGGACGGTTTCTCAAGTTACAATCAGGTGCAAGTGCATCCTGATGATAGGCATAAGACCGCATTCACTACCGAGTGGGGTATCTTTGCCTACATAGTCATGCCCTTTGGGTTGACAAATGCACCAACCACATTCCAATGGATCATGTGTATCATATTTAAGGACATGCTTTGGTAGGAGTTAGAAGTGTTTGTTGATGACATGTGTGTTCACTCGAGCTGGAAAGAACACCTAGACAAACTCTGCACAGTCCTCGAACGATGTAGACTGTAGCGTCTCTCATAAAACCCCCTTAAGTGCCAATTGTTATGGGTGAAGCATGGATGCATCCTAGGGCCCAAAATTTTAGGGTTATTGTCGGCCTTCCACCACCAACCAATTACATGGGATTTTGGTACTTCCTAGGGCATACATGATACTATCGGTGCTTTGTGTTGAACTATGCATTAATCATTAGACCACTCTACAAACTACTTGATAATATTTGGACCGAGGAATGCCAACGTGCATATGAAGAGTTGAAAAAGGCTTTGACAACTACACCAATAATACGAGCCCTAGACTGGACCATAACCTTCCACGTCCACATTGACACCTCAAGGTTTGCCATGGGGGCAATGTTGTGCCAACAACCTGGCAAACACAATCTAGACTATCCAGTGAGTTTTGCTAGTAGACAACTCACGAACACTAAAATGAACCATTCCATGATGGAGAGAGAAGGTTTAGCCATGGTGTTTGCTATAAGGAAATTTCGACATTATCTGTTGGCTACACCTTTTACTTTCTTTGTTGACCATTTAGCCTTGCTCTATCTTCTACCTTATGCTATAGGATGCATTGCTTGATGGTTGCTTATGCTATTAGAATTTGACTTCTCTGTGATTGTGTGCAAGGGGAAACAACATTACATGGCTAACCACATATCCCGCATACCCATAGGAAAAGCCATTGGATAGGGTATCGTTGACGATTTGCCAGACATGCATCTCTTTAACCTGTCTAGCGAGAAAGATTTGTTTAGAGCCAACTTGACACCATATTGGGAAAATGACATAGTCCAAGTGCTTGAACACGGACTACCCAAAAGACCCATTGTGACAAATCTCGACTTAGGTGACTCATCCTCAAGATACAACCCTATCAGTTGATAGCAAGTTAGCTCTATAGGCTAGGGCAAGATGGCTTGCTATGTAGGTGTGTGTGTGAACATGAAATACATGATGTATTTGTAGAAGCACACAAGGGAATTGTTGGAGGATACTTCAATGGAGACATAACACGTCCGCAAGATGCTACAATCTCAACTATGGTGGCCTACACTTTTTCAAGACACGGCACTATTTGTAAAGCACTGCGATGAATGCCAACAGACCAAGGTACTTGTTCACAAACAAGATGAAGCTAACCCCAATCATTGCAAGGCAGCCTTTCAAAAAATGGGGAATTGACTTCATTGGGCTGATTAGTCTCGCAACACAATATTTGTAGGCTAAGTACATCATAGTTGCCATAAACTACCTCACAAAGTGGGCAAAAGCATGAGCCACTAGAAAGAATAATGCTAGAACCATAGCTAAGTTCCTTTCGGAGTAGGTGATCTCGTGATTCCACTCTCCCATTGAACTAGTTAGTGATCAAGGCACGCACTTCATCAATGAAGTGATTTCTCACCTCCTGTCTACCTTCTAATCGTACATAAGAAATCCTTGCCTTACTACCCTCAAGGGAGAGGCCAAGAATAATCTACAAATAAGATCTTAGTGAGCATCTTGATCAAGGTAGTCTCTGCTTCACGTAGCGACTGGGACAACAAGCTGATGGTAACCTTATGGGCCTATCGAATAGCCTATAAAATGGGTGTAAGACAGACTCCCTTTAGGTTGACCTACGGAACTGAAGCCATTTTAGCAATAGAATTATTTGTCCCTCCCTAGCCTAAGAGTAGCCATTCAAGAGTGATGGGGTGGGAAGGAGGCATGCACAAGTTGAGTTAGAATGCCTATCAGAGACTCAACTTCTAGCTATCCATGCACTGATTTGTGAAAAGGCACAATGTAAGAGTTGGTTTGACAACAAGCATCTCAAGTAGCGAGACTTTGATTGAGGCAAGACATCCTACTATTATACTTAGTGAAAGGGTGCAAGCAGAATATGAAGTTTAGGGGATTAGGGCCTTTCCAAGTTTGCACCATCATCAGCCGCAAACTGGCAATGTGGAGCTCGAGACCCTTGATGGAAAGGGCATAGGCTTCTTCAATGGTAGCTATATAAAGAAGTACTACCCTCACACCACATCCACTACACGAGCCTCCCACGCTAGAGTCCCCTATGAAAGTTCGAGTTGTCACAATTACGAAAATTGAAGATGATAATGAAGAAGTAGTGGAACATACTTACCTCCGCATAATAGTCACTCACTGCCCAACGAACACATACCTTCCATACATTAATTGATGAAGGAGCTGATTTTAATATCTTAACTCACGATCATTGGGCTCAAATAGGCTAGCCACAACTACAGCCCATGAGCGCTATACTTAGCCCTTTTGGGAGACAATCGTACATACTTTTAGGAAAGTGCAAAGTCGCAACCTCTATCGAGTCTGAGAGCATAACCATAATCTTTTATGTGTTGCCAAATACAAAAGATGTCGGTATAAGGAATCAATGTTAGGGAATGCCTTTAAAAAATAGGCCCATTGCAATGTCAACTATGAATCACAATGCATTCACCTTTCCATTAGTAATGTACGCATTGTGACAACTTTCAGCAAGGACAGTGCAGCTTCATCAAAGCTCGCAAAGCCATCAATAGAGGGGTCATGACTTGTTACAACCCACCAAGCCTCAACATCAGCAAATCGTGGGAGACAAAAGCCAAAGAAGCCCATGAACCCAAGTTCAAATGGGTATCTAAACATCAAGAACCTCCACCAAAAAGCAACCAAACATGACCTCACAATGCTAGGAATTGAAAACTAGGAGAGGCAGAGAAGGAACTATAGCAGCAATGAACAGTCAAACCACACTGGGTCCCCAAGAACTTATTGCAATCGCAATATCTGGATATGGCTGCCCAAAGCCAAGACTGCCAAGCACACTACTCAAGTGCAACCCTCGAGCTTCTCCCCACACAAGTCTACATGATAGATCAAAAACCAAAATCCCAAACGACTCAAGCTATGGAGCCCATAGAGCCCAAACACATTAAGTCTGTGGAGGATCAACCAAAACTACAGCTTGATGCTTATGAACTGCCTCAACCCAGCACTGCTAGTGCCCCTAAGGCCTCATAAGAAACTACCACAGTAGCACATCTACATCACAAGCCACGCCTTGTGTGCAAGTGATTGAAACACTCCCTCAGGAGCAGCCAAAACTGCAAACCTGAGTCGTACCACATGTCCTTCCCGGTCAATAAACCTCAACCTCCCGTGGGCCTAAAACCCTCTTATGAGCAATGATCAATTCTTACCTTGGCCTTGGATTTAGCTAAAAATACGGGGGATGACTTGGTTACTTGCTTTCACGCTTAGACGCTACACTTATTACACTTGCTAAAAGCTATGACCAACTAGACCTAGGCCTTTTAGAAGAGCCTTTGGCCACAAAGGTACATACACTACCTTGCTCTTGGGAAGAATCTAAATTCATATTTGTTAAGGCTCCCCAACCAGCTGAGGAGCTGATTGCCACAGAGATTTTCTGTGAGCAAGTGCACAAATGATGACTCATCACCTCATATGACAAGATCACAGTCCCTACCACGGACTAGGAAATTGAAGAGTTGAAACAAGTTGCTATCACAATGACTCCTCTTTCTTGTAAAAATGGTATACTCTCTAACTTCAATGAGAGCTAGAGGGCTGTCAAATTATGACCAACGTTGAGCAAAAACGTGCCATCAAAACCTTAGAGTACGACCCAACTTATGTAGCTCCGACCTCCTATAGGGTGTTGACTAGCATTCGCAACCAACCCCTCAAAGAGCACACCATGATCCACCCCTATTTAGATCACATGTAAACAGAGGAGGAGTTACACATTGTCAGTCGAATAGACTCCAGTGACTTCCTAATGGATGTCCTCACTTACCTCACCTACATAAGCATCTGACCTATTGGCATGGACCACTATGCTCACATGGAGTACAACCTGAACTTCTATGCTTAGCTCATGCAAAAGTAAAACACCGTGAGCATGCGTTGAATGACCTTAACCCTTCAACCTCTAATCCTAGGAAGGATCCTTCTCCTTTCCAAGGGAGGAGGGGATAAGCTGTAGAACATAAAAATAAACCCTAAACCTCAATCAATGTCCAAAAGCAAAAAGGAATGGATAAAAATCAACTTATGATTGAGGAAAAGTGTCATAAAATTTTTGAGGAATGCATGGGCTATTTGAAGGAAAAATCCCTTTCTGTATTTAAGCATTTAAGTTTTCCATAAGCATTTTTTCCATTTCCTATGCGTCTTCTTGCAAAAAAATATCTGAAAAACACTAATGGTTAGTTGTGGCTTCATGACAAACACCTATAATGGTAGGACAAGAGAAAACTAGCAAGTTTCCATTCTCAGAGGAAGAGCAAGCAAAGTGTGGCCTCTTAGTGGAGATGAGGACCTACAACCAATTCAAGTTCAGGCATATCCTGAATTAGGAAAATGTAGTCATGGAAGAGCAGGCCATAAAGCAAATTGTGAATCAATGCAATTTGCAGAAGTAAGTGGAGAAAGTCGGGTAAGCCGTGGATTATGAAAAGTGCATGGAGTTCCTTCGTACTTTCAACAAGAACCATGGCACCGTGATTGTGTGGCAAGGAGAGGCCATCCGCCGCCAAGTAGAAGTTGAGATGACCCCAAAGCTGGTGGAGAGAGCGTTGGTCCTAGCCAACAAAGTTAAAAGACAGCCAAAAAGGGATGTGTACAACATCTTGGGAATGGACAAAGTGCTGGTCCACACTAATGATGGCATCAGCTTAGAGCTAATATCTTCGACCCAGAAGTCTAGCTGCAGGCCAAGATGGTGCATGCCTTGTTTTCCAGTCAAAGGTACAACACATTGATAAGCGAGATCAATGTGCCGATGTTGAAAATCATTGCAACCAAATCTTTAGATGAAGTGAACTTAAACGGCTTCATGCGGAAGACAATTGAGACCTTAGCAACGGCAGTGGCTACAAGTGGAAGACCCATAGGTGGAGAGCCCCCAGCCTCCAAGGCAAGAAAGAAGTCACCATCTAAGGCCTTGACCATTGGATTTGGTGGGGTCTTGATTTCCATCATCAAGGAGGCATTGGGGGAAGTGCAAGGCGACGAAGGAGTTGATGAGACACCAGACATGTCACCTCCCCACCAAGAGGAGGAACAATCCAATGAGAGAATCGTAAGTGACAAAGAAGGAGAACAGGAAACACGGTCTATCAAAGTGGCCAAAAAGTCCAAGAAGAAAACCCCCCAAAGGAAGGCAGAAGAAGAGAGAAGGAAGAAAAAAAAAACTGAAAACCTCAAGGCCCAAAGGGAATCCAAGAAGGTGGAAGAAGAGGACATAGCCAAGGCCATCCGCATGTCAATGGAGCAACCCTTCAGAGAGGAGGAGTTGACTGCCATGAGGCTACACAGAGAAGAAGGCATGGGGAGACCAACTCCCAAGTTCCAAAAATTACACCACCCCTAGTAATAGAAGGCAAGGGCAAGGCTTTGATTGACCCTATTCCACCTGTCCTAGTGCCTACCACCCCAATCTTTGCACCCACCCAAGGAACTTCATCTACAATAGATGCCAGTAACCTTATGGCATGGGTGTGGTTTTTGGTCAATAAAGAGATAGCTCAGGATGCAAGTGAAGGAACCACAGTGATGGGAACAAAGAGGTCGGCAGCTGCTATGGATGCAGAGTTAAGACAAGATCCCAAGAGACAAAATATAGAAGCATCCACATCGATTACACCTACAACACTACCATCATCTACGAATTATGATGATTATTTCAAAGAACTCCTTTCACAGCTGGAGAGAGCAAAGGAGGAAAATAAGATAGCTTACTAAGCTAGAAGTGGAGAAAGACACACTAAAGGCCTTCCAACTCAAGAGAACCTGCCAAGTGGCCAGTTATCAAAGAGAAATAAGTGAGCTAAAGGTGGAGCTCATGGCTAAGGAGGAGCAAGAGGAAAGCTAGTGAAAGAGGGTTGAAGACGAGAATTAGAAGCTGGTGGGACTTCAAAGGGAGTACAAGTTCTTGATCATCCTGCAACAAGAAGATCTGCAAGGACACATGAAAATAGTCCAAAATGCCATGGAGGATTTCGCAACCGGAGAAGAAGAGAGGGCCCAAAGATATCAAGAAAACATGGAAATTTTGAAGAAGAGGGTGGTTGTATAACTAGAAGAGCAGAAAAGACTAGAAAGAGAAATCGAGAAACAAGAGTAGATAATAAGGGCCTTAGCTCGAAGGCATATGAAAGCTTGGAAGAGATGAAAAGAAGAGCAAATGAATGGGTGGACAGGAGTGAAAGAAGAGTAAGAGACCTAGCAAGCGGGCTAGCCCTTGTAGAAGGTCACAATGTATTAGCAAAAAGCAGGGCAGAGGCCCCACAAACAAGCTTGGAAGCCAAACAACACACCTTCCTCAATACTCTCTTGGACACCACATAATCAGAAGAGGAGGAGGCCATTGAGTCACTAAGGAGAAAGCTAGAGATCACCCACAGGGCTCTAAGATATGGCCTACACATCCAACCACAAGCAGTAGGAACCAGCCAAAGCCTATAGGATCAAAGAATCTACTTGCTAAGGGCATGTTTGATAGTCCAAGAAGTGGACTCTCTAAGGATCAAGGAAGGAGAGCCACAAGAACACAAGGGAGAGGAGATGCAAAGGTCAACTGAAGAAGCAAGACCAAGCTTTGAAATGGGGCAGCAAGACAAGGAGTTAGTCCCACAACCTCCCTCTCCACAGCCAAAAGTACAACAGGTAGACACCACTTCAGAAAGAAAAGGAGAGATAAAAAAGAGGAGAAAAAAGATGCTGGACCAGGCACGGAGAGGCTGAGAGCTCAACCTAGTAATGGCCCCAAAAGTGCCCTTCCCTCCAAGAGAAGACTCTTTCCCAGAAGATTGGAATGCAGAGTTCACAGTATGGGAGCAAAAGGAGAATGGCCATGAACCCTTTGCTTTAATTTCTGATGCCCCACTACATTGAGCAGAGTGCTATCAACCAAGGTGTGGAAGAGATTATTAATGTAGGAAGAAGGTTGGGAGACAAGTGGATTGCTGAAAGAGAGAAAAATCCTTTCTTATGGGAAATAGAGACTCCTAACTACTAGGAGAACAAGGGCATGGAGGTGCCCAGAATAGTAAAGGGCTACGAGTGCCAGCCAAGGTGGAGAAGGTGAATATGGGACGGCAACATGGACGTCTAGATGTCATTTTGCAACACCCTACTCTTCAAGAGGAATAACCCCACTTACATGCCATATCCTAGAAGAGTAGGAGTGGACTTCAATCCAAACGTCCATGGCTAATATGACTTTCCAAAAATCTATAATGTCAATGCCACTAAGCTCGAGGAAGCACTTACCTTTTCCAAGCATGACTTATATGCCTCTATTGGCCATTTCCTCAATGAATGCCCGGACCTTCTTTCCTCACAACTTGTAATTACCTTAGGCACCTTAGAGTATTATTAAGGCAAGACCCTACCCCACATGAATACTACCTCTCGCCACTATTTTTTTATCTCAATGCCGACATAGATAGCTGTGCAATGGCTAGGCTAATGATGCATTGTCATGCCACTACACAGAGACAATGTGAAAAAATCTGGAGTGCATCATCATCTGGCTTTCTTATTGATTTAGAGAGTCAATGTTGTATTAGTCATTAGTGCTAGTGTCCATAGTATGGATGGTTCAAAAATACTAGATTTTTTGACAAGTTTAGCCTATTTTTTATCTTGTGGATATTATTTCTTATAAATATCCTAAAACGCTACTAAAACTTCTAGAATAGGGTGGAATGCAAAAGCAAGTTGCTTTTTCAGCCAATTTTGGAGATTTCATGCAAAAAGGAAGGATTGGCGAAATCATGCAGGTCACGATCGCAATTTACAGGAAGCAAACAACACTCTAAACTGGGAGAAGAAGGAGTGATCTGGAAGAATTCTGAACAGGTGTCCTACGATTTTAACCCCTTTTGAAGTCAAAGAAACCATCAAAATTGTAGTTTGAGCAACAGAGAAGAAGCTATTGTTTGATGCATGTTTTTTGTCTACGAGGGAGCTCCAAGAGATATAATGCTTGGAGATTGCTTCTGAGTAGTGCCAGACAAGGAATTTCAAGTTCTATCAATACATAGTGCTTTGATTCATTATGCTTTGTGTTTATCTTGTGTACCTTTTGTTTTCTTCTCTTCTATCTCTTATTCTCTACTCCCTTCTATCTCTGATCCCCGGTGGATATGACCTTTCAACAAAAACCCCTCCGACATAATAAGAGAAGAAAAAGAATAGACAAGAGGTACATAAGATAAACAAAAAGCACATTGGATCAAAGCATTATGTATTGATAAAACCTGAAATTCATTGTCTGGCACTACTCAAAAGCAATCTCCAAGCATTAGATCTCCTAGAGCTCCCTTGTAGACAAAAAATGTAGCAGCATTTTCTCGGATGTGCTACTTAGACCACAAATATGATGGTTCTGTTGGCTCCGAAAGGGGGGAAAAACCCTAAGACACCCGGTTAGGATTCTTCCAGGTCACTTCTTCTTCTTCTCCTAGTTCTCGGAGTATTGTTTTTTGCCTATCAACTACGATCGTGACCCGTGTGATTTCTCCAATCCTTCTTTTTTGCATGAGCTTTTCCAAAATTTGCTAAAAGTAACTTGCTTTTTGCATGTCACCCTATTCTAGAAGTTTCCTTAGCTTTTTAGGATATTTACAAGAAATCATATGCAAAATATCAAAAATAAGCTAAACTTGTCCAAAAATCTAGTATTTTTGAACCATCCATACCACGGACATTAGCACTAATGACTAAGATGAGATTGGCTATCCAGATCAATAAGAAAGCCAAATGATGATGCACTCGAAGGTTTTTCACATTGTGCCCGTGTAGTGGCATGACATCAACCCCCTCTAAATTTGCACATCCTCCGGTATGTGCCACCAATGCACCACTTGGGTCAAACACCCATAGCGTCAACTTGTTACTTATCATGTATATAAGAAGGCACCCCCTGGATCATAGATCAAAATACTCAGCATTTGTACAACTCTTGAGCCATACCTAGTACCTCCTCTAGGGTCATAAGGCATTGGATGTGCATCATATACTAGAGGCTGTTGAATCTCCATACACAGGCTATCAATGCACCCATCAACAAATATATAGCAACATGTCTTCTCTTTCAAAGTCGAGCGCATGGAAATATGCTTATACTGACAATTGTATACCATATCAAATATAAATTGAGCCTCACTTGCATCCAATACATGTTGACCATTCCAAAATAGAGTGAAGTACTCCATATCTTGAAGCATCTTTGAATTGCCTATCAAGGCCTCCGATAAAGCATTTGAAACCATTTTCAGCTATGGAGCATTACATCTAACATCCTTTAAAGGCATATCCTTGAGCTCATGAACTGTCTTAGAAATGACAACTTTATCCTGCAAATCATGTGCATCAAACAAGTCACCAATCTCCATTTGAGGTAGGTAATTAGATAACTAAAGCAACCCTGAGGAAAGTGCGGTGGATGCGACTATAGGTCCGTCCTACGAAAGGGTGGTCCCGGTTGGCCGTGAACTTTTCTCGAAGGAGATTGACAGCAAGGAACGATGACCTAGAATCTAGGAAGCTAGAAACCGGATTTATGCTGTTTTAGGGGAACGGAATGGGACTACGCCTTATGGGCAGAGAGGTCAAGCTTCGCATCCCTCTCGTTTCCCATTCTCCTTGAGCCAAGTGCAGCATGAATCCACTTCGACCCTGACATTTCTGCGTAAAGTAGTTCGCCTCGAGTTCGACGCTAGTTACCGTTCTAGGAATTTGACCACTAGGAAAACCCTAATTCAGGTCGGTCCTAAGTGGGAACGGCTGGAAGGCTTCCACTTCGTGGCAGACTCGGAAAGACCTAGATCACAAACCTTGTGATGTTCCGTGGGAGTGCCGAGCGGCGCTTTCTGGACTCTCTTCCCGATGGGCTGCTAAGATGTGTCCTACAAGTGAACAGGTGGACATGTTACAAGGTTAGCATATTATCACCCCATGTAACACTTCACACAAATTTACTTCTAGAAATTTTGTTGCATAAAATAGATTCAACAAACAATATTATTTTTAAAAGTTTAAAATTTTTTAAGGGGGGTAAGCAATCTTGGCAGGCTAAGTGGTGTAAGACAGTATGAGAGGGGGCATGGCATATCACCCGTCCATGTTGTGAGACCTAGCTGCAACTACTCATTTTTGTCCACAACTCCCCTCAATGTTTGAATGAGCCTAAAAGGATATATACAGGGGAAAAGCTTTCTTAGTAAGTTCCTTAAACCCCCCACTTCTCCCTCTCATAACTATGACGATGAAGATTAGCTCCTTGTTATAAATTTTTTTCAAAAAAGAGAGAAAAGAGAAAAAAGAGAGAAAAGATAATAAGAAAGAGAAAAGAGAAAAAGGAAATGACAAGAACAAGAGAACAATGAAGAAAATCACAAGAAAAATCAAGAAACTCATGAGTGTCATAGTCACTGCACCTAGAGGTCCTCAAGTTAGGTACGTCCGTCAATGGCCTTAGTCAGCCAGCTCTATCCCTCTAACCCCCTAGTCCATTTTGATTCCCCACTTCATGCTTAGGCCACATCAAGGATAGAACATACCTAGGGAGGTCACCCTCGCCTATGGTTAGACATGTCTCCCTAAGCTGCATCCACCGCACCTTCCTCCCACATGAATTGGGTCCTCAAGTGTGTGGGATAACACTAGGCTTGTCGACCCATCTCCCAGTTCCACTAGCACAAGCACAATGCATCGCACGGTAAGGTAGATTATCACGTGTCTACCTAACAATTCCTTGGAATCACATTTTAGTGGTCCATCGGGGAGCTATCCTAGATGGCTTCACCTGGCAGACGTGAGAATGCACAGGGTCTATCGTCTAGGTTTCCCAAATTCCACCTCGTAACGAAAGGTTTCAGCCATCCCCACAAGGATCAACCTGCAAGCTCAGGGTCCTAATTTGACAACTAAGGTCTTGATGCATCAACTAGCTTCATTGGAGGTGTTCCACAAGGGCTCCTTATCCGACTAGAGTGATCGTACTTACCCTTGGTCCATGGAGTGCAACGCTTTTTTTTAGCAACTAGTTAGGATTCAAGGAACCTTAATGGAGTTCTGACACCGCCACCGCACCTTTCCCCTAAGATAATTACTGATCAAGGTTTTAAGACCTAACCCTATGTAAGTCAACGCTCGGCTCTAGCTAAATTTTCCTAATTAACGTTTTGTCCAATATCTTGAGAGAAGCTCCCAGCTTACTGAGACCATCTATCCGTAGGATGGATCTGTCAGGGATCTCGCCTACCCGCTTCCCACAAATGGTTTTCTTTAGTTTTCTAATTACCTATCACATTAAGTTATGACATATAAAAGCAACTTCGTTAATTAACATGTTATCATAGGTTCATTTGCGTAATTTTACGACACAACACAAAGACAGAGAAAAACAATCTTTTGGCAAAACATATTTATTTATTAGTTTGCAAAGTTATTTATTATGCTTTTTTCCTTCTGCATATGCAAAAGACAAACGTCCGTTCACCAAAAAATCCATTCTATTTGCGTAGAAGAAAACAAACCCTCCAAGTTTTTTGTCTCTTCACTAGTACCGGGGACTCCAGGATCCCATCTTGATTCACGTGAGGGTCAAGCAGTTCCTAGGAGTGATCCAAAGATTTACGACCAGATGTAACGTGTCCACTAACATCCTCTAGGACACGTCTTAGCAGTCCATCGGAAAGGTTGTCTAGAAGACTCCACCCGGAACTCCCATGGAATGTTGCGGGTTTTGTAATCTAGGACTTTCCGCGTCTGCCCCGTAACGGAAGTGTCCTGGGCGCTTTCCACTTAGGATCGAACGGAATTGTTTGGTCGTTTGCTAACAGCGACTAGCGTCAGACCTGATCGAACTACTTTACGCAGAACGCCCGGTCTGAAGCGAATTCATGCTGCACTTGGTTCAAGGAGAATGGGAAACGAGAGGGATGCAAGGCTCGACCTCTCTGCCAAAGGCATAGTCCCATTCCGTTCCCCTAAAACAGCCTGAATCGGGTAATCGGTACTTCCAAGTCATTGTTCTCCTTGCTTGTTTTGGTGATGACGATCATCCTTCTGTTCGTCGAAGACCTTGAGAAAAGTTCCCGGCTAACCGGGACCACCCATCCGTAGGACGGACCCATGGTCCATCCTCTGCACTTTCCTCGGTTTGTTTTAGTTATGTAATTACCTACCACATTAGTTTGACACATACAAACAGCTTCCTTGATTAACCCTGTTAAGCACGGGTTCCTTCACGTAATCTTATCACAGGACATAAAGAAAACAATGTCAAACAACTCCTTTATTATCATTATATCCTTTTATCTTTGAAATACAAGGAGTTCCCGCCCGTAGGCGTATTCATAATCCGCCCGAAGGCTATCCAGTAATCCTTCCTGTGATTACTATCCCAAGTTTCCGCCCGTAGACTAGTATGCGGGCCTCGAGATCCAATCCCGAGTCACGTTAGTCTCTTGTGCAGGGCCCGGAAGGCGAGGGATTTACGGCCAGAGCCCCCCCTGGCACCCAAGCGTCCTCCTGCTCCAAGCAGAACTCAACGGAGAGACCTCTCACGGCGGGTTCGGTCCACGTTCCCGGCGCGGTTCACAACCCCCTTGGTTAGGGTCAGGCAGGCAGTCGGGGGTAACTGAAGCTGCCTCTCAGGCACCAACCTGAAGCTTTAGATATATTTTCATCCTTTAGTTCATTGAGCAAACAATGCAAACAGTCCTTTCTAAACTGTTACAAGCACAATCAATTTCAATGGTCGTTTAGCTGGCAAACTGTTAAGGATTGACTCCTTATCTCCGAATGCAACCCGCATTCGATCCGGAATCAATTGCAACTTAGCAAGATTCCTATCATTCTTGGGTTAGGGTCATACCCTTCCAATACATTAGGTTTATTGTGGCAGGATCCAGCGACCATGTCGCTTTAGTTTATTGTCGGTCATTTGCTTCAAGGCAACGCCTAATCTTCCTTTCCCTTGGCAATTACTTCCCAAGAAAAGTGAGTTAACAGGACGATTACTCATCCTTTTGTAAGTTAAAATCTTTCAATAACTTGCCAGCCTCATTTCGAGAGTTGACAACACTCTTTGCGGACAAATTCCAAGACTATACAATGTTGCGGCTGGTGTGCAAGTATTGCATCTATTCCACGGAATCCTTCTATCCATTTCTTAACGTTCCGATCACGGAATCTAACCCTAGCCGAGTAACAGGATTTTGGTTATCCTTCAAGTCATTTCTAATTAGGTTTGGCTCATGATTCTAGATTATGCAACTCCGTCGGAGTTCCTTCATTAAGACGACTGATCCTTAGGATAAAACCTTAGATCCTTTCATGAATAAACAACCGATCGCTTCGACATTTTGTGAATGCATGTAAGATCCCCAGATTCACAGTTTTTGTCTTAAGCGAGGTCGAATTATCCTTGCACAAAATCCTAGTTATCTCTTAGGATTCCTATCATATTGACTCAGACATGTTTATACGAATCCTTGATGTTTATATTACCTAGTCAATTTCAATTATGCTTGTTCTGCGATAAGAATGATCCTTCTAGGGTGATAAACCAAATCTAACGGGATCCAATTCGCGTAAACATGCGATTGATTGCCGTTTCCTTGGTGAGGTAAAATTACTTGCTAATCTGTACGCTAACTTTCCTAATTAATCAAGCCTATACTTTGTAGTCTATACTCTCGAAACTTATGCATTGGCGAATCATACAATCTTTCCTTGGTGCACGATAATTTGGTTACTAACTTTTCCTAGGACCTCCTACTAGGTCTTACATCAATAGTCGTACCTACAATCTTGTTGTTTATCCTTTTTCATCCTATGCTTTTACACCTAATTACTGCTCTTAATGATTGACCTTTTTCTCATGACGACTACGCAATTTCTAACATTCTCCTAGCCACGAAGTCGTTGGTGAAACACAAGCGAAACTAGTGTTATTCTATTCCATCTTATAACTATTTTGCAAGTCATACGTTCACTTTAGTACCCTATTAATTCTTTCCGAATGAAACCTTATGGCGCTTAACCTTTTCCTATGAAATCATTACGAGAGGTATGTTACCTAATGTGCAGTATACGCTTAATCTACCATATCTAGAATGACAAATAATGCACATATAAATTCCGTTTCCTTGCTTAGGATTAGATTCCTTACCTTGATAAGGTACCAACTACATGCATCTAACCCTCTAATTGTTCGATCTTTCATAATGTTCAAAAGATGCATTTCTTTCAATTTCCATATGCAAATTAAACGTAAAAGTGCAATTTCCTTTCTAAGCGCGCCTAATCATTTCCTTATGCGGAATTAACACGGAAGAACCTGGACTTGTGGAGTCAGGGTGATGTCCACTTGCACATTCGGAGTCGAGCCTCCCGCGGTCGCCTCTTGGGATCTTTTTGGAGCCATTGCACACGTAGGTTAGGTTTCTGAACTCGCTTTCGTCGCCTACGGATTGTTCTGCTTTGACACGCAACCTTCCGGCATTTGCTTTCCTCGTAGGCGGAAGATCCTTTTACGGTAGGTCGCTTGCGGAGAAGGCCTTAAAAGACTTCGCGGGACCTTTTCCGTCGGTCTAGTGGGATCCTTATAGCCCCTCTTTAATTCCCGGGAAGGGTGTTAATGGACCTTCTTCGAAATTGTGGTGGGAAAGGTATTTCGGGACAATGGTGGGAAAGGCCTTTGGAAATGGGTGGAAAAGGGTGGAAAAGTGCCTTTTGGGGCAGTTGGTGGGAAAGGGGGTTATGGAGGCCTCCTTTGACAAATGGTGGAAAAGGGCCGTGTGAAGAGGAGTTAATGAGGCCCCCTTTTGGAAGCTTCTAAAGAAGCTTCCAAAGAAGCTTGCTTCAGGGAGCACGTGGGCGATCAACGTGGCGGACGGGATGGTGGCAGCTACAGGAGCCTGGCGGCCAGGGCGGCAGCAGAGACGGACTGGGGCGGAGTTGGGCGGCAGCACGGCGGAATGGCGGACCCAGCGGCAGCGAGGCGGCGGTCTTCTACACGGCGGCGACTCACGCTCTCTCTCTCTCTCACAGAGCCTCTCCTTCACAGTCTTCCCTCCTCTCTCCTCTTACCTCCTAAGCACACCCCCTTGATGGGGGGTGTTTTTATAGCCTTGGGGGTGGGGAAGGGGGTCTCCACCCACGAGGTGATCTTCCCCATGCAACCCCCACTTTGCCATCCTCCCCCCCACACTCCCTTTCCTCCAGCCATGCATCGGCTGGGGGAAGGGATAAATATAAAAAAAATTGCATTAATTTAATTAAATTGCCCCTCCCAAGAGGGTGTTTTCGTGCGGCTTGCGGTTTTGAACACCCGGTTTGATTTACCATTTGCAGAGGACCCTATTTCCCGCGTGCGGCTCACACATTACGCGGCCAATAATTTAAATGCGAGAGATACCCTTTGCACAGGGTTTGCACGGCGTGCGGGAAGTAATATTTACGGTACGGTACATGGAAATATTACACCAGAGCCCCCCTAGCACTCCCGCCTCCTCCTACCTAACGGATTCCTCATTGAGTGACCTCTCGCCATCAAGGCCGGTCCAAAGTTCCTTGCGATGATACAAAATAATCCCCCTTGGAGCAAGTTTCCACATCTAGCCGTGGGGGAGACATAGCACGATCTTTCCTCTTATTATCCTGATTATATATTTACAATCAGATCTAACTACTGTAATCACAATTAATCTTTCCTATGCAATCATCAATGCATGCACAAATCAAAAAAAGAAACAACATCAAGTGTTTTTAGCATAGGAAGCAGCCCCACCCAAATCTAGGGTTTCTCTTTTAAGGTTCCACCTTAATCTTAGGGTTTTGCTTCCTAATTGCAACTCTTTTTCAGGATCCGCAAGTTATTTCGCAAATCTAAAGTGTATTTTATCCTTATGAAAAATTTGGTATTTCTATCATAAAAGATAATATGGGCATTTATACCTATGGCATGTAGTTTATGCACTGTCTTACCCTAACCCACGCTTAGAAGGATTTCAAATGCTTTCCAAGTCTGTTTAGACTTTAGAATTTGTATCGACAAATTCTTATCAATATCCAATAAGTCTTACAGACTTCTGATATTTATTTAATTTCCTGATACTAATAGTTTCAAGGTTGTCAAGTATTTCATAGTTGTTTTTGCTTCAACATTCTCGATATTTTAGGTTAGGTTTTCTTGCTGACTCATACGTGGGTCAACTCATGATATTGACGCTCTCGCTAATATAACCATTAATATTAACATTGCATATGTTTTTAGCAAGAAAATAATTTTTATTTTATTCTACTCATATTCTATGGTTTAATCAACGATGTCTGACCATTTGTCGAATTTTCAACGTTATCTAGACAGATCAATTTTCATTTAGCTATGTCCTAAGTGCAATGATGATTGTTTTTCTGAAAACTTTATTCTAAGCAATGTAAAATCATAAGTGTAATTTTTCTTTCATCTTTCAGATATTGAATTATATTGCTACACACCTAATTTATGCGCATCTAGTATATATTTTCCTATACAATTTTTTATTGATTTAATGCATTGATTATTTCATGATATTATCTAAATGATTTTCTATAAATTATTATAAAACTCATATACATCTGTTTATCATTAACAAAATGAAATAGAGATAGTCACTTTCAAGGAAAAATTATAAAATATTCCATTCCCTAACACTGTCTACCTTTTTTCAGTTATTATAATAACATGTCATTAACAAAATAACAATAAATATCACAAAATAAACCATAATTACCATATTTTCTTAATGATAGGCATATAATCCTTTTCCAAGTGAAGAGTCTTTTCACTGAATAGCTAATTATTATATTACTTAGGCTATTTTCCTAAGTGGTAGCTCATATGCATTTTTTTAAAATGCATTTATAATCATTTAAAGCCAAATATAGTGATAGGCTTATAAAACATTATTTTTTTCCAAACCGACGAGATGTTACCTCTATCAGGTTTGTAGTAATAGGGGTTTCGCCAATTCCTACCACGTTATTTTCTCCATCGGCTGTGTTTTTTTCTTCTCTTGCTTCAGATGGGCTTCTTGAATTTTTGCAACCATGTGGAGCCATGGATATCAGGCGAAATTAATGTGGTAGTTCACGGAGAGTTGTTGGTCGTCAAAAAAAATTTCGCTTGTGTTTTGCTTAGTGATATGGCTGTATGGAAGGAAGGCGTAACAGGGGGTAGAGAAAATGGAAATAAGGTAGAAGAGGGATATTTTTCTCCTTCAAGGCTCAAGCTAGAATGGAAAAGAGATGTAGAGAAAATTTTCCATCATTAGGAGGTCTTCCTTCTTGCTTTCTTTGTGAAGGAGAGGGGATGTATTTATAGCCATGAGGGGGAGCATGCAGTTAACTCATTCTTTTGGCTACTTGTCAAGAGCTAAGTAAGCTTTATAAAAAATGCTTTTTAATTGCCTATCTATTGGATGGTGATATGGCGATAATTTTAAAATACTTTCTCTCCCTCTATGCATTAAAAATGTCATGATTTTTTACCATTATAATCACATGCATCATTAACGAAATAACAATAAATATCACAAAATAAATCATAATTACCATATTTTCTTAATGATAGGCATATAATCATTTTCCAAGTGAAAGAGTCTTTTCACTGAATAGTTAATTATTATATTACTTAAGCTATTTTCCTAAGCAACAATTCAATGTATTTTCTTTAAAATGTATTTATTATCATTTAAAGCCAAATATAGCAATAAGGTTATAAAACATTAATTTTTTCCAAACTGATGAGATGTTACCTCTATCACTTTTGTAATAACAGGGGTTTCACCAATTCCTACTGCGTTATTTTCTCCATCGGCCGCATTTCTTGCTTCTATTGCTTCACATGGGCTTCTTGATTTTTTGTGACCTCATGGATCCATGGATGTCAGGCAAAATTAACGTGGTATTTCAAGGAGAGTTTTTGGTCGTCTAAAAAATTTTCGTCAGTGTTTTGCTTAGCAATATGGCTGTATAGAAGGAAGGCGTAACGGGGGGTAGAGAAAATGGAAATGAGGTAGAAGAGGGGTATTTTCCTCCTTCAAGGCTCAAGCTGGAATGGAAAAGAGATGTAGAGAAATTTTTCCATCATTAGGAGGTCTTCCTTCTTGCTTTCTTTGTGAAGGAGAGGGGGTGTATTTATAGCCATAAGGGGGAGCATGCAGTCGACTCATTCTTTTGGCTACTTGTCAAGAGCTAAGTAAGCTTCATAAAAAATGTTTTTTGATTGCCTACCTATTGGATGGTGGTATGGGGATGATTTTAAAATGCTTTCTCTCCCTCCAGGTTTAAAAAAGTCATGATTTTTTTCCTATTTTTTTCAAAACGTCTTTTTATCTTCAAAACGACTTTATCTTGTGGTTTTTGGCCAAGTTACCTCATGACTTATCTAGTTTATAAAGTCATGTCATACTCTTTGATACTTAACTTACTCAATATCATGCTCGTTCTTGTGCGTTCTTTGTCTACCGTTTAAGGTTTTTGCAATTTGTCTTGCCATTATGAAATCAATGCGATATTTGATGCATTAAATGGAATCGGGAATGCTAAATCAAGTATAATGCGGGAAATATTATGATCAAGCCGTCGTAATATTATTTACGAGGTGGCTTTGCTTCTTGTTGGTGGCTGGGAACATTGAGGCGTCTTCTTGTATTGAATTATAGAATTGATTTAATGCGAGACTCGATATTATATGCGGTCACTTATGTGATAACTCAACGAGTAGTTTTTAAAACATTTCAAGCCCGAATTTTTTTCTTCATATGAAGTGTTATGGCGGAAATATTACATAGACACACCCCCTAGGCGCAGTGCACCTTTCTTCTCTTTGAAAATACATTCTAATGCTCAACCAGTGACATCGAAGGCCCTACTATCCACTCGACATACCCTCGGCCTCCACCATCACAATCAATTGACAAGCAAGTTCTCTCCCATGACAAATCCCCACAAGGCCCCATCATCAACTCACACGACCACCCTTCAAATCATCGAGCCCTCATCATCAACAAGGATCTATAAGTGCCATGGGACTGGCACTCGACTAGGAGGGGGTAATGTTAACCCCGATGTGAGACAGAAAAAGAAAATTCAAAATATGGAATAATGTGAAAAAAGGCAATCCAGCAAACAAATAAGAGAGGAAAAGCCAAAAGCGCAAAAGGTCAAGTCGAAGGTAAAGGTGCATTTTAAAATGCAAAGGTGTCACCAAAATTTTGTAAAAGAGTGCCATGCTCCCTCCTGTGCAAACTGTAAAATCTAGACAAGCAAAGGTGAAGGGATAAGGTAACTAGAAGGAAAGAGGGAAAGAGGACCTTGGCAAGATACTCGGTCATGTAAAAAAGAGAATAGGTGCCCAAGGGATTTAGGGCTTGTATATAAACTCAAAAAGTGAATGAGAAGCTCATTCTTTGTGTGTAGCTAAAGTGGCTTCTTGTTCTTCTCTTATCTTCTCTCCTTTCTTACTTATGTGTGCTTGTGTTGAGAGAGGGAGTGTAAGAGTGTGAGGCAGTGAGTGTGTGAGGATGAGGGACCAGGGAGGAGAAACTCTCCATCTTCTCTTCTCTTCTCTTCTCTTGTGCATGGCTATGGAGGATGGAGCTTGAGGGGGAAAGCTTGAGGTTGCTTGAGCTTGCATCTAGAATCATGGAGCTATTGGAGTGCTTGAGGGAGGAGGCCACTCATACACCCGTAGGATCGGAAGCACATCGGCTAGGTGAAAGATAGCCATTAGAGCTCACTTGAAACACTTGAACAATAAGTGGTCTGTGTGGGTCTTGGCGACAGTCGAGCATGAGCTCCCACTATAATGCTGATATCCAACATACAATGTGTTGGGTCAACTTGAGTGAAGTTGCTTTGCATCTAAAGGATAGCTCCACTTTGGAAAAATTACTCTAAATAGTTATGGAGAGCTTGTCTCTACCCCACAATAAGTAGAAACAAACATATGTAGCATATGTTTCATGTTGATGGTGATGTCTCAAACCCAAATGACCCATGTGAATTCTCCATTCACATAACCTACAGTATCATCTTAAAAAGCTCCCACTGCCACAAGATAATTTCAATGCGATAACAACAATAGTAGCAACAACATCAATATCACCATCACAATAAAGAGAAAAATAAGGGTCCCAAAAGAGAGTAGTTGGCCCTCCCCCTCTAGTCTCCTCCTTTGATATTTAGCTTTCCACTACTATGACCCTACTCTCCAGCTCTTGCAGACTTTACAATTTCCTCTCAGCTTGGCTTCTAATACCCATCAGCTTGTTTGTCAACAACCTATAAATCCTAGAAAACATTGCCTAGTGGGATAACTACGAGGATAACTTGTTCTCCTCTAGGTTTCAACGATTCATGTGATGACTCTCAGATCTCTAGCGTCACTACACCTTCAAGTATAGCATTATGCGAGGCTGCAATTGGCCAACCAAGTCTTTATTATACCACCTAAAAAGAAAGGCTTCCTGAATCAAACAAATTTCTAGCCTTGCTTGCAGTAGCCCCTTAGGTGATCAATAAGTTGTTTGCTACTATAGACCCTAGGCCGCATTCGTCTTTGATGGATCATCTAAATTGTCATCTTAATTTCATCTCTAATTGACACCCCACTTAGAAGTGCCTCATAAAAAGCTTAAAAGTTTACCTTTTCTGTCTCATGAATCTGAATCAAAGTCTCTCCCCAAGAATAGCAAAATAGAAGCCATCACAGCAAATTTGTGCTCAGTCTACCTTCCTTCACACTTGGTGATATCTTGGAATATGGTAGGCTTGTTGCTGCCTCATTGTCCTCTAGTAGGCTGTAGCTTGCCATACATTATCATCTTTTGTGTGTAGTGCTCTTCATCCTATTTGTATTCTTGTCCCCTCCCCTTTGATCATGCATGTTTACTGTTTGTATTTTCCAATAACTAATGCTAGTGCATACAATGTTCTCTTCTCACATCTAAATTGAAAAATGACATCATGAAATCAAACAAAAAAGTGAGTGATAATCTAACTTGCCCATCCAAATCCACAAATGATGGTGTGATTTTACAAGGTAGCATGCCATGCAAGCACTTGGAGTACCCAACGTTATCATTGCTAAGATGCCCTCTGTGCACCCACCTTGTACAACACCTCTTTGCTACTTGCATCCGTTCAAAATCATGTAGTTTTCCCACATGGTGATCTTTTAAGCTTGCATCAACAACAATCCATCCACTTAGATTTGAGCCTCTCTTGCGAGCATCTCATAAGTTATTTCTAAATTACCATTGAATCAAGCTCAAACTCTCTGCTCATAGACTAGAAACACTTTGCTCATAGACTTTGAAACACTCAACACTTTCGGTGACAAAACTAGTATGGTAGCAAGCTAAGAGAAGAGATAGGAAGGTCACTTGGTCTAGACCATAACCTACCAATTGCATTTTTTGGAACATGTGAAAACTAGCACTACAATTTCCTTATTCTCCATAGCCAATAACACACAAATCCCATGACATAGAATTGGGTTAGACAAGTCTATCAAATATTGCCTAAGCAGCTGCCATGGTTGCACGACTCCCATAAGCACTAAGGAGAGTATTTGCAAGGGTTATGTTCATCTCATTACTTGTAGATACAATATCAAAATGTGATTTCCTACAAGCCTCTAATTTGCCTACTTCACAGTAGGCTTGCAAAACAATCATCAACGTAATCTCATCTTGAATTGTGGTGATACAATTTTGGAGTTTTTTGCATTGTCCCTGCTCTAAGTATGCCCTAGGCCTTGCATTCCACACAACAATGTTGAGCTGGGACAAACAATTAGAAACAATTTCTACTTCAACAATGCTTCCACACTTACCATAAAGATTCACAAGGTTATTGTTGACAAATACATTTGCAACTAAGCCCTTCATGTGGGCATCGTCATGCACTGCTCTCACGATTTTCCACAATTGAATTGTTTCAATTGGATGTCCATCTAAAGCATTAGCTACTTTGTTCTCTACAAGTGCACGGCATGATTGCAGTACAATGACAAAAGTTTGTTGGTTTGTACTAACACTCTCCTCCTCTTGCATTTTTCTATAAAGCTATAATGCTTTCCCATTTTGCCCATGTTCTAGATATGTTGATATCATAACATTCTATAGCACCAAAGTACATTGGGACATCGTAGAAAATGCACACTCAACTTCTTGTATGCATTCATATTTACCATACATATTTACAAGACCTACTCCCAGCAAAGACATTTGTAGCAATTCCTTGTTTTTTAGCATCTGCATATGTAATGCTTTCCCAAATTGCAAAGATGCTACTTTTTTGCATGTGTCGTACAAACCATCCCTTCTTCTCATGGTACATTACCACATGCTTGAAAAGCCATGACAAATGTCAATTCATTTGAGACTACAATCTCTACTTGCATTTGTCTATACAACTGTAAAGCCTTTTCAAAATTTCCTCGTTATAAAATGTAGAGAGCATCCCATTCCATGATACAAGGTCATGGTGGGGTAGTGTACCAACTTCAACAAGATCTCCATATTTTCCATACACACTAACAAGTGTATTACCAACCTCAATGTTTGAAACAAAGCCTAGCCTCACGGCATCAACAAGTAGTGGTTTACCTATGATTGCCATCTCGACAAGTTCTTTCTCACTAAGAATAGTTGCAAAGCCCATCCTTCTATGATTGCCAACTTGACAAGTTCTTCCTCACTAAGGATAGTTGCAACTCTTCCAGATAATGCTTGAAGAGCAGTCACAAGTGTTTGATGGTTTGGGCTCACAACTTCCTTTTGCATTAGACTATACAGCCACCACCAGAGCCTTCTCTTCTTAGCCTTGGTCAACATACATTGTTAAGATTGCATTCCATGACCCAACATCCAGCTGATAAACCTCAACAAGGACATTCTGTGCTTCTATAATGCTTCCATACATTATTATAAGACAATCAACAACCAAAAACTTTGAAGTGGAACCCATCCTTTGTGCATCAGCATGCAATGCCCATCCAGGTTCTAAAGGCATCATTTTGATAGGTTGCATCTCTACCTTTGCCCCTTCTTGTTGCATTTATCTATAGAGTAATAACGCCTTATCCCCTTGGCCATGATCAATGTATGTTGACAGCATTATATTCCACAATGTGACATTGAGCCAAGATAAATCATTAAATATTATCTTAGCTTTCTTGATGTAATTGCATTTAGAATACATACTAATAAGAGTGGTTGCAATGCAAGGATTTGTGTAGAATCCCTTCCATTTGGCATCCATACATAATGCTTGCACAAGTTCCAAAAATGTTATCCTAAACTGTTATCCCTCTTCATGATCATATGTTTGTGCATCCAACATAGCATTGCATGATTTAAGGCAATTGCCAACATGTGTTGATCTGTGCTTGCATCTTCCTCATGCACTTGTCTACACAACTATAATGTTTATGCCCATTGACCCACCTCCACATATGCTACAAGCATGACATTCCATGATACAATGTTACTCTTAATAAAACCTTCAAATATACTCTACACTTCCATAATTCTTCCATGTGTTCCATACATGTTCACAAGGGTATCGTGAATAAATGTATCACTTGTAAAAACCTTCCTTTAAGCATCATCATGTAACGCTTTGCCAATGTCTAAAGAAATTTTTTTGGTTAGTTGTTCCTCTAGAAAAAGACATTGTTTGTGCACAAGAGCACTACATGTTGCATGATTGGGATTCACATGTTCATTGAGCATCTGCTTGTACAACTTCTTGGCCTTGCCTTCATGGCCCTATCCTACATATGCATTGAGTAACACACTCCATGATGACAAAACGTCACATTCCAATAGATCCTAAAATACAATTTCTGCATCTACAATACTTCCACACCTACCATATATATTTTCTAGGGTGTAACCCACAAAGACCTCTGAAGTAAAGCAATTCTTTCGGCCCATCAATGTGTAATGCTCTACACGATTTCAAAGCTACCCATTTTCTTGATGGCCCAACACAATCAATGCTTTCTTCCTTTGTTGATATGGCATCACATGCTTGAAGAGCTATCACAAAGGTTTGCCAGTCTGAGGGCTACACCTCTGCATTGCATTTGTGTGTAAAAAGTGTAAGACCTTTTCTCCATGACCTTGCTTAGCATAAGCTGATAGCATGGCACTCCTCCAGAACACAACATTATGCAGCAACACTTAATCAAATGCATATTTTGCCTCAAGAAGACTATTACACTAACCATACATATTTAAAAGGATACTACTAATAAAATGCATCAGCCACATACTTTATGTGATAGGCATCAACATGCAATGCTTTTCCCGATCTCTAAAGATATCAACTTAATTTATCATCTTTCTATAATCACAATGATTACTTTTTCTACAAGTGTGCCACATCTCCTTACCATAGACTTCATTCATGACCAGTAGCGCGTGTGATAAGAGCTTCTTCTTGCATGTCCTGGTTGGCAATGAATCATGTGCCAAAAAAAGAAGAGACAAGCATGTTGCCAATCTCTTCTTAAAACACTATCATATTTTTTACTTTGGGGAGTTTTTGTTCTTTGACCTTTGGAATATGTCCCATTTGGGAGGTCTTACCCTAACGGATAGTAAAGTTTTTTTGAGTTAAAGGCATAGTAAATATTTTTTCTTTTGGGGAATTTTTCTTCTTAAATATTTGGAATGTGTGCCACGTCAAGTTGTGTCAAGTTTGGGAGGTCCTTCAATAAGGGATAATATAGTTTTTCAAGTTTTTCTCATTTTTGGCATGAGAGTAGCTCTCTCTCTCTCTCTCTCTCTCTCTCTCTCTCTCTCTCTCAAAGGGCAATGCTCTTGCACATGATAGTGCACCCTTGTTATTACTTCACTTCAATTATCATTATATTTAACATTAATGTGCCAAGATTCAATCTACTTTATCACATGGATCAAGACTCAATTGCAAAGGCAATTAAGAAAATTATGGTTAGCATTACTTAGCAGTGCAAGTTTCAAACATTTTGAGGTTTCCTTACTTAAAACTCAATCCCATCATGCTATCGTAATAAAGCTAGGTAGAAGAATCATATTGTACAATAGTATAAGTAATTAATTCTTTGTACAATAATGTATCCCTTAAAACCACTTGATTTGCAATATTTAAAGCACATGAAAACATCTAATCTAAATAGAGGTCCATCTAATCTAAATAGAGATCCAAAATGATAGTATTTCCTTGTTGACTTAGGATATGGTGGCTTGCTAGCCAAAATGATGGCTTACTTTTTACTATTGACTGAGATTCATTTTCTAATTCAAAGCCATCAACACCTTATTGATCAATCAAAACCATGTAGTCATTTGGCAAGGAAACAATCATGTTAAAGTTCACCTTGTCTTAATTCTAGCATTGTAGTAATGTACAAAAGGCAAAGATCAAGAAGACATGTCAAAAATCTTATGAGACAAAAATGATAAAAATTATCTTTTGTGTAATGTATGTAGACAAGATGACACCAAAAATACTAGCCCATGAAACATATTAGTTAAGGATAACCATTTTATGAAACTAGTCACAACATCTACAACTCAGAAACCATATTTTGCAAACTGTAATCTTGAATTCATCAATGAGCTACTTGTTGTGGCTAAGACTCTCAATCCTATCTAGCCACTTTTGCATGACTCCCTAACAATATGCCTTCTATGATGAATTTGTTGAATCCATGCTCAAAAGGACCAGCATGCTCCCCCTCTCAATGATTCCTCCCCCACTAAGACCAGCCTAGGTTGTAGCCCTAAATCTATGTTAATCACTTCTTCATCAATATTCCATATTTGCAAGAGTAGTCTCTTAATAGATAATAGCATAAATAGTGAAATAATCATGCATGTAGCTGATGAATGCATTATTCTAATGTAAGTCTACTCATTTGTCTCCATGCTCTTATCCACACATTGATTTCAACCCAAAATGCGCAAATAATGGATGCTTCCATCTAACGTCATATACCCTTATCAAACTACAATTCTATCTTTGCAAATGTAGGTACTCTCCTTGAAGTACAATCATTATTACATGAGTAGTATATCTAATATCGCTTGCAAGATATTAGTTGGTGCAATATCCTTAGAAATAGGGGTATTTTGTTTACTTATTGAGATTCATCATACCCTTCTATCAAACATTAAGGCCAACTTTATAAATTAACAATACCCTTCTATTTTATATATATATGAAATATAAAAACCCCTTATGTGAATAAAATGAAAATATTTAAAATATTTCATTCTGTGAATGTATATATATGAGCTTAGCTTTTTTTGCATTCCCTTTTTCTGAACTCACATTATACACATTTTTATACATAGTGACCCCCTCAAGAAGTAACATAGGTGCTAACTTATCACAAACATTATTGGATGGTATCCATCTAGCCACACTATGGTAATCCCTCCTTTTTTGTTATATCCTACAAATAGTCATAGGCATTGCTCTCATTCTCCTTTTCATTTTAATTAATCCATGTATGTAGTATTTTGGGTCTCATAGGTCAATTGTTTTATTTTCAACTGAATATATGAAGTTGTAGTATGTGCTCTTTTGTGATGATGCATTCAAGCACCATAAGGATCTTTGATCCATTTGTAGCATGGTCAATAAAAGGTACAAATATACTAGATAGAAATGAACTTATTTAGCAAGAGTGCAAGCTATTATTACTGTGGCACTTCCTAGATAGTAAAGTAAAGAACACAAACTATTAGAAACAAAACTAAGTTGCTACACAAATTTTTGTTACAACTCACTAGGTACAAAATAGCATATACAAAAGGCTTACCGCACACACTTTGAGGCAATGACTTACTAAATAAAAGAGGGATCATGTCCAACTAGTAGAATTACCTCAAGTCAAATCTTCTAAAGACCTCTGGATGTAAAAGGTTGAATTGAGAGTAACCATGGATTAATAGCAATTTAATTGAAAATATATTATTGCCGTATGCTTTTGCATATCGAATACTATTTCATAGGTAAGATATAATGGTTAACAAATTTTTTTTGCCAAAACAATCTTTAAAAGATTTTCCAAAGCGTAGCATGTAATTATAACTATTCGTAGAGTATTATAAAAGTTGACTATTAAAAAAGATTTCAACTCTTAATAAACATATCATCCTATCACTCTCTACCTTAAAGGTTAGTATTCTAACAAGCTTATATTTTGCAAAGATAAGGGAGCTTCACCACATGAATCATCCTAGAGATTCCCCTTGCCAAAGCCATGCTACCATCTTCTCACACATGGCTATCAAGGTCAATTTCTCATTTCTATTAGCAAATAAAAATCAATTTGCAAATAGATTAAAGGCTTATGTGTTCAAATCTATCATGCTACTCTTAAAAACTTCACGCAGATATTGCCCTCACTTTCCGCATTAGACTAATATGCCTATAACTAAATATTGAAAGAAAACTTGTATCTATAAATATTATTTGTCCCTCAAGTGTTTAAATTATAAAATTATGATGATATCTATTTATTTCTAGATGGATAGAATTAATTTTTCTTCTTAGAACCTTTTCTATGACATGTTTATTATTAGTAAACCCTTGAAAAGTTGAACTCGGTTGAATAATTCAAAATAAAATAGTTAGTACTTCTTTGAACCATTATAAAGTCATTAAGTAAAAAGAACACTATTATCCTTTTATTAGTATCGCTTTTCTTTGATTTGAGAAGTTCACGAAATTTGAAAATGGTCTTTTTGTCTAGTCATTTTGAACTAGTAACATGTTTTAAAACTTAGGACTATTAAGTATCATGAACCAAGACTATTTGGTTTACAGACATGAGTTGATTATTTTTGAGTTCTAAACCTCTCATTGATATTTTATCACTAAAATACCAAACAAGAAGTTCCATGTACCATTCTTTAGCAAGAGCACAAATCAAGAACACACTAATGGAGGAGCATTGGAATAGCACAATGGAGCGTAAGGTTCTACTATAGAAGAATGGATACAAAATATGTGTATACAATTGTAAAATGAATAAGAGTAGGGTGTGTGTAAGCACACAAGAAAAAATTATTGAGTGGAAAAACATAGGTAATCCTATGTATGTTTACACATTAGTATGATAGTATATGCTACACATTTCCCATGAGCATGATAATGTGAATAAATGTAACATTATTACAAAGAAATATTATAAGAATTAAATTCAAAAGCACTACAAAGATCTTCAAACATCTCACAAGAGAGGGCATTTGTAGATACATTTGCCAAGTTGATTCTGTATGCAAAAAGGCCAAGTTGATCTCACATGCTCCAGGTTACTCTTCTATACAATTAGGTATTTCAATGTGCTTCATGTGAGAATAGAAGGCAAGACTCTTTGCAATTGCTAAAGCACTCTAATATAAATGTAGTTGTGTATAGGAAATGTGTTAACCCCAGTACATGACAAGAAAAAAGGAAAGCAAAAGTAAATCCAATAAAATTTTGAAATATGGACCTAATGAAGTGAACAAGAAAGAGAAAAGGAAAAAGGCGCAAAAGCAATCTTAGAAAAATGCAAAAGACGAAAGGTGCAAGTTTAAATGAAAGACGCCCCTAAAATTTTGTAAAAGAGGGCCAGGCTCCCTCCTTTGCAAATTGTAAAATCTAGATGGGCATAGGTGAAGGGATATAGTAAAGGGAAGAGAATAGGAAAAGAGGACCTTGGCGGTCATGTAAAAAAGGGGATGGGTGCCCAAGGGATTTAGGGCTTGTATATAAACTCAAAAAGTGAATAAGAAGCTCATTCTTGGTGTGTAGCAAAAGTAGCTCTCTTCTCCTCCTCTTGCTTGTGCTTGTGCTTATGCTTGAGAGAGGAAGTGTGACAATGTGAGGGCGTGAGTGTGTGAGAGTGAGGAACTAGGGTAGGGAAGCTCTCCATCATCTCCTCTCTTCTTATTCTTCTCTTCTCTTCTCTTATCTCGCGCATACGGCTATGGTGGATGGAGCTAGATGGTAGAGTGATGTGCTTGGTTGAGCTCGCATCACGCATCATTGAGCTAATGGAGTGCTTGAGGGAGGAGGCTACTCATTCAGGCATCAAGGTAAGCTCCCTGCACTCATAAGTTCAAAGGCGCATCAGCTAGGTGAGGGATAGCCATTAGAGCTCGCTTGAAATGCTTGAAACTATAAGCAGTCCGTGGGTCTTGTCAGTCGAGCAGCAGGAGCTCCCACTTCATTTTGGTTCCATTGCCGAGACCAACGGATTCAAGCTTGAGCACTTGCGCGCTCCAAATCAAGCATCGAGGTAGGGTTTCATCCCCGAACTAGTGCTTGATGTAGGTAGGAGATTTGGGATTTTAATATTCAATGCAAGTAATTATTTTGAGTTTTTAATAATTAGGTAAGTAGGATAAATCATTTCAATACTTGAGCTTTGATTTTTGTTGCATTTAGAGTACGATAAGACCAAGAAATTGAAGTGAATCGCTTAAGGGTTGCTACTATAAACAAGCCCAAAACATGGCAAAAACAAGGGAAAAAAGGGGTTGAAATCCATTGACAAGGCAAGAGCATGAACGAGGCAACACTCGGACACTAGAATGAGGGGTCAAAACCAAAGGGAGAGGGGGTGAAGGCTCAGTTTCAGTCGAGAGAGAGAGAGAGAGAGAGAAGATAGAGCTCTAGGGCAAAGCACGAATCGATTGTCACACACGAGTGTTTTCTAGCTATGTCAGGTATATACAAACCTTGTCCCTAGTCTATTCTTGCATTCTGGAAGTTTTTGTGGCTTGGCGTGCTCGAAATCATTGCCGTCAAATCGATTTTCACCTTGTCTGGAACCATAGTCGTCAAAATCAAACATGCTTGACACGGTCCAATTCCCATAATTGGACTTGGACGTCCAATTTCGGATAATTGGACTGCTCGATTTTGAAAATTGGACCACTCAAACACCACCCAACCCGTCCCATTGGACATGTGGCTCATCTAATTCAGAAATTGGATAATTGAACCATCAACAATCAGACAATTGGTAATCGGACACTCAAACCTCTCAAAATTGGACATGTTAGAATCAGACAATCGAACCAACCGAAATCAGGCAGTCCAATTCTAATAATCGGGCGGCTACAAATGGTACATTGCGGATTGAACCAAAAGCTAATAGGAAAATTTGCTAGATCCAACTAGTTGAAGCACCTCTCACAATAGGGAAACCTTTCGATAGCCTTCCAAACACATCTACTGGCTCATAGAGACTCCTGACTACAGAAAGTGTGACTTGAGGACCTACAAGCAACAATGTTAACCACAACACGACGAGAGCGAAAGAAAGTGGAAAAGACGCAGGGCAAAGGCGGAAAGAAGGTAACCCGACGGAAGGAAAAGAAGGAGAAAAGCCCAAAAGCGCAAGGACAACCATTAAAGACCAAGGCAACCACGAAAAGGGAAAGGCGCATAAAAAGCGCACCCTAAAATCTTGTAAAAGAGTGCCGGGCTCTCACCCATGCTATTTGTAAATATAGAAGGGTAGTGAAAAGGAAGCAAGGAAGAGAAAAGAACAATGGAAAACAGGGCCTGGGCTATGACCGGCCATGTAAAAAAGGGAAAAAGGGAATGACCGCCCAAAAGGGAAGTAGGGTTTTGTATATAAAGTTGAAAAGTGAATGAAGAGCTCATTCTTTGGTGTGGCAAAACTAGTCTTCTTCTTCCTCTCTTCTTCTCCCCTTCTTGCTTGTGTATGCTCTTGAGAGAGGGAGTGTGAGAGTGTGAGGGAGTGAGTGTGTGAGAGAGTGAGGAATCAAGAGGGTGAAGCTCTCCACCATCTCCTCTTCCCTTCTCCTCTTCTCTCTTCTTATCTTCTCTTGCGCGCGCGGCTATGGAGGATGAGGCTTGGAGATGGAGGAGGCTTGAGGATGCTTGAGCTAGCATCAAGAATCGTGGAGCTACCGAAGTGTGAGAGAGAGGAGGGTACTCGATCAAGCATCAAGGTAAGTTCACTGCATTCGTAGGTTTGACGGCGCGTCGGCTAGGTGAGAGATGGTCATGAGAGCTCGCTTGGAACGCTTGAAACAATAAGTGATCCGTGGGTCTTGGCAGTTGAGTGAAAGCTCCCACATTTTGGTTCCATTGCCGAGACCACGGATTCAAGCTCGAGCACTAGTGCGCCCCATATTGAGCATCGAAGTAGGGCATTCACCCTGAAACGGAGCTTGAGATAGGTAGGAAGTCTGGTGTTTTTGATCTTCAGAACAAGTAAGTGTTTTGGAACAATCTGGTTATTAATGACTAGAAAACATGGAGAAATTAGTTCAGTGTTTTATTTTCGATTCAGGATGTGTTTAGGATAGATTAGCAGTAGGAAATCACACACGAAAAGGCAGAGGGCTGCTGCTATGAAGCAAGGGAAAAATCACATGAACAAAGGGAAAAAATGGAGTAGATGCAAGGTAACGGCATAAGAAACACCAGGGAAGGAACCTGTAGTGTGTAGGGCAGAAATAACAGAGTATAAAACTCTGGGAGGGCAAGAGGACCCCATTTCCAACCAACGGAGAGCGAAAGAGATAGAGAGTGAGAGAGTGAGCGAGCTGGGCAGCTATCCGATTGACTGGAGCTAGGAGGACCTCGCATTCGGCGACTTCAGGTAATCGATCTCGTCTGCCCCACTCCAGCTCTGTCGAGGGGTAATCGCACGACCAATAGGATAATACACCTAGTGAAAATCGAGCAAATCGGTGTGCGTGACCCATCGGACCGGCGGAATCGGATGGCCGACCCAGTGTCCGATTCCTAGAATCGGACACTCGTCCGATCGGAACAACCCGTTCAATCACTAGACTCGGACTAACTAGTCCGATCGGACGTGCCACGTGGCACTCGGACCGACCGGCCCCTTTTGTTAAAATCGAACGCTCGGACCAACTTGTCTGACTCAACTACTCGGACGCTCTGACTCGGACCCACCTGGTCCGATCGGACAGAGTAATACACGTCATCAGTCGGACCATGTCCGGTCCGATCCCTAGAATCGGACCCATCCATAATCGAACCTCCTAGAATCGGACCTCCTAGAATCAGACCGATTCCTCGCACACTCACCCGTCCGATTCTTGAGAATCGGACATGCGAACCCTAAGACCCCCACTTCGCCCTAACATACCTGGTCCGATCCCCACAATCGGACCATTGGTAAATCGGGCCACTGGTAAATCGGACGTCCGACTCCCAGAGTCAAACCAAAACAAACCTGACCCATCCAGGGACACACTGGGGCACTCCCCCAGTGACCCATAAGGAGGCCAGGACTAGAGTAGCAAGCATGTCAGGCCCAAAACGAGCAAGCGTGAGTAAGACGCAGGGAAAGCACTCACAGCACTTTGATTGAATTTCCGCACTTGAAGAACACTTAGGAAAGTCGAAAGCCTGTTTGAGCACGAGTGCACGAGGGATAACACACTTACGAGTGACCCTAAGTTGAGCACTGCATTCAAAAATTAAAAAGAACTCGCTCAGATAAATTGCCAAAAAACCCACCACTAGGAGAAAACCCAAGCGTGACAGACGCACAGAGCGCAGGGCAGGATCAAGCAAGGAGCAACAACGACAAGGATCTGACTGACAACCAGGCGCGAGAATTTTACCATGACAGAGGGAGGTTCAGATCATCGGTTTGCAAGGGAGCTAGATATTAGCGCATTTCCGAAAGCCATACAGCAAATGGTGAGCAGTTACAATGCGCACGCCAGGTACGAACACCATGGCAGGACAGCGGAGGCAATCATTGCAGACCTAGAGGAGGAGAGGAGGCTAGCCCGCAAGGCATTGCAGGGCATAGCAGACTATAATAGGGACCAACAAGCCAGGAGCCTAAGGCAAAGCATGGAGCTCCATGAGGTGCAGCGAGTGTTGAACTTGGCTGGCCAAAATTGAACAGACCAGGAAAGAGCACTCGACGGAGACCTGACGCTGGGCGAGCTCCTCATGAAACGGCTACTCGATAACACCGCGGCGAAACAAAATGCCGCTGCGCTAGCAACCTCACTACTTGCAGGACTAGGGGCAACCCAGGGTTCAAAGAGCCAAGCCAAAATACCTATTGTCGCTAAGCAACTCGACAAGTACCAACCACCGGACGACCCTTACAGCTTTGTCGAGCAGTTCGAGCAGGTCTACGAAGCCAATGGCCTCAACGACCAGACCCAACGTTCACAAGCATTTGGACTTTGCTTAAGCGATAAGGGTAGGACGTGGTATACAAGTCTAGATGATATAGAACGAGCCAACTTCAGTAACCTCAAGGACCTCTTCGTCAAGAGGTTTGCCAAACCCGGATACTCTGACAACCTGCTAGTGCGTCTGATGAACGTCAAGCAGAAGGAGAAGGAGGGCATCTACGACTACGTGACCCACGTTAGAAGTCTCCTTAAGAGAATCCCCTTGGGCGAAAGACCGACTGACAGGGTAGTGTCAACCGTGTTCATCAGCGGGATTCCGGATGAAGAATTGTACAAAGCACTAGCAGGCAATTCGAGCTTGCAAAGGGACGTGGTGGCTAGGGTTCTTGAGGAGGCCATTAGGGTCGATGACCAGCTGAGGGAGCGGAGCTCCAGGAGCTCGAACCCTGAAGAAATCAACCCACGGAGTTTAGAATGAATGCCAACCTCTAGCGAGCGATCCAACGCATCATCCCACGATAAGGGGAAGGCCGCCGAGGCAGACCATGGCTTGGCCGAGGTCAAGACAGAACTAGCCAAAATACAGGACATGTTAAGGCGACCTACGCGTCCGCACGCCCAGTGCGTGTACTGCTGAGGAAACCACCTGCCAGCAGAATGTCAGGACCCTAGGTCAAGACCCTGCACTAACTGCGGAAGGTTCGGCCATGATGCCGCACACTGCAGACTACCACAAAGACTACCATACACGCAGCCCTACGGCCAGCTCTATCCGGCTAACAGGCCACAGCCATTCTACAAAAGGGGAGCTCCTCTTGCCCTACCAGCACCTAATGACACGAAGCCAGCGGTCCCTAGGCTGGACATAAATCCTACCGGTATTCCTAGGCCGCCTAGTCCCTATGTGACCCACCCACCGAGCGATGCTCCTGTGCATTACGTAGAGGAGCCCAGTGACAAAGAAACCTACATATACCCGTACGTCTCGCATGATGACGAGGGAAATGCAATCCTCATGGATTACTGACCAGTACCGGTGATGGCACTAGGACGAGGACGGGGTAGAGGCCTGGGAGGGCAGCCACCGGATCCAGTCACTTGTTGGACATGTGGACATCCCGGTCATGTCTCATCACAGTGCCCAGAAAGAGAGCAGCAAAATAGGGACAAAGCCGACCAAAGGTGTGCAGAGTGCGGAATCACTCATCTTTTCATAGATTGCCCAAAACGGAAGCCGCCTTCTGGTACAACTAATTTGCCGTCTGTCCCGCTAGGACTGTTTGGTGTTGAAAACCCCGATGGGGAGGCCACACCTATCCCCCTACGAGTGATGACCCGAGCACAAACGAAGTAGGCCGGCGTCTCTCTGCCAGGACCTAGCAATCTCGACGCTACCTCTATAGGAAAGAAAAGCCGTAGGCGGAAAAAGAAGAGGTCAGAGGCTAAGTTCGCACTAAAAACCGACAGCATTACGACCTTGCCCCACGGCAAGAAAGTCTCAGACGCAGAGGCAGAAACTTCAGCCCCTAGAACTACGCAACCGGAGAGCGCTAAGGTAGGGGAATACCCACACCCCAGGCGGCAATTGGAAGCCATAGAAAAGGTAAAGGAATGGGTGAGGGAGGGTCAACAGCACCTCAAGGACGTCGAGCCCATCACGGAGGATGAGATTGAGGACCTCTCCAGCATGAGTGCGCCGTCATCGCTACCCCACCCTAAGTCTATCGAGGCAGCTACGCCACAAGCAGTACCGACAAGGACAAGACCAGGCCTAGACGTAACAGAACCACAGGACAGCCATGGCCATTGGTCCAGACAGTCTGAACATAGGGCATGACATGTGTTTAGCAATCTCCTAACCACACTAGTGACCACCCCTATAATGGTTGCACTGGGAGAGCTGCTCAGGCAGTACTCTACCTTATGGCAGGACCTCAAATGGTGGATCGAAAGACCACACGAGCAAGCCCCAAGAAATGCTCAAGACCAGGATGCAGAAATGCACTTGCCAAGTTTGACGCTACACTCAAGCCCTAAGTCCTTGCACATCAACGCCTTTTGGGAGGGCTCAGAAATGCACGCAATCCTGCCAGTCCTAGCCTTGGGGGATACAACGAGAAGGGGGATCGTGGACACAGGAGTGGGGGTCAGTGTGCTTAACTATGCAGTGCTATAGAAGTGGGGAAACCCGCCCGTCGAAACCGCCCGGTTTAACGTCACGCTAGCAAATGGCATGCGAGTGAGACCATTCGGGGTCTTGAAGAATTGGCCAGTGAAGATTGCAGGAATCCAGTTCTCTGTCGACTTCATCATCATGAAGGGAGTGGACTATGATATCTTATTGGGTCGACCCTGGATGCGCAATGCCAGAGTTATCGAAGACTGGGGTAACAACCTGATCTTCTTGGGCAACCAAACTGACGCTGTGAGAATAGAGATGGACACTTGGAAGACCTCACCAGTCGACCTGGATACCATCTCCATTCTACTCAAAGGAACCAACCAGAACAAGGAACCCTGCAGGTCCTTGACAAAGTATATCCCTTGCCCAGAGGACGAGCGGGATTGGATGCACGTTCTCGCTACACTTGATTTGCCATTCTCAGATCATGAAGTGTACGAGCAAGCTGTCAAAACAGTTGGCAAGCCAAGAGAAACACAGCCTATACCTGTCTACATGATGGCAGCCTCCATGACGGACCTAAGCCTGTCGCCTTCCAAGTGCCAACCAATAGGAGAGAACTTCAGGGAATACTGGGGCATCTAACAGACCGACTGGAGCGCAACGCAGCCGCCAACCTCAAGCCGCTCCAAGACCTCTTGGAACAACCCGAATGGAAGTGGACCAGAGTGCACGAACTAAATCTCAGATATAACTGGGCATTGGTCCCCGACCAACAAAATGAGGTAGAACAGGCCTTGGCGAACGATGAGCAGTCCAGCGAGGCGAATTCCGGTGACGAATACAAAGATTGCCAACCCTTCGATGAAGAAAGTGAGGGTGAGATGGACACAGTAGAATATGATACCGAAGGGCGAGAGATTGAGCAAATCCGAGCAGATGCAAAACCACAGCCGAGGCCGGCCCTTAGGATGGACCAAGGGGTCATGTGTGCGAAATGCGATCGTGCTTGGTTGGAACAGATGGGAGCTGTGGATTTTAAGCAGGCTGGCCTGACCCAACCAAAAGCGGTAGCCTTGCTTAGAACCGAGTCGCCATCCAAACTGCGGCCGCCAGGGGAGACCACCTCCCCTAGTGAAAATGCGGAATTCGAATCGGAATTTGAAGTTACTTCAGAGGATGACCCAGAAATCCCTAGGCCACCCACGGCTAGATGCACCAGGGGAGATCTACCCATCGACCTGAGGCGCTGACGGCTACGGCAAAATGAAGCAGAGCCCCCCAATGATGTGCGATCGGAAGAGCAACGAAAGCCGCGAGACCTCCCTAAGCGCTTTTCGAAATTCAAAAGAGGGGACAGGGTGGTGGTTCTGCTAAGTGCCAAACGCCAAGGGCAAACCCGTGAACCCATCGAAGGGCCAGCCAAGGTCAAGGAGATAAACCTAGCCCTGGAACGAGAAACGCCCCAACCGGTGTTCATTGCCGAGGACCTAACCACGGAGGAAGAATCCAGCCTCATCACTCTTTTGCGGGAGTACTGGGATGTGTTTGCTTGGAGCTACGAGGGGTAGATCCGAGTGTTGTGACTCACAACATACCCATGACGACGGATGCAATGCCGGTCAAGCAGCAACCATACCCCATGAATCCAAAGCACGCCCATGCTGTCAAGGAGGAAATTGACAAGTTGATGCGAGCCGGGTTCATTTACGAAATTGAGCACACAGACTGGGTATCACCCATAGTCATTGTGATGAAGAAAAACGGCAAGATTCGAGTGTGCGTCAATTACAAGAAAGTAAACGCAGCGACAAAGAGAGACAACTACCCCTTACCGTACACCGAGCACATGCTTGAGAGGGTGGCAGGTAAGGAAGCCTACAGTTTCCTGGATGGCTTCTCGGGATACAATCAGGTGTAAGTGCACCCTGCAGATAGGCACAAGACCGCGCCTTCGCCACTGAGTGGGGCGTCTTTGCCTATGTAGTCATGCCATTCGGGCTAACCAATGCCCCCGCCACCTTTCAACGCCTCATGTGCACCATATTCAAGGACATGCTTCGCAAGGAGTTGGAGGCCTTCGTCGATGACCTATGTGTCCATTCGGTCTGGAACCAACATCTCGAAAAACTCCGCGCGGTCTTTGAACGGGGTCGTTTATATCGTCTCTCTCTCAACCCCCTGAAATGTCATTTTTGGGTAAAGCACGGTTGCATCCTGGGACACGTGGTATCCAAGAACGGCATTGCCACGGACTTCTCAAAGGTCAAGGTTATCGTGGACCTCCCACCCCCAAGTAATTATAGGGGGGTTCAATGCTTCTTAGGTCACACAGGATACTACCAGCGGTTTGTACTAAACTACGCCCTGATCGCTAGGCCATTGTACAAGCTGTTAATTGCCTTCGAGTGAACCGAAGCCTGCCAACGAGCCTACGAGGAACTGAAAAAAGCCCTAACAACAGCACCTATCCTACGACCCCCAGATTGGACTATGTCGTTCCACGTACACATCGACGCCTCTAAGTTCGCCGTGGGGGCGGTGCTATGCCAACCTGGTGAGCATAACTTAGATTACCCAGTGAGTTTTGCAAGCAGGCAGCTCACTGAAACAGAGATGAACTATTCGACAACAGAAAGGGAGGGATTAGCCATGGTGTTCGCCGTGAAGAAGTTCCGGCATTACCTGCTTGCCACCCCCTTCACCTTCTTTGTCGACCATCAAGCTCTGCTCTATCTAGTCAACAAACCTTGCGCTACAGGGCGTATAGCCCGATGGCTTCTCCTGCTACTGGAATTCGACTTCTCAGTGGTAGTACGGAAGGGAAAACAACACTACATGGCTGACCTGTTGAGATGACAAGCTCAACACATGCGGACATTGATGATGGACCGCCTGGTTAGATGGGTCCACACGTCTACACTTAGCACGTCGGTGGTCATTATGCATCTCACATGGCCACTAACTCATTACTTATTATATTCAGGTCGTTACACCTATTTACAGCTGGCATACTTATAGCGCCAGTCGACTAGTGTAGTCGGTTATGCATTGTTTGACTTAGTAGGCCACTTTCCTTTTATGTTGTATCTTATCTATACTTTGTGTACATTGTAAAGTGTGTGGAAGAAGAAGAAGAAATCAGCAAGAAAACGTTTTGGCCTCCATCTCTCTTCTTGTCTCTTGAGTGAGCTTCTCCTTGTGCATTTTGTGTGTGTTCGGCGCAGCATCTTAAGAAACCCCCTCCACCACGCGATTCTTGACATGGTATCAGAGCCGCGCGCCATTGAGAGAGGCTGATTTCGAAGGTTGAAGCAAAGGAGAAGAAGCAAGGTTCAAGCAAGCAAGCCACGGGTAAGAAGCTCTCCCATCCTTCAACTCTTTCTCTTGGATAGTGCCTGTGGAGGCACCGGAAGCAGGGCAGAGCAAAAATCTCAGATTGCAGTGAGATTTGGTGTGCGCGAAGAGCACTGTGTATTCTGCAGATCTGAGACAGTTTCAGGGCCCGTTTTAGAGTCGCAAGGTTGCAGACAACAGTTTCAGGGTACGCTGTGACTTCGACTGTATTGACCGAACGTGGGTGCGCAGGTTACAGATTTCAGATCTGTAAGTTCAAAGGTGTTTATCAGTGAGTAAACACAAGGTTTATCTGCAAACTGGTTGCAGATTGCATGTATTGTTGAGCAGACAGTGAAAAAGGCTGTCTGGTGTATTGCTGTGCACTACAGGTCAAGGGTTGCAGAAGATTTGCTTGCTGTTTGGTATTAATTTTGTGATAATGGTAGAGAATAGTGGAAGCCCCATCATTGAGAAGCTCGACAAGAACAACTACCCTTCATGGAAGTTCCGTGTCACGAACTTCCTTATTGGAAAAGGCCTCTACGAGTTCGTTTCAGGTGAAGAAAAGGAGCCGGAGGTGAGTGATCCTCCAACTGCAGAAGAGACAAAGGCACGAAAGGAATGGAATGCAAAAGACAAGAAGGTCATGTATTGGTTGTCTGCAGTAATTGACAATAATATGCTGGGACACATTAGAAATGCAGAGAATGCATATGCAGCTTGGACCATACTTGAAAGTATGTTTTCTGTAAATACAAAGGCACGAAAGATTCAACTCAAGCAAGAGTTGAATACATTGAAGAAAGGGAAGATGTCTATCAATGAGTATGCATTGAAGGTAAGGAGCATTGCAGATGCATTGGCAGCAATTGATGCAATGCCCGATGATGATGATTTGGTGTCGTCTACCTTGGGTGGACTTAACAATGAAAAGGCTTGGAAGTCTTTTGTAACTTTCGTATATGTCAGAAAGCCATTTCCAGATTTTGATGAATTGGTCTCCCTTATGATCACTGAAGAGATCAACATGCAGAGTGAGACATCTGAAAGAAGTGGTGAGCAGGTCCAAGCTTTCTACTCTAGTTCTGGAAGGGGACGTGGCAGGTTCTCTTCAAGAGGCCGTGGTACAGGACGTGGTAGTGACAACCAGCAAAACAGATTGAATCAGCAATTTGGCGATATGCAGGTTTCAGGAGGTCGTGGTAACTTTCGAGACAGGGGGAGCTATAGAGGAAGAGGTGGATGGCAGAACAGAGGTTCTAACAACTCTGGTATTGTGTGCCACTACTGTGGCAAAACAGGTCATATTGCAGCCCAATGTTATGCTAAGAAAGATGATATCCACACTGGTAAGTTGCAGCAAGGAAACTATGCATCGTCTTCACGACAGAATGAAGACAAAAATGAATGTTTGTTCGTTATGCAGCATATGCTGAATGCTGTTACAAGAAAGGGAACACATGAAGATGTTTGGTATGTTGATTCAGGTGCATCCAATCATATGACCAGCCATGCAGAATGGTTTGGAGAGATGCAGGATTTGCAGAATGCAGGTTATGTGCAGACGGGTGATGACTCATGCCACCCAATTTCACACATTGGAAAAGTTCCCTTGTCCTTGCATGATGGTAAGACAAAGAGTCTTTCAGATGTATTACATGTGCCATCTATTACAAAGAACTTGGTGTCAGTCGGTCAAATGGTAGAGCAAGGGCTGCAAGTCAGATTTAATGCAAAGGGCTGCTTTGTGGAAGACTTCAATGACAAGTGCAGGTTGGTAGCAAAGGGAAGTAGAGTTGGACGTATGTTCACTCTAGATGCTGGAATTCCTACTATGAATGCTGCTATGTATGCCAAAGGAAAAGGTGTTGTTGGAGACATTGAAATTTGGCACAAACGCATTGGACATGCAAATGTACAAAGGCTGAAATTAATGCAATCCAAAGGGTTGGTTACAGGTTTGCCTACATTTAAAGTTGCAGAATTTCAGAAGGTATGTGAAGCATGTCAGTTTGGTAAGCAGGCAAGACAACCCTTTTCACATGACAGAGATGTAAGCAGAAATATCCTTGATGTTGTGCATATAGACATTTGGGGACCTACACAAAATGTATCTCTTGGAGGTAGTTCATACTTCGTCACATTCATTGATGATTGTTCTAGAAAGCTGTGGGTATATTTTATGAAGGAAAAGAGTGAAGCGTTTGAGCACTTTAAAACTTTCAAGACTGCAGTTGAAAGAGAAACATGCTTGAAAGTAAAGTGCCTGAGGTCAGATGGAGGAGGAGAGTACCTCTCAAATGAGTTTAGTGATTTTCTGAGGTCTCATGGGATAAAGAGACAGTTCACATGCAGGTATACCCCACAGCAAAATGGGGTTGCAGAAAGAAAAAACAGGCATATTGCAGAAGTTGCACGCACCTTGATGGCTGAAAAGAATATGCCTAAGCATTTTTGGTCTGAGGCTGTTCATACTGCTATTTATATTATGAACATAACCCCCACAGCTGCAGTTCATGGTATGACCCCCGAAGAATGTTTTACAGGTAAGAAGCCTGATGTTTCACACTTGAAAGTATTTGGCTGCATTGCGTATGTTCATGTGCCAGATGAGTTGCGGAAGAAACTGGATCCAAAGGCTAAAAAGTGTGTCTTTATTGGATACTCTTTAGAGCAGAAAGGATATCGCTGTTATAACCCTGTCACATGTAAGTTCAAAGTGAGCAGGGATGTCATCTTTGATGAAATGAGCAGTTAATATGCATCTAGTGGTGATGCATTGGATGATGATGATGATCATGACACTCATGTGCAGGCTGAAAAGCAAGAATCACGAACTCTTAGCGGACCAGAGACTTCATCTGGTAGTCCTTGGTCTGGGAGACTAAGGAGTAGCTCTACATCTTCAGGTGCATCTAGTAGCACTACAGGTAAAGACAAAGGAAAGAGTAAAGTGTCAGAAGGCATTGATGCAGTTCTTGATGGAGACTCTAGTGGCTCAGAGAGCTTGGATGATGAGCTTGGCATTCCTTCAGTGAGGACTCCAAGTGTGCAGAGAGCACACGTTAATGCAAAGACTCCATTGAGTGATCCAGTGGTATGCAGGTCTAGCAGGGTGAGATACCCTGTTAAAAGATTTGGTTTTGAAGGTTATGCAACTCACCATTATGCTTATATGGTGAAACTAGTTGAGGATGTTGAGCCCACATGTTTTGAGGAGGTTGTTGGTCATGCTCATTGGGATACAGCAATGGATGAGGAGATGGCTGCATTAGAGGCCAATAAGACTTGGGATCTAGTATCATTGCCAAAGGGAAAGAAAGCTATTGGATGTAAGTGGGTTTATAAGATTAAGCACAATTCAGATGGTTCTATTAGCAGGTACAAAGCTAGGCTGGTTGCAAAAGGCTATGCTCAAACATATGGCATAGATTATGATGAAACCTTCAGTCCAGTTGCTAGGATGACAACTGTTAGATGTGTGATTGCTTTGGCAGTAGCCAAAGGTTGGAGGTTGCAGCAAATGGATGTAAAGAATGCCTTCTTGCATGGTGATTTGCAGGAAGAAGTGTATATGGATCAGCCAGCAGGTTATGAAGATTTAGAGCATCCCACGTATGTGTGCAGGTTGAAGAAGGCACTCTATGGGCTCAAGCAAGCACCTAGAGCATGGTCTGACAAGATTAGAGAGTATCTTATCAATATTGGCTTTTATGTTTTTGATGCTGATCACTCACTTTATGTGAGAAAGGGAGATGCAGGTTTGGTCATCATAGTCATCTATGTGGATGACTTGATTATTACAGGTGATAGTGATAGTGGGATTGCTGAAGTCAAGGGCTATTTGAAAATGAAGTTTGAGATGAAGGATTTAGGTGAGCTAAGGTACTTCCTTGGCATTGAGGTGATCAGATGTGATGATGGTATATGGCTGTCGCAAAGACAGTATGGCTTGGATATGCTATCCAAGTATGGTATGACTGCATGCAAACCACTTTCAGTCTCGTTGGAGCAGAATGTAAAGCTGAGTGCTGATGTTGGGGATGAGATAGAAGACCCTACTATGTTCAGGAGGATAGTGGGGAGTTTGATCTACATGACCATTACAAGGCCAGACTTGAGCTACGTTGTTGGTCTTGTGAGTCAGTTTATGCAAGTACCTAGAAAGCCACATTTGGATGCAGTCAGACGCATATTGAGATATGTGAAGTCCACATTACATTATGGACTTTTCTATGAGGCAGGTACAAATGTACAGGTATTTGGATACACAGATGCAGATTGGGCTGGTAGTATGTCTGATAGAAGATCTACCAGCGGATACATGTTCTCTCTTGGTAGTGCAGCAGTTGCATGGAGCAGCAAAAAGCAATCTACAGTTGCTTTGTCGAGTACAGAGGTTGAGTATAGAGGTGCTGCTGTTGCAGCATGTGAGGTAGTATGGCTGCAAAAGCTATTGGCTAATTTGGATGTCTAGGTGGAAGGTCCAATTGTCATTTATTGTGACAACATGAGTAGTATACAGTTGGCTAAGAACCCTGTATTCCATGCCAGGACAAAACATATTGAGGTACACTACCACTTTGTGAGAGAGAAGGTACTAGCAGGTAAGATTGACTTGGTGTATGTCAGCACACAGGATCAGATAGCTTACATCTTCACGAAGGCATTGGGTACAGAGAAGCTTCAAAAGTTTCGAAGCTTACTTGGAGTTGCAGAGATGCAATTGAGCTTGAGGGGGAGTGTTGAGATGACAAGCTCAACACATGCAGACATTGATGATGGACCGCCTGGTTAGATGGGTCCACACGTCTACACTTAGCACGTCGGTGGTCATTATGCATCTCACATGGCCACTGACTCATTACTTATTATATTCAGGTCGTTACACCTATTTACAGCTGGCATAGTTATAGCGCCAGTCGACTAGTGTAGTCGGTTATGCATTGTTTGACTTAGTAGGCCACTTTCCTTTTATGTTGTATCTTATCTATACTTTGTGTACATTGTAAAGTGTGTGGAAGAAGAAGAAGAAATCAGCAAGAAAACATTTTGGCCTCCATCTCTCTTCTTGTCTCTTGAGTGAGCTTCTCCTTGTGCATTCTGTGTGTGTTCGGCGCAGCATCTTAAGCAACCCCCTCCACCACGCGATTCTTGACATGACCATCTGTCCCGAGTACCCATGGGAGAAGCTGCTGGACAAGGCATAGTGGACGAATTACCAGAAAGCCACTTATTCCTCATATCCAGCGAAAAAGACCTATTCAGGGCCGACCTAACACCATATTGGGCAGACGACATAGTCCAAGTACTCGAGCATGGGCTGCCCGAACGACCAATGGAACGGGCACGGCTTAGGCGATTAATCCTAAAAATCTAGCCCTATCAGTTGATTGCAGGCCAGCTCTATAGGGTGGGGCAAGACGATCTGCTACGTAGATGCGTATGTGAGCATGAGATGCACGATATGCTCTCAGAGGCGCACAACGGCATTGCAGGAGGACACTTTAGTGGGGATACGACAGCAGGAAGGTGTTGCAGTCCCAGCTATGGGGCCCACGCTCTTCCGGGATGCCTCACAATTTGTCAAACACTGTGATGAGTGCCAACGGACAAGGGTCCCGGTCCGTAAAGATCAGATGGAGTTAACCTCGGTCATCGCTCGCCAACCTTTCGAAAAGTGGGGTATTGACTTCATAGGACCCATCAGCCCTGCGGCACAATATTCACAGGCTAGATACATAGTGGTAGCCACGGACTACCTCACCAAATGGGTGGAGGCGAGGGCCACACGGAAAAACGACGCTAGGACAACTGCCAAGTTTTTATGGGAACAAGTAATCTCGCGTTTTGGGTGCCCCATCGAATTGGTCAGCAACCAGGGAACGCATTTCATCAACGAAGTGATAGCCCATCTCCTCTCCACTTTCCTCATCATCCATCGCAAATCCTCACCATACTACCCTCAGGCTAACGGCTAGGCTGAGTCAACCAACAAAATTCTCATCAGTGTCCTGACCAAAGTCGTCTCAACCTCACGAAGTGACTGGGATAACAAGTTGATGGCAGCCCTGTGGGCCTACCGAACAGCTTATAAGACGGCCGTCGGACAAACGCCTTTCAGGCTAACCTATGGGACCGAAGCTATTTCTTCCATTAGAATTCTTTGTCCCTAGCCTGCGGATAGCACTACAAGAACGATGGGAGGGGAGGGAGGCATGGACGCAACGCTTAGTCGAGCTAGAACGCCTATCAGAGGTACGTCTACTAGCCACCCATGCGCTTATTTGTGAGAAAGCTAGATGCAAAACCTAGTTTGACAAGCACGTCAAGCAACGAGAGTTTGAGCCGGGCGACCTAGTGCTCCTCTATTCAGTTAAAGGACACAAACAGAATATGAAATTCAGAGGTCTTGGGCCCTTTAAGGTCTGCGCAATCAGCCGAACTGGTAATGTCGAGCTGGAAACACTGGATGGAGAGGGAATCGGCTTCTTTAACGGCAGTCAAATCAAAAAGTACTATCCGCCCACGCACCCACTGCATGAACAACCAATGGTGGAAACACACGTTAAAATATGAGTAGCCACACTTACGGAAATCGGCGCGCCTACCTCCGCATCACGGTCACGGCCAAGCAAACGTGCTCCTTCAACGCCCTGATCGACGAGGGGGCGGATTTTAACATCTTGATGCATGAGCATTGGACCCAACTTGGCGCACCAACACTTCATCCCACAATAGCCAGATTGAACCCATATGGGGCCCAATCCTACCCGCTCCTCGACACATGCAGGGTTGCCGTTTCTATCGAGACTGAAACTATTCCCATGCTGTTCTATGTCCTACCCGATGCCAGGGAGGCAGGCACAGAGTCATTGCTCGGGCGAACTTTTAAAAAGCAGACCCGTTGCAATGTTGATTATGAGTCACAACGCATCCACCTAACAATCGGGAATGTGGCTATTGTCACGACTTTCAACCAGCTCCTCGTAACCCCAGCATTGCTCAATGGACCACCACTAGAAATAGCCGCACACAGGACTAAGAAGGAGGGCCGTGCATATTTACTACACCCAGATCTCCATGCACCACAACCCGCCAAACCTAAGGCAAAACCCCAACAGACTCGCTTGCACTGGGTGCTGAAGAAGCCTCGGGATCAGCCTAGAACTAGACGCGCGGGTCCGCGAAACACCTACAAACCTAAACCTAGAAGACCAAAACGCCATCATCACAAGCGCCGCGTGGTTAAGAAAATATGGGTCCCTAAAATCCTGCTGCGTGCACAAGGCTACTATGAAGGGAATGCCTTGCTGTGGGTCCCCAAGGTCCCAACTGACACGGGCCCTGCTCCTACGTCAATCGCAAGGCCTTGTCCTCTGACACTTCAAGACCACGAACCGCAGAATCCGCCCCAGTCATCCGACTCCTTTGCGAGTCATCCCACAGGCGTCATACACGCCCAACGGCCCAAGCCCCGACCACCACTGCCGGCGATATCACCCAACCACCCTGGCCCGCAACCCAGCAGCCCTGCCGACCACCCTAGCATGGTCCCTAAGATCAACCCCGACCCATCCATCCGACCGTTGGCCAAGCTGCTGACTCAAACAGGTCCCCCAGCAGCAGCTCTGTGCCGACAGAACCTCTAGCCCCAGCAAACCTCAACCACCCGCCGGCCTTAAGCCTTCCTATGAACGGAAGTCATTCCTAACGTTGGCCGCGGACCTCGCCGAGGACACGGGGGATGACGTTGTGGACTGCATCAAACAACTCGACTCCACCTTTGTGGCACTGGCCCTTAGCTATGACCGCCTAGACTTGGGACTGTTAGCGGAACCCCTTGCAACGGACGTGCGCACCATGCCTTGCTCTTGGGAGACTTTTGAATTCGCCTTCGCACAAGCTTCACGCTCTGTCGCTGAGCTACTCGCTCGCGAGGTCTCCAAAGAGCAAGCCATTAAGCAACGCCTCATCCCATCGTTTGACCCATGCACGACGTCCGGCCTCACTAGCCAAGAAACAGCAAGGTTGTCCCACCTCGCTGACACCGAATCTCCCTTCTTGAAGCAGTGGTACACTCTTCGATTAAAATGGGCAATGGAAGGATGCCGCATAATGACCAACGCCGAACAACACCGAGACATCAAGACAGCCGAGTATGATCCCACATACGTCGCGCCCACCTCATATCAAGTGTTAACCACTCTTCGAGATCGAACCATGGACGATCATATCTTAGGACACCCCTACCTCGATCGCATTCTGACAGAAGAAGAGCTCCACATCGCAAGTCGGATCAACTCCGGAGATTTCCTCACCGATGTCCTCACATACATCACCCACGTAGGCATCCGACCCTGTGACCTGGACCACTCTGCACACCTCGAATATAACCCCAACTTCTATGATTGGCTCCTCCACAAAACAACCTGAACGCCTTGGACCCACACCCCAATCCTGGGACGGATTTTTCTTTTCCACAAGGGGGATGGGGCAGTAAATCTAAAAAGCAAACTAAGCATGAAAGTTAAAACTAAAAAGTGAACCACGCATGAAAAAGCTCCAAATTAAAATGCCATGCAGAAACAGGTGATAGAAGTTTAAAAGGAAAAAATCATGATTATAAATGATAAAATCTGCTATGGTTGTCCTACGAATTGGTTGCCAAAAATACTAAGGAGTGAATTGACTGAATGTACAGGTAGTGACCATGGCAGGCCAAGACAAAGCTGGCAAACTCCCTTTCTCGGAGGAGGAACAGGTGCGGTACGGCCTCACGGTGGAAACCAGAGCATTCAATCAGCTGAAGTTCCGCCACATATTCAACTTGGAAGATGTGGTTATTGAGGAACCAGCGGTGCACCGGATCATGGAGCAATGCCACTTACAACGGTATCTGGAAGCAGTAGGCTGGAGGATAGACTATACCCTGTGCGCCGAGTTCCTACGCACCTTCAACAAAAACAGAGGCACCATCACAGTATGGGACGCGGGAGCCACCAAACAGGTGCAGGTTGAACTGACCCCTGAACTGGTAGAAAGAGCACTGGAGCTTCCGAACAAGGTGGAGAAGAAGCCGAAAAGGGACGTCTACGCCATGTTGGGAATGGACAAAATGAAAGTCCACACCAACGACAGAGTCAACTTGGCAGACATCCCTGATCCAGAGATCTAGCTGCAGGCAAAAATGATGCATACCCTATTTTCGAGTCAACGGTACAATAGCATCATGTCCAAGATAAATGTGCCTTTACTCGAAAGCATCGCGGCTCAGGCACTGGATGAGGTGAACCTCAACGGCTTCGTGAGAAGGACGATTGAGGCCTCAGCAAAGGCCCTGGCAACAGGAGGAAGGGCCGTAGCAGGAGAGTCCCCCTCACCTCGATCAACCCGCAAGGCCTCATCCTCCAAGGCCTCCACCATAGGTTTTGGAGGTGTCCTCACTGCGATCCTCCACGAGGCAATAGGGCAGGGACGTACGGAAGAGGACAAACAGGGAGGCGGCAAAAAAGGAGGCGAATCGCCGTCGCAGTCCCAGCCCCGGCCAGAGGAACAGTCGGATGAAACAGAGACGGACACCGACAAGGAGGAAGAACGCCAGGCTGCACCAGAAAGGAAAGCGGAGCAACGGACCAAAGCCCTGCACGGAAAGAGAGAGGAGGAGCGAAGGAGAAAAGAGCAGGAGGAGCTCGAATGGGCCCGAAGAGAGTCGATAAGAGAAGAAGAGGAAAGAAGAAAAAGAGCTGAGGAAGAGCTGAGGAGGAGAGAAGAAGAAGAATTGGAGCTGGCAACGCGTCGCTCCATCGAGGAACAGCGTAGGAAAGACATAGAGGGAGCGGGCAGGGCGTACCAATCCGAATCTGAAGCACCCGGCCCCAGCATTGGTGCGTCGGAACCTGTGCCGCCGCCTCCTACAGAAGGGAAGGGAAAAGACCCGGTCAGACCCGTCTCCCCTCTCCTCGCACCAACCACGCAAGCCACTCCCCTCAAGGTGACGCCCCCTGACACAGCCGCCCTGATGCACACCCCAAAGGTCGATGAAAGAAATGTAGTCACCTGGCTACAATTCTTGGTGGAAAGAGAGTTGGCAAGGGAAGCAGCCGGGGCCACCCCAGTCTCAGGGGCCAAAAGGGCAGCGACGACCGAGCTGGAGCCAGGGCCAGAGGAGAAAAGACAAAAAGTGGAGGAGATTGCCACCACTACGATCATGCCCCATTCCCCACCCCCAACAGGCCACTATGATGACTATGTAAAGGAGCTGCTCACGCAGTTGCAAACAGCCAGGCAGGAAAGGAGGGTGGCGGTGGAAGAGCTGGCAGCGGAGCGCAAATCGCAAGCTACCCTCCAACTGGACAGAGTAAGGCAAATAACAGAATATCAAAAAGAAATTGATGTGCTTAGGGAGGAGGCCAGCATCAAGGAGGTGGAGGAGCTGAAAAACCTGAAGGAGCGCGACGCTACCTGGGAAGGACGAAGGAAAATCCTAATGGAGCGTCTCACCAGGGAGAGGGAGACAAATGCCCACCTTCAGCGCAGAAATGACCAGCTATCTGCAACCAACTTGGAGGCGCAGAGCCAACTCGAAAAAATTAGACAAGACTTTGCAGAGCTGGATCAATTGAGGGTAGAATAGGTGCGCAGGTTATAGGCGACGCGGGACCAACTCAACGAGTAGATTGCAGAGCAGCACCGAGAGCAGTCCCGCTTGCACCAGGAGCTCGAAGCCCAACAACAACAGCTTATGGCAATGACCCTCCAACAGGGGGAAAGCCTGGAAGACATGGAGAAGCAGGCAAAGGAATGGTCAAATCATAATGAGCAGAGAGTGTGGGACCTAGCACGCCGGCTGGCCAAGGCAGAGGGCGACAAAGTGATGGTTGAAAACCAGGCAGAGGCAGCCCAACTTGCTATGATGGCTCAGCAGCACACTTTCATCAACACGCTACTCCACACCACCCACTCAGAAACAGAAGAGGCCAATGATCAGTTGCAGAGAAAGATAACCATTGCGTGCAGGGCCCTTACGGCAGGCTTGCATGTACCACTGCAGCTAGGAGGCCCTCCGCAGAGCTTGGAGGAACAAAGGAAATGTCTGGCACAAGCAGGACTGACAACACAGGAGATGGATGACCTGGGGTTCACTGAGGAGAAAATACAGGAGGAGGAGCAAGCGGAAGGGGGTGAGCCCGAGCTTGAACTAGGGCCTCAAGACGAGGAATATGCCCCGCCACCCCCTCAACCCCAACAAACCGAAGTGCCACCCCATGACGCACCCGCCGAACGAAGAGTGGCCCACACCACCCGAAGGAAGGAACTGGTGGAGAAGGCAAGAAGAAAACTCAAGGCCAGACCCACCTTGAAACAGCTTGCCCCTTTCCCGCTGCGCACCCAAGACTCCCCCGCTGAGTACCGCGCTGAGATGATTATCTGGGAGCAGCAGGAGTATAGCAAAGACCCCTTCGACCTACGCTTCGAGTTTCCCACCGCCTTGAATAGGGTGCTGCCCATTCAGTTGGTGGAGGATGTCATCGCCATGGGGGCCCGGCTCAAGGCTAGATGGTTAGAAGAGCGTGAGGCCCACCCAGCTGCTTGGGGGACCGAGGACCGCGAATTTTAGCAAGACAAAGTCCTACACATACCTCGCACTGTGGAAGGCTATAGTTCCCAACCCACCTGGAGGCAGTGCATTTTTTACGTCAACCTGGAGGCGTGGATGGCGTTTTGTAACACCCTCCCTTCGGAAAGGAACGACCCCACCTTTATGCCGTTTCCTCGAAGGGTAGGAGTGGATTTTAACCCGTCCATCCACGGCAGGTTTGACTTTCCCGTTATTTATAATGCCAACACCACTTCCCATAGGAACGCTCTTCTCTTCACCCTGCCCGACTTGTACAGCTCCATAAATAAATTCCTTACTAAATTCTCTTCTTGCCCTGACCCAGCCTTCATCACCACCTGTAACTACCTTATATTAATTAGAATCCTAGTACACCAGGAACCTGCACCCCAAGAGCGCCACCTTCCGCCCCTCTATTTTGACCCCAATGCCATAGACAGCACCACCATGACTCGTCTCATGATGCGTGCTGCCCTTTTGCCATCCTTCTGTGGTGCACTGCTGGAAGACATGAATGACAGCAAGTTCACATAGTGCAACCACCCCTTTCTCTCCACCACCACCCTTAAGACCCGCCTCCATACTAAAGGCTACTTGCTAAGCCAAAAATTCCTCAACAAGGCCCCCAGGCCTCCGCCCACCCTTCCCCACCATTCGGATGATGAGGGGTAGAACTCCCGTTATCCCTTGTACTGCTGCCCCCATGTAACCATGGCCACAAAAAAAAAAAAAAAAAAAGAAAAGAAAAGCAAGCAAGTCCTGAACACAGTCAAAGGTGTACTTCATCTCCCCATTACCACCCTTCTGCTCCACACGGCCCCCCGCCGCCCAGTCTCCTAACTACGTAATATTTAAATATGCACACGCGTGGCACTCATATAATATCTACACAGAACTAATTCACAGTTTGGGTCCTCAAGTGCAGGACAACACTCTCAGCTTGCTTAGAGTTCGACCTGTCTCCCAAACTAAGTCTTGTGCACAATACAGAGACTAGCACCACCCCTAGGGAGAGACCACCTGACAGGTTTTCAATTGCAGGTGTCGACAACCACAACCCAAGTGGCATTCATTCTTCATCAACCTCCCATGCTAATTGCCCACCCAGCATCCAGCAAGCTGGCAAAATCATCCTACGCGGCATCTCCAACCAACCCCCACGTACCCAGTCACCAGTGCAGACCCCAAGCCCCTGTCCCCCCGAAGTCTTCAGTGCCTACCACCACTTGCTCCCTGCGCCAGTAAGTGCCATGGGACTAGCACTCATCTAGGAGGGGGGCAATGTTAACCCCAACACGACGAGAGCGAAAGAAAGTGGAAAAGACGCAGGGCAAAGGTGGAAAGAAGGTAACCCGATGGAAGGAAAAGAAGGAGAAAAGCCCAAAAGTGCAAGGACAACCATTAAAGACTAAGGCAACCACGAAAAGGGAAAGGCGCATAAAAAGCGCACCCTAAAATCTTGTAAAAGAGTGACGGGCTCTCACCCGTGCTATTTGTAAATATAGAAGGGTAGTGAAAAGGAAGCAAGGAAGAGAAAAGAACAATGGAAAACAGGGCCTGGGCTATGACCCTGGCCATGTAAAAAAGGGAAAAAGGGAATGACCACCCAAAAGGGAAGTAGGGTTTTGTATATAAAGTTGAAAAGTGAATGAAGAGCTCATTCTTTGGAGTGACAAAACTAGTCTTCTTCTTCCTCTCTTCTTCTCCCCTTCTTGCTTGTGTATGCTCTTGAGAGAGGGAGTGTGAGAGTGTGAGGGAGTGAGTGTGTGAGAGAGTGAGGAATCAAGAGGGTGAAGCTCTCCACCATCTCCTCTTCCCTTCTCCTCTTCTCTCTTCTTATCTTCTCTTGCGCGCGCGGCTATGGAGGATGAGGCTTGGAGTTGGAGGAGGCTTGAGGATGCTTGAGCTAGCATCAAGAATCGTGGAGCTACCGAAGTGTGAGAGAGAGGAGGGTACTCGATCAAGCATCAAGGTAAGTTCACTGCATTCGTAGGTTTGACGGCACGTCGGCTAGGTGAGAGATGGCCATGAGAGCTCGCTTGGAACGCTTGAAACAATAAGCGGTCCGTGGGTCTTGGCGGTTGAGTGAAAGCTCCCACAAACAACTAGCGAGCCCATTAGCTATCTGCCCATTTAGAGCTCCAAATTAACCCACAAACCTCGATTACTCCCTAACCAAAGCTAAGAGATGCAATAGAGGCCCTAGAGAACCCATAAGAGCAGAAGCAATTGCGCTTAGAGACATATTTGGCCAAAAAAGGAACAGGGGGAGAGCGAGATTTGTATTCATCAGCCCCTGCATTCCCACCCCACATTGTTGTCACTAGAAGTGCACTTGAAAGTTGAAAGCCTGGTTTTGCACCGTGCACAAAAATATCACCACACACACATTGAGTGGACGTAAGTTGAGGGCTATTTGTAATAAGGAGGAACACACTCAAACATAACAAGCGGAATGAACCCACTAATAGGAGATGCTCCTCAAACTTAGACAAACGATCACGAACCCTAGCCAATAGGACCAAGAGAGAGCCAACACACAAAATGCTAGAGGCATCGACAGACTAACACCATTGGAGGTGCAACAGTGCCCGATTTAATCAACCTCATCGACAGCCTAGTGGAGAAAGAAGCTGTAGATATCTCAGGACCCAGCTCCAACTACAAGAATGACAAACTCGACTTGGGATATTTCCCAATCGACATCCAACAGATGGTGAACAAATACAACTTACAAACCAAGATGGACCACCATGGTAGGTCATTAGAAGACATCATAGCAGACCTCGAGGAGATTAGCATGGCTAGTGCTATAGAAGATAGTAGCTTACAACCACGAGCAACAAACTAGGACATTGTAGCAAGACATTGAGATGTGGGAAGTCTAACATGTTTTAGATCTAGTCAATAGGAATCATATGGGACCTAACGTGGAAAGGGAGAGAGCGCTAGAGGTAGACTTGACATTGAGCGAGCTTCTCATGAAGTAGCTCATAGACAATATGTTTACAGAGCAAAGTGTAGTAGCCCTGGCAATCTCATTGTTCACATGTTTAGGAGTCGCCTAGGGCTCCAAGAGCCAGTCAAAAATCCCCATAGTCACCGCGAAGCAACTAGACAAATACCAACCAAGCAACGACCCATACAGTTTCATAGAGCAGTTCGAGCAAGTCTGCAACACTAACGGCCTCACCGAATCTTGCCCAACTCTTGCAAGCTTTTGGCCTTTGCCTAGGAGATAAGGGTAGGACATGGTACATCAGCTTAGACGCAACGAAGTGCAACAACTTCAACAACCTCAAGAATCTCTTCATTAAGAGGTCCTCTGAGGCTAGGTATTCCAACAATCTCATAGTTAGGTTTATGAACGTCAAGCTGAGGGACAAGGAGGACATCAGGGATTACGTTACCCATGTGTAGAGTTTCTTTAAGAGAATCCTAACTAACGAATGACCCACCGAGAGAGCAGACTCCACAATCTTTGTAAATAGAATTCGCAGCGAGGAACTCTACAAGGCCTTTGCAAGCAACTTGAGCTTGCTGAGAGATGTACTAGCTAGGGTCTTTGAAGAGGCCATACGAGTGGACGACTAGCTCAATGAGAGAAGCTCTAGGAACTCAAACTAAGACGATACTAATTCTTGATCCTCAGAGAGAACCACAACATCTGGCAAATGGTCAGTAGTCCCAGGCATCCAAGATAAAGGGAAAAGTGTTGACCAAAGCCAAGAGCTAGCTGTGATGAGGATGGAGCTAGCAAGTCTGCAGGAGATAGTGAGAAGACCTACGTGCCCACATGTCTAGTGCATGCATTGTGACGGAAATCACCTCCCAGTAGAATGTTAGGACCGTAGGTCCCAACCTTGTGCCAATTGCAATAGGTTTAGCCATGATGCCATGCATTGCAAGCTACCAAGGAGGCTTCCATACTTACAATGTACAACCAGCCATACCTAGGGAATAGGCCACCAAACTTCCTTGGAGAGGGAGCCTCATTGGCTCTTCTAACACCTAACGACATGAAACCGGCCATCCCTAGAATGGAGATTAATCCCACAAGCATCCCTAGGCCACCTGGACCTTTTGTAACCCACCCATCAAGCGATGCTCCATTCCATTACATGGAGAAACCAAATGATGAGGAGGCATATGTGAATCCTTATGTCTCATGTGACAAAGAGCGGAACCCCATCCTCATGGACTATCAGCCCCCACTAGTGCCAGTGATAGCGTTAGGTAGAGGTAGAGATAGAGGCCTGGGAGGGCAAAACCAAGAACCAATCCAATGTTGGTCTTGCCATCACCCAAGATACATTTCTTTGCACTACCCCGAGAGGGAGCAAGCGAATTGAGAGAAGCCTAACCTCAAATGCCCAGAGTGTGGAATCACCCATATGTTCATCGATGGCCCTAGAAGGAAACCATCCTCTACTTCAGCAATCATCCCATTAGTGCCATTAGGGATATTTGGAGTTTAAACACTCAACGAAGAGGGTATGCCCATCCCATTGAATGTTATGACCCGAACACAAACAAAGCAAGCCGGCATATCACTGCTAAGGCCTAGTAACCTAGACCCAGCCTCAATAGGAAACAAGAGCCATAGGTGAAGGAAGAAGAGAATTGAGGCAAAGATCACGCTTAAGATGGAAAGTGCCACGACACTACCCACAAGAAAAAAAATTCACAGATGTAGAGGTAGAAGCATCCACTCCAAAGACTGCAAAAAAAGGGAGTGCTAAGGTTGGGGAGTACCCTAACCCAAAGCACCAACTAGAAGCCATAGATAAAGTCAAGGAGTGGGTGAGAGAAGCCAAAGAGCACTTAAAGGATGCAAAGCCCGTATTAGAATATGAAATTGATGAGCTTTCTAGTGTGAGCACACCGAACACTGAAGTCAAGAGATGCATCTGCACCACGAGCAGCACCGCATAGGCAAAGCCTAGGCACCACAGGCCAGCAAACTAGCCAAGACCATTGGCCAAGAAGCATGAAATTAGGAGGGAAGCAAGCAACTGGAAACCTTCTTACAACACGTGTCAAACCTTGTGACTTTGCACCTAGGAGACCTGCATAGGCAGCACCCAACACAGTGACAGGAGTTGAAGCAGTGGGTGGAAGAACCAATCAAGTGGGGGGGTAGATGACCTGCACGACCTTGATGTAGTGACTCAAATATTGAGCTTGACGTTGCACTCAATACCTAAGTCCTTACATGTTAATGCTTTCTAGGAAAGCATTGTGATGCATGCGGTCTTGCCCATCTTGGCACTAAGAGATGTAATAAGGAAAGGAATCGTAGACACTGGGGCAAGGGTCATTGTGCTTAGCCACGCAGTGCTCTAGGCTTGGGGTAACCCGCTTGTCGAGAACACTAGGTTCAATGTCACACTTACCAATGGGATGAAAGTTAAGCCATTCGGGGTGTTGAATAATTGGTCGTTGAAGATCGCAAGAATCCAGTTTTTAGTGGATTTCATCGTCATGAAGCCTAGGTAGACTACGGCATCTTGCTAGGCTAACCCTGGATGTGGAACACACGAGTCATAGAAGATTGGGGCAATGGTCTGATCTTCTTGGGCAATCAAACAAAGGCAGTAAGGGTAGAGATGGATACCTAGAAGACCACGTTAGTCGACTTGGATACCATCTCCACCATGCTAAAGGGTGATGCTCAAGTTAGGAAATCTTACGAGCTGCTAATGAAGTATATCCCTTTCCATGAGGATAAGCAGGATTGGATGCACATGCTAGCCATAATCAATTTGCCATTCTCAAACAATGAGGGGGAATACAAGCATGCCGCTAAGGTAGCCGATAAGCCCACAAATGAGCCCTCGGTACATTTATGCATGATGGCTAGAAGCTTTTGTAGCTGACCCAACCATGTCACATTCCATATCCCAAATGACAAGCGAGAACTCGTGAGATCTTAGAGTACTTGACAGACAAGGTAGGTGGAAACCTAGCCACTTATTTGAAACCCCTCAAGGATCTCATGGACGAACCCAAATGGAAATGGGCCAAGGTACATGATCTGAATCTGATGTACAATTGGGCCTTGGTTACGGATGAGAATAAAGAGTATAGAAACCTAGGAGATAATGAGCAGTCGAATGAGGATAGTTTGAATGACGGGTACGAGGGTTGTTGTTCCATTAGTGAGAGAAGAGCAAGGAAGAGATTGACAAGATAGAGTATGACACTGATGGACATGAGATTGAGCGAATGGGAGTAGATTCCAAGCCACAGAAAGAGAGCACCTTTAGAATCAAGAAAGGAATCATGTGAACGGAGTGCGATCGCATGTGATTGGAGCACATAAGAGCGATTGACTACTACGAGAACAAGGAGGGCTCACCCAACCAAGTGTTGCACTACTACTTAGTACCGGATCGCCTTCAGAGCTACAACCACCAAGAGAGACTCCCTCTTCCAGCAGTGAAGACAAAGAGTTTAATACTCTAAGTCAAAATTAAGCTCAGATAGAGAACTTGAGACACTCCAACCACCTAAGACCAAACACACCAAGGGGGACCTCCTAGTCCACCTAAGGCGCAAAAGGTTAAAGGAGGAAAGAAGGAGGCAGTCTCAAGAGTCAAACGTTGAGGAGTAGAAAAAACCACAAGATCTACCACAATGATTCACAAAATTTAAGAAAGGTGATAGAATAGTGATCTTGCTGGGTGCCAAGAAGCAAGGACAAGCGAACAAATCTATAAAAGGGCCTTCCAAGGTCAAGGAGTTCAACCTAGCTGAGGAAGGGGGGAAGCCGACACCTATCTTCATAGTAGCTAACGACCTGACCAAGCAAAAAGAAGTAGATCTCATTACGCCGCTACGAGAGCAGGTAGACATATTTGCTTGGTCCCTCAACGAGCTGAAAGGAGTAGATCCGAGTGTAGTGACTCATAACATCCCCATGACATTAGATGCAACGCTGATCAACAAGCAACGATGACCATACCCTATAAATCCCAAGCATGCTCATGTACTCAAGGAGGAGATAGACAAACTATTAAATGTGGGGTTCATCTATGAAATTGAGCACACAAAGTGGGTTTCGCCCATTGTTATTGTCCTAAAGAAGAACGAAAAAATCAAAGTGTGTGTTAACTATAAGAAAATCAATGCTGCTATGAAGAGAGACAACTATCCACTACGGTTGTACATTGAGCATATGCTTAAGAGAGTGGCTAGCAAAGAAGCCTATAGTTTCCTGGATGGCTTCTCAGGCTACAATTAGGTGCAGGTCCACCCTGATACAAGCATAAGATTGCATTTGCTACAGAATGGGGCATCTTCACCTATAGAGTCATGCCTTTTGAGCTAACAAACGCACCAGTCACATTCCAACGGCTCATGTGTGCCATCTTCAAGGACATGCTTAGGTGAGAGTTAGAAGTGTTTGTTGACAATCTATGTGTTTGAATGATGCAGATTGTATCATTGAACCCCCTTAAATGCTAATTCTGGGTAAAACATGGATGCATCCTAGGGCATAAGGTATCCAAGAACGGCATTGCCATTGACTTCTCAAAAGTCAAGGTTATTGTCAATCTTCCATGACCAACCAACTACAAGGGATACTATCGGCAATTCGTGTTGAACTATGTGTTATTTGCTAGACCACTCTACAAACTATTGACAATATTCGAATGGACTGAGGAATGCCAACACGCATACGAAGAGTTGAAAAAGGCTCTAACAACTGCACTCATTCTCTACGAGCCTAAGACTGGACCGCTGTCACCTTCCATGTACATATTGATGCCTCAAAGTTTGTCGTGGGAGCTATTTTGTGTCAACCTAGAGAACACAACTTAGACTATCCTATGAGTTTTGCTAGCAAACAACTCAAGGATACTAAGATGAACTATTCCACAACTGAGAGGGAGGGTTTGGCCATGGTCTTTCTCATAAAGAAATTTTGACATTATCTTTTGGTGATGCTTTTTACCTTCTTTGTTGACCATCAAGCCTTGCTTTATCTTGTAAATAAACCTTGCGCTACAAGACGCATCACTCAATGGTTACTTCTACTTTTAGAATTCAACTTATTTGTGGTGGTCATCCATAGGAAATCTTCACCCTACTACCCTTCATGATCATCCTTTCTACCTTCATGATCATCCATAGGAAATCTTCACCCTACTACCCTCAAGCTAACAGCCGACTGAATCCACAAATAAGAACTTAGTGAATGTCATGACCAATGTATTCTCTGCTTCTCGCACTGACTGGGACAATAAGCTCATGACAATTTTATGGGCCTATCAAACAGCCTATAAAACAGCTATGGGGCATACTCCCTTTAAACTGACCTATGGAACTGAAGCCATTTTACCAATAGAATTCTTTGTCCCTAGCCTAAGAGTGGTCATCCAAGAGAGATGGGATGGAAAGGAGACATGGATAGAATGCCTAGTTGAGCTAGAACGCTTGTCAGAGACTCAACTTCTAGACACTCATGCACTAATTTGTGAGAAGGTACCACGAAAGAACTGGTTTGACAAGCACTTCAAGCAATGAAACTTTGACCAGGGTGACCTAGTGTTGTTATACTCAGTGAAGGGCTATAAGCAAAAGATGAAGTTTAGGGGATTAGGGCCTTTCAAAGTCCACACCATCAGTTGATCCGAAGGTGAAGCTCGAAACCATAGATGGTGAGGGCATAGGCTTCTTCAATGGTAGCCATAAAGAAGTATTAACCTCCCACACATCTATCGCACGAGCCTCCAATGCTAGAGTCCCCTGTGAAGATACAAGTTGCCACAATCACACAAATTGAGGATAAAGATGAGGAAGCTGTAGCACTTGCTTACCTACGCATAACGGTCACTACCCCACAAACACATGCCTTCGCTGCCTTGATTGATGAGGGAGCCAATTTTAATATCCTAACTCACTATCATTAGACTCAAATTGGTCAACCACAACTACAACCCACAAATGCTAAACTCAGCCCATTTGGGGTCAATCATACACACTTTTGGGAGAGTGCAAAGTCATAGTCTCTATCGAGACTGAGAGCGTATCCATAGTCTTTTATGTGTTGCCAAACACAAAGGATGCCAGTAGGGAAACACTCTTAGGATGTGAATTTAAGAAGCAAACACATTGCAATGTCAATTACGAATCACAATGCATTCACCTTGCCAGTGACAATGTATGCATAGTAATAACTTTCAGCAAGGGCAACGCTACCACACCAAAGCCCACAAAGCCATCGATAGAGAGCCCTACAACCAAATCTAAGGAGGGGGGTTGTGACTTGTCACAACCCATCAAGCCTCAATGCAAGTATGCGATTGAGAGTGCAATCAAAGCCAATGAGCCCAAATTCAAATGGGTACCTAAACACCTAGAACTGCCACCCAGAAATTCGCAGACACGATCCTGCAATGCCAAAAACTCATACTTAAAAGTTGCAATAGGTTCCCAAAACCCTATTGCAATCAGAAGGTTATTATGAGGGCAATATTTGGATCTGTGTGCCTAAATCCAAGACTACCAAGGGCACTGCTCAAGCGCAACCCTCAAACTTGTCTAAACATGCTAACACAACAGTTATTGAGCTGAAGCCACAAAATACTCAAGCTACAAAGCCCATAGAGTCCAAACCAACTATGCCTGGAAAGCCTCAACAAGTCTATCCAAACTGAATACACAACTTGCTGCTCCCAAATTGCCTCAACCTAGCACTGCTAGCATCCTAAGATCCTCCCAAGCATCTAACAGCACAACACCAAAATCATAAACCATGCCTATCACACCAAAATCTCAGACGACCCCTTCGAATCCATAGAAGCCGCAGACATCAGTTGTGCTGAGCTATCTAGTCCAGTCAAACCCCAACCTCATGCAAGCCTTAAACGCTCTTACGAGCAACGATCTATTCTTACCTTGGCCTTGGACTTAGCTAACAATACAGGGGATGACTTGGTCACTTGCATTTGCCACTTGGATGCTACGTTCGCCATGCTTGCTAAAAGCTATAATCAATTGGACTTAGGTCTTTTAGAAGAGCTTTTAACAATTGCATACCTTGCTCCTAGGAGGAATCTGAATTTGTATTCATTAAGGCTCCCACGATAACTGAAGAATTAAATGACAATGAGATCTCTCGCGGAACAAGCACTCAAAATGGCAACTCATCACATCTTATGATACATTCATAATCTTTGAAAATTGAAGCATTAAAATCCATAACCAACACTAAGTTTACATTCTTGTGTAAATGGTATGTTCTCCAACTCCAATGGGAACAATAGGGTTGCCGCATCATGACCAATGCATAGCAAAGACATGCAATTAAAACATCAGACTATGATCCGACTTATGCAGCTCCTACCTCATTCAGAGTCTTATCCATCACTCATCGTCGAACTTTAGATGACCACAAACTCACCCATCCCTACCTAGACCATGTCTTGATTGAGGAGGAATTACATAGTGCTAACCGAATCGCCTCCAGTGACTTTCTAATGGATGTCCTAACATACATAACACGCGTCGGTATTCGACCCTTTGACATGGACTATCATGACTACTTGGAATACAACTTGGAATTCTACACTTGGCTTATGCACAAGTAATGCATCGTGAATGCGAGTGAACTGCCCTTAACCCTTCACCCTCTAATCCTCGGAAGGATTCTTCTCCTTTCCAAGGGGGGAGGGGGTACGGTTGAAAAACATACTTTAAGAAAATTTTCATGGATTTTTATTGGATTGTGCGGATTACTTGAAGAAAATTTCTCTCTTTGTACTTAAGCCTTTCATATTTCTATAAGCACACAATCATTCTCTACTCGTCTTCCTGCAACAAGGAATCATCTTAAGAAAACGAATGATGAGTTGTGGTGTTATTATAGGGACCCACAATGGTAGGTCAGGAGAAAGCAACAAACTTTCGTTCTCGGAATAGGAACAAGAAAAGTACAGGCTGTTAGTAGAGACAAGGGCCTTCAACCAGTTCAGGTTCAAGCATGTCCTGAACTTGGAAGATGTAGCTATGGAAGAACATATTGTGAAATAGATACTGAAGCAATGCAATCTACAAAAGTATTTGGAGAAAGTTGGGAAACCAGCTAGGTGGAGGTCAACGAGCTGAGCCCTAAGTTGGTGGAGAGAGCGTTGGGCCTGGCCAACAAGGTTAAGAGACAGTCCAAAAGGGATGTGTATAATATGCTAGGAATGGACAAATTTCTGCTCCACACTAATGATAGCATCAACCTCACCGACATCCCAAATTCAAAAATCCAAATGCATGTGAAGATGGTGCACGCCTTGTTCTGTAGTCATACGTACAATGCACTAATGAGCTGGATCAACATACCTATGCTAGAAAGCATTGCAACCAAATCCATGGACAAAGTGAACCTGAATGGCTTCGTGCAAAAGATGATCAAAACCTCAGCAAAAGCACTGGCCACATGTGGAAGACCAGTAGGTGGAGAGTCCCTAGCCTCCAAGGCAAAGAATAAGTCATCCTCCAAGGCCTCAACCATAGGATTTGGTGGGATATCGACATCCATAATCCACAAGGCAGTAGGAGAGGTACGAAGCAAAGAACAAGTTGGGGAGACACCCAGCAGGTCACCTTTCCGTGAGCAAGAACAATCTTGCAAGAGGATGGTGAGTGAGGAAGAAGAGCACAAGGCACAATCTAGCCAAGGAGGGGCTAAGAAGGAGAAGAAGAAGACCCGCCAAAAGAAGGCGTAAGAAGAGAGAAGAAATAAAGAAAAAGCTGACTTCCTCAAGGTGCAAAAGAAGTCCAAGAAGGTTGAAGAGGAGAGAAAGAGAAAGGCAGATGAAGAGGTGGAGGAGCTTAGAAGGAGAGAAGATGAGGACATGGCTAGGGCCATATGCATGTCAGTAGAGCAACCCTCTAGGGAGGAGGAGTTAGTGGCCATGAGCCCTTTCAGAGAAGAAGGCCCAGGAACCAGTGCCCAAGTGCCAGACATCATACCACCTCTGGTGGTGGAAGGCAAGGGCAAGGGCTTGCTTTACCCGATCTCCCCTACTTTTGTGCCAGCTATCCCAACTCTACACAACCACCCAAAGCACTACACCCATGGTAGATGCTAGCAACCTCATTGCTTGGGTGCAGTTCTTGGTGGACAGGGCACAGGAGATACCTCCAGATGTAAGCGCAGGAACCCCAGTGGGGATGGAACCAAGAGACTACAGTTGCAGACATCGAGTCGAGGCAAGACCCCAAGAGGCAAAAGATAGAGGCCTCCACCACTTCCATTCCCACCGCCGTGTTGCCTTCTATAGGCTACAATGAATATAACAAAGAACTTCTCTCACAACTAGACAAAGCAAGGGAGGATAAGAAGATAGCAATAGCCAAGTTGGAGGCTCAGAAGGAGACACTAGCCACCTACCAACTTGAGAAAACACGCCAAGTGGCAAGCTACCAGAAAGAAATAAGTGAGCTAAAAGCAGAGCTTAAGGCTAAAGAAGGAGAAGAAGATTACTAGCAAAAAGGGCTTGAGGAAGAGCATCAGGAGTTGATTAGCCTGTAAAGACAATACAAACTCCTCATGCTGCAAAATGAAGAACTGATAGGGCGAATGGGCAAAATCCAAGAAGCCATGGATCAGCCCGCACAGAAGAAGCAACAAAAGCTCTAGAAGGAGAGGAGCATCAAAAACAAATGGATGAAATGACAGGTAGGCTAATGATGGAAATGGAAGAGCAAGGGAGATTAGAGAGAGAGATCAACTTGAAGGAGGAGAAGAAGACAATAACAAAAAAAGTGGAAAGAGCAAGAACCGACATAGTGGCCCTAGCACAAAGACTAAATAAAAGCCTAGAGGAGATGAAACAGACAGCCGAGGAATGGGTGACGAAGAGTGAGAGAAGAGTGAAAGACTAGGCAAGTCGCCTAACCCTTGCAAAGGGAAATAGAGTATTAGTGGAGACCAAGGCAAAGGCCCCACAGACAAGACTAAAATCCCAACAACGTGCCTTCCTCAGCACTATATTGGATGTCACATAGTCAGAGGAGGAGGAGGCCATTGAATCACTAAAGAAAATGTTGGAGATTGCCCAAATAGCCATAAGGCATGGGCTGTGTGCTCAATCACAAGGAGAAGGGACCAGTCTAAGCCGACAAGATCAAAGAAATTATTTGCTAAGGGCAAGGCTAACCATCAAAGATGTGGACCTACTAGGCTTCAAGGAAGGAGAACCACAAGAGCCCAAAATCGAAGCTAAAATGCAGAGGCCACCTCCAGAAGAAAGAGTAGAATTTGAAATGGGACAATGAGACAAGGAACTAGTACCGTAACCTCCCTCTCCACTATGACTAGAAATGAAACAAGAGGTGGACACCACTGCCAAGAGAAAAGCAGAACTCAAGAAGAAAAGGGTGAGGATGTTGGAGCAGGCAAGGAGAAGATAAAAATCCCAACCAATAGCCTCCGAAGCACCCATTCCACCATGAGCAGATTACTTCCCAATGGATTGGAATGTAGAGCTCATTGTGTGGGAGCAAAAAACCACCAACCCTTCGACTCCGCTTTCAAATTCCCCTCTACCCTATGTAGTGTGCTATCAACCAAAGTGGTGGAGGAGGTGATAAGCATGGAAGGAAGGCTCTACAATAGGTGGAACCGTGAGAGGGAGAAGAATCTAACACAATGGGGAATGAAAGCACTTGATTATTTGGAAAACAAAGTCATGGAAGTGCCTATGGTAGTCAAAGGCTACAACTCCCAACCGAATTGGAGAAGGAGAAGTTGGGACGACAACATGGATACCTGGATGTTACTTTGTAGCACACTACCCTTTGAGAGAAATAACCCTACATATATGCCATATCCGAGAAGGATAGGGGTGACTTCAACACTAACATCCACGATAGATATTATTTCCCAAAGATATACAACATAAATTCCACCAAGCTAGAGATGCCTTGACCTTCTCTGAAAGTGACCTATGGGACTCAATTGTCCATTTTCTCAATGAGTTCACTTTTTTCCTAGATCTCCCCTTTATCACTACTTGTAATTATCTTAGATTACTTAGGGTACTACTTAGATAGAATCCTATGCCACAGGAGTACCACCTCCCACCCCTATTTTTTTATCTTAATGCCAGCATAAATAGTTGTTCCATGGCCAGGTTGATGATGCAAGGTGGTCTCTTACCATCTTTTTTCATGGCCCTCTTAGAGGACATGAACGATAATCACTTCACTAGGTGCAACTACCAATTTTTGTCCACCACTCCTATCCAAGTTAGAATGAACCTAAAGGGATATATGTAGGGAAAGGCCTTCCTTACCAATTCTCTTAGGCCCCCAACTTCTTCTCACGA